>NC_052134.2:1601129-1915597 GCF_016086655.4 Lepeophtheirus salmonis | reverse complement strand
AGAACAGTCACCAAGACTTAATCATCCGGCCTCTGTGATGATGTTGGGGGATGTGGCATCAACAGGAGAAAAAATGTCTCCAATTTGGTTTCCTGTTGAACACCGTTTACCTGCGACCAACTACTTGACGGAAAATGGTGTTCAATAGATCATCAAAACCATGAAGAAGTCCAACAAGGCCACATGCGCATTTCATCTGGACTGGACTCCGGCCCATACTGCTAATATTCTGCAAGAGTGAATGGGTAGCAACATGAACTTCTGGTACATGAACATTTGGCCCCCTCAGAGCCTAGATCTGAATCCACTGGATTACTCCATTTGGTGGCAAATTGAGAAGAAGGCTTGCTAAGCCCACCTCCCGAATATTGATGCCCTGAAGACCTCTGTTAACCAGCAGTGGAGGATCATGTTAAAAGACTACCTTAGGGGTTCCAGAGGAGGTTGGACGCTGTCATTGAGTCTGATGGTTGCCAGACTCATAATTAATGTGCATTGTTATAGTAAAAAATATTATAAAAAAAAATTTTCATTGTGCAACATCATTCTTATACATTATGTGTTTTTAACGACTACTTATAGGCAGGTCTCAGTATTTATTTCTACACCCAGTACATGATAAAATAAACGGATAAAAATAGGTAACAATATACTTATAAACATGGACTAAAGGTTATTTTACATTAAGTGTAAAATAAAAATATAATAATATTTAAAATACGTAAACCATTTTAAATATACCTACTAACAAAAACCATTCATAATAATAATATAACGACCAAAACCCTTTTAACTCCTTCTCAAATCTACTTATTTACAGAAAATAAAAAATAACAAACAAAAAAAATACTTATAAAGGGATTTCAGCATTTTTTTTTTTTTTTTTTTGGTTATTCAGGTATTATACATATATGTCCAGTGTACATAAAACCTAATATAAAAATAATTTTTTCGACCAAACTTGTTTTCTTACTTTTTTAAAAGAAAAACAAAAAATGATATTTGATCGACCTACATTTTTCCCTCATACATCTCTTTCTCAAGTAGACTCCTCAAAAAAAAAAAAGCTAAATATAGATAACGAGTTACCTACTCGGCCAAGTCTACAAAGGTAGAAACTACACCATTACAAATTTTCATAAGGGAGTATTTTCTTTATGTATGTAGATTGTAGGGTTTTATTCAAAAGCGGATTCAACATAATATTATTATATTTATATAAATCCTTAATGCAATCATTTTTTTTCAATATTAGGTGGAATTGATCTTTCATATCTAAGATATCATAAATAAAAATGATAACCAATTACAAATTTGAAAACAGAATAACTTATAATACTTTGTTATAAAATGTACTACCTAAGACTTTAAATACTGAAAGTACAGTTCAATTTAAAACTACAATCAGACTTGAAAATAATTTTTCTGTAATACTTTCAAAGTAAGGAGGACCTTGTTTTATTAACAAAAACATTTCTGGTTGTTTGAAGAAATTGGGGCTTCCAGCTTATCGACCTCATAAATGGAGGTTATTTATAGATTGCTCAAAGTATAGTCTAAAATGTGTCCTTCTACACAATGAAAATATCTTTGGTGCCATTCAAATTAGTCATTCTGTTATTCTTTTTAAAGTGTATGTGGAAATTAAGAAAGTTCTTGGAGTAATTCAATAAGATATACACAAGTGGACTATCCGTGTTGATCTCAATATAGTGTCTTTCCTTCTTGGCCAACAACTCGGATTCACGAAATGTCCCTGGTTTCTATTTTAATTGGACAGTAGATCTAGACTAAATTTAAACCCAGAGATATAAATATTATTAATGAGTCGCTAGTTGACAGAGAGGAAATTATTTTCCAAACTCTTTTATAATTATATTTTAACATTTAAAATATTCTTAATTTATAAATATTTTATTTCAATTTGTGCCTAACGCGGTATAATGTTATGATATTAAATGAGGACATTGAAATCATAAACAATATTGACCATTTTTTCAGAGTATTTGTAATGCCTTAATCTTTTTTATTGTACAAAAATGAAAAATTTAATAACCATTCTAATATGCATATATATATTAATAAATATATACTACGTATAATTGACTTAGACGTTTTTTATCCGCTACAGTAGATTTGAAAACGTCGCACTCCATGAAATTGTAATTCATTATGAACCATATTCACAGAATAACAACTAATGAAACGGCAAAGTAGAGTATTTCAAAATATATTTGAAGTTCCAAGTTTAAAAAGAAAGGCTTAAATTAAATATAATCTATATATTAAAACATAAACCATCATACATTTATGTTAAATATACAAAATTAAACAATTGGAATCATTTAACTAATAATAACAATAAATTATAAATACAGAATATTAAAATAGTAGATTGATCCAAATAATATTTTCTTGTTTCGACATCAGAATTCAGTTAAATATGTCATAACTTTAAGTTGCAAAACACAAGCCAAACGTGGAGTTTAATCAAAAAAATCATCACCCTTTTTTTCCTCATGTGCAAGTTGCATATACAATTGTGCACAGGATAGATATATCTTTACCGATGAGATCTTAATTAAATATTAATAATAAAGTAAATGTCAAAATCATAAAATAACAAAATAATGTTAAATTTATATCCATATCTTCTTCCAGTCTTAGTACGAACAGCTTTTAGAATCCCACTTTCATTTATTTCATGTTTATTTAAAAAAAGATAAGTTAATCCATACAGTCAAATTTTAAACCTTAATTACTTATCTTAGATATAAAAATAAGACTCCTTTATAACTGATAAGACAATTTAGGTAACCATTCTTGACTTAATGTAGTTTTATAACATGACATCGTAAAGATTTAGAGCAAAAGCTAATTATGTAGTAATGTCCGGCGATATTACTCCTTATTAAGAGCATCAAAAAAAGATTTCCCCCCGGTTATTTATGCTTGTATAACAACATACTATTATCATGAAGGATACACACAATTGCTCATTATAATGCTACACCCAATGCAACTACACCCGTTGTTGTTACCATTTAAGTCGTTGTTTTTCCCTGGTATGTGTTTTCTGAGCACAATTTCTTGGAGCTTATGAACCATAGCTAATCCTTAAGTGATAAAAAAGTAATATTTATTGACCATGTAATATTGGAAAAGCTAATGATCATACCCCAGTCTTTAAGCAAAGAAACTAGGCCTCCATTTCCAGAAATCCAAACAGAAGGCAACGTTATTTTAGGCATTTTATTCAGTTCTCTATCGACTATCAGTATCAAATATTATACTCATATTGAATAATAAAGGCGGAAATTGATAACGTTCTTGAAAGAGGAAGATGTTTATTATTTTAATGAATGATACAATAAGTATTTCTTCCCTTCTCCTCGCACGTTTTTGTATCCTAACCAAAATTATCAACTTTACCTATAGTTAGAGGCCAGGGCAAGATCTATGGTATACCTGAATTAAGACCTTTGTTAATATCAGTTGTCTGTTAAATGATTATGAGAGAAGAAAGGGATTTATTACTATAAAAAGGAGAACCTTCTTTTTTAAAAATGCATTAGTTCAGGAAAAATATTTTTACTTGCATTTAACTTTAGATATATTTATTTTATTAGTCATTTTTTAAACATTTTATACCAGATAGGTATACTTTAGAGGCAGAAGTTAATACCACGACAACTAAACAAACAAAAAATAACAGGCCACAACCGTTTTTCCTTTTCTAATTTGTAATGGTATTTTTTTCTTTACAAACAACTCTACTCTAACTATGAGACCATAATTTGAGACTCTTTCAAAAAAAAAAAAAAAATCCTTCAATTTCTCCATCAGTATCATCCATGTTAATCAATTCTATTTAAATATATAATGTACATACGTGTAGTTCAATATCCTGCTGACTCTTAAAGAATATTTAATTGCTGAATCCATTTTTTTTATTTACATACTATGCCTATATCTATGAAATATTTGGTTTTAGCAGAGTTATGGTTCGTAAAGTTATTTCAATATGATTTTCGTAAGATAATGTACATAAATTCTTCCTTTCTATGGATTAGTGATGTCAGGGTCCCGTATCTCTTGAACTATGTCAACCTCCTTGCAATGTTTTACGTCACTTTACTTATGGAATACATTTTAATTCAATGTATAGAGTGAAAATTAGTTCGGCGTTACCTAAAAGTTACATCAAAGTACATTATGTATTTTTTTACCGGCTATAGATTCCCTTGTTTCACTTGATACGTCATGGCAATTTAATCATTTATTCTTTTTGATGAATAAACGAAGTAATTAATTAATCTACAAATACGTATGCTCCGTTTTCAAAAGGACAGAAAATCCATTTCTAGTTGATTCCTCGTCGAATATATATTTATTATTTCTATGAAGAAATGTATAGGTACACTTTTAATACAATATTCTTATAGAGTATCGAATAAAATACTATGAAATATATACATTTTTTGTATGGTAATACTTGAACAAATGGATAATTAATATCGTGTACTCGTCATCGAATTGATGAAGGGTCAGGAACAAAGGACGCACCGTGAGAAACTTAAGAGAGCAAGGAACAAAAAGAAGGGGATGGATGTAGTGTTTTGTCTGTCCTTATTTAGGGCCGAGGACCGCGGCCAATTCCAGTCCCACTTGTCAGTCCTTAAAGAAGGTAAAATCGATCCCTCGTAACGTCAATAAGGGTGTTTTTCCTCCTGTTAATAATTCCCTTATATAATAACAAATTATACAACCAAGTAACAATATAATATGTTCGTATTATCATGAAAAATAGAATATTTTTTGCAAGATATGTGCAATAATCTTTATGTACATTTAATATATCTAATTTGACTTAATAAACCATCGATATTTTGACGAAAAATTCCAAGGACTGGCAGTTAAGGATCGGTCCCTAGGACTGCCGGTTCTAAGGATCGATAGAAACGGTCCTAAGACTGGACTAGACTGAATAAATAAGGACCGACACATCACTAGATGGAAGGAAAGAAAGTAACACTATGTTAAAGGGTTAAAACATAACCGTCTTATAATGATAAAATATCCAACATTACAAGATACTACTTAAAATATGAGATCAACACATGTTTTAGGCACCATACTTCAATCCATTTCTAGATCTTTCTTTTGGTTCTCCAGACTGATCAGGTAGCATTCCATTCAGTCTTGTCCTAAGAGGCTGGGAGAACCACAATTCCTCTGGGGATTTCCTTCAGGCCAATGGAGCTGCCGTATATGAGAAAAATATCGTATCGAGAGAAAGGCAAGGGTTCTTTCTTATCATTTCCTTAACTGTGCGAAAGGACCGTGAGAGAGAAACCCTCCATTCCCAAAACTTAGACTTGAATCTGTAGTTTGATAATTGTGGTTCATTGACAGGATGACACCTTTTAGGAAAGCCAAACCTCATAAAGTACGCGAACATTTGTTTCAACGTAGCGAGTGTATTTGTATTGGACAACATCGCTCCTTCGATCCACCTTGAACCAGCGTCTAACCTAACCAGTACACTCTTCCCATTTATCTTGGCGTAGTCCACGTGAATATGTTTTCATTCACTTGCCGGGAGAAAGGGACAAATTGAGATGGTGGATCAGCTGTGGGTTCTTGACACATCTAACATTCATGGACAAACCTCTCAATGTCTTATTCGATATCCGGCCACCATAGTGTACTCCTTGCTATGACTTTCACCAGAGTGATTAACATGGAGTTCCTGTATGAAATTACTTTTTAATATTAGAGGAATTACAAGGCAAACACCCCAAACAGTAAGATATTCCGAACGGAATAATTACTGGTAAATGCAACATTAATTATATAATTCATTTTTAGTCTGGGGGAGAAATGAAATGACAATGATATTCTGGTAGTATTTAATAGATAAATAGCAGCTGGTATGACTGACTAACTACTACATGATTTTGGGCCTTATTTCTGTTTCTGTTTGAAGGAAAGGTTACGTGATCAGATAAAGGTAACGATATGTTAAAAGTTTAAATAGAAAATTGGTCATAAACCTTGTCAATCACTTTTTAACTTGTTTTTTTAAGCTTAATATAACGTTTCTATTTACCCCACAATTTATATAACAACTTGTTACAGACTTCACCATCATCAGTTGCTACTTTCTATTGCATGAGACGTGAGAGTCCTCGTACAATCATGGCTTATTGAGACTTAATTGCAATTACGGTATTAATATAAAATAGTTGTTTCCAAAAATAGAAATAAGAAAATCATTATAAAGGTGTTCCTACATACGTCTTTAAAAAAATATAAACTGGTTCACTATACGTCTAAGAAAAAAGTTTGCATGTGCACCAGTTTTTAACTGATTATTAAGTCTTTCTAATGCATTGTTTCTTAAGATTCAACGCCACTTAAAATGAGAAAATTGATTAGTTAATCCTTGCTTCTAAAGTACAATAGATTTGAAGGATAATGACTATGATTCTCAAACTTATTAATGTAGAGTTCCCCTCAAATATCAAATTGTTTATTTGAAGAGCTGCATTGTCAAATTTCAAGCCCTTACTTTTAGTTAGTACATGTGTAGAATTGTAAATCTCTAGCATTTTCGGGATGAAAAAAACCGAAAATCAACATAGGAAACCTGTAATATTTTTTAAATTAGGTCTTTTATTAAATAAAACAGGGAATATTTTTCTATAATATAAGCTACTAGCAAAAGATCACCTGGCGTTGCTTAGGTCAAAAAAGAGCGGAAAATTACATAACAATGTTCGAAATTAGTTCTGTTTAATTCATTTATGTATTATTTTGAATTTAAAAAAAATTAACTGTCTCATAAACTTCAAATAACATACCAACACATATACGTGAAAAAAATTGTCTATATAAGAAGTCAATTATTATTGGTTGTGAAAAAATTGCCAAGTTGAAATTCGCGAAGAAAATTATAAAAAAAAACATTTTTCCACTAATTTTGCAAAAAAAAGTGGTAAATAGTATTTATTGAATTTAAAAAAAGAACATAAAACTACCAGGATTTTTTTAGTACTTACAAAAACAAAAAAGGACTTGAAGAAATAAACCTCGACAACTGGTTCATCACGCAAATATTGCAAAAATTATGAAATAAAATGTTCACGAAATAAAAATACTACATATTGTTGTTTAAATTTAAATTTTAAGTACAAAATGCATCGTTTTGTGGCAGTTCTTCTTAAAAATTGAAGTTCTATGGATAAAAAAAAAAGAAAAAAAAAAAAAATTATTAGGAAATAACAGATATTTCATTTAAACTCCCTGAAGGCTGCCATTGTGAAGGAGTGGAACAACTTGTAAGAAAAGTTCATCATCAACTCCTACAAGGATTTCTGCCATCGAGTGGAGGCTGTGATTGTTGATGAGTCGGCTATATTGAGTGAGCATGTTCAGAAAGGTCGTGTCTCAAAGTTTTGTAAAAAAAAAAATTCAAAATTGTTGATCAAAAAATATATTTTTTGACATTTTTCTATTAATCAGTCATTCAGTCCACGTTTTGCTTCCGAACCCTGTATATTTCAAGTATCACAAGAACAGTTAATATAAAAAGTTGTCAAAATCAAATACTTGATTTATTTCGGGAACTCATGAAAAGAACTTTCATATTTATATATTATATGTCTCTTAACATTAAGATCTCCTAAATTTCTTCCCTTAAAGTCGCTAATATGATAGGTTAAACAATGAGTAATCAAAAACTAATGGCTGACCCTTTATCCGTAGCAGTAGATTACAAATAATTTGATAAGTTAAAGTATGATAACGTATATTTATGATATTAAGTTAAAAATATGGGTAAAATAAATAATAACTGAAAAAACGATTAACTATTACAAGAAATATCAAATAGAAATTTTAATAAAAGTTATTCATAGAAAATAAAACAAATTAATAAGGACGACATAGAAGTTATTAATATTAAATATTACAAATGGATTCACCAAATTATTAGCAACAAATGTAAATTATATATATTTACAAAATATAATTAGGCATTTTTACTCCGAAATAAAATTACAAATTATTAATAGAAATAGAATCCGTGTTCATCCTATCATACTTCAAATACACTAAAATGACCTATAATTATCTAAAATAAATTGCACATCTACATGTTCGAATCCATGGAGCCTGCCCAATTATTTACCCGAAGAAATGGATGCTAGACAAACACTTTGAACACCATTTGAAACTAATATCCCTTTTGTGACTAGTTGTTCTTCGTAAATCCAGATACAACTCAACTTACAACTGCGAAAATTAGGGCCTATATCTTGATAGATGAAAATACGGAAACTCTTCAGATATGTTCTCCAAGAGATAAGACCAAAGCCAAATAGAGGAAATTGAAGAAATATAATTCTAACTTGATCATCCATCTCAAGAGAGCAGATTCGACTCCTTCCTTGGGAAGGAGATTAAAAGATTACAGCATTGAACATTGAACGATGAGTAGGAAATTTCAATATTTCAAATATAATTAGTATTTAATTAATTTTAATTTGTAAATTTAATACCAAAGCATGGTATTAAATAGAAATATTAAATATAACAAAGTATGACGTCTTTATCGTTACATTAAAATAGTAAACATTATTAATATAATTTATTAAAGTATTATAACGTATGTTTATAATAGTAAGTGAAATAAGTCTGGGTAAATTAAAAAAAAATACAACTAAAAGGACAATTATATTAATTATAACTAGAAGTCATAAGCAGAAAATCAGACAAATTTAAAAGGACAAATGATACGATATAAAAAGTTATACATAATATATAAATATACTAATTAGCAGAATAGAATATACAATGACAATACAGGCAAAACTATTGAGGAAAGAAAGAGGTACATTATCTTTAGGAGTCTAGAATTATATACGACACGTTTTTCAATGGCAAAAGAAGCACATAAGTAATAAAGAAATCAAGGGTCCAGCCTATATTATTATCCATATGGATTATATATCACAACCTCCACCTTATAAATGGAGGATGAGAACTCATTCTGTTACTCAATTGAATTCCAATCCAGGTGGAGGGGGAACTTTTTATAGGGATTTAACTAATAAAATTAATTATATTAAATATTGCACTTAGGTAAGGGGTTGTTGTACAACATTTATTAATAAATAATGAGAAAAAATAGAAGCTAATCTCAAAATAGTAATTTATTAGACCAAACACGCCCATGCTTAGTTATATCTAGAGTTGAGAAGCTTTCAATAAAAAAAGAGTGCGTGGAGAAGGTGAGAGCGAGACATATCTTTGGCGATAACATAAAAGCAAGTTGGGATACTTTTTCGCAATATTGCAACAGTGATATTTAATAATAAGTGATAACAAATATTGCAATATTGATACACATTTGAGTACTATAATTTATAATAATTTAAAAAAGTGATAAAGTCCTTAGGAGCCACGGTTTTTAAGGTTAACAGAACCTGATAAAAATCAGTTATTTGGTAACACTCATCATAAGGGATACTGTGACGTCATGATGTGAAAATGATTTTTAAAGTATAGTGTAGAAGTATTCACGTTGATAGAACAACGGAAATAAGAAAGGGATTAACTGATGAAGAACGAGCCACACCAACTGAAATTGATCATATAGATGCTATCAAAATTTGATTTTAAGTTCAAATACCGTGCGATCAAATTGAATGAACTTGCATATAAAATGTTAATCTAATAATTGAAACAAATATCTATTATATTAGAAACTTTTTGGTTTTCAGTGGTTTAATATTGTATTTGACTCTTTAAAAAATCCTATTTGGTTTTTCATTAAAATAAAAACTTATACTACGTTTTTTTCTGTTTCGTCATAAAAAAAAAAAAAACCTACGTTACTTTTATGTTATCACCACACATATTTTAATATCAGCTGCCTATTATATAATTTTAGGGGATAAAATGAATTACTGCTATATAGAGAAGAACCTTCTACATTTAAAATAGGATTATTGAAGGGAAAATATACTAATTATGAGTAAATTCATATATGTTATTTTATATATTTAAAAAATATATAAATACTAAAGATAGGCAATAATGCATTCTTCAGAGAGAGAGAGAGAAGTTAACACAACGACGACTGATTAAATAATGAAGAAAAAGATAAAAGAGCACACGCAACATCCGTTTTTCCTTTTCTAATTTTAATAAGTAGTTGTTTCATTACAAACTACTCAACATCTGAGATATAGCAGTAATTACTAAAGTTGCCCCTCAAAAATATAATCTAAAAACATCAACAGGGGGCGAAAGAGTCAAAAATGTCAAGTTAATAAATACGCAAGTATTTCTATTTCTTTATTATTTATTAAGAAATCTTTTTACTCCATCTTCGTGGATTTGTAAAATATTATAATATAAATAAACCCATAAAATGATCCAACTATCCTCTAAAATAAACCAAAAAGATATTTCAAACACACACACTTTGTTTTATTAATGTACATATTTACTCCTTGTTCATAATTTTTACTCTTGACACACTGAGTTAAAGCTACATGGGCTCATTACTGTTATTTCTTGAATATAGTAGTAAAAAAGTGCTAAGATATTAAGATAAACAAACTTTGTTTTACTAATATAGATATATCCAAGTTTGAACGTAAGCTTTATTTTAAAGAAAATTAAATAAATAGGTATCTACTATAGTATAATATTATTCCGCTCATAAAAACATATAACCAGGGTATTTATTTCATATATGGAGACAGATACATACCTAAGACATAAAATAAAAGTTGTTCAGAACTCTGAGTTACGTACCTAAAGCTATGTTTCATTCTGATCAGACCAAATTCATGGTCTCTGGAGGGCAAGTTTATTTTTTAGCTAATAAGTTGATTTTTTTCATAAAACAAGATCGATTCCCCTTGTCTTAAAGGTTTTCTTAAGGTATGGGTTGTTTATTCGAAAATGCGCCAAAAAAATATAAAATCCAAAAACGTATGGCTGTACTAACGGAAAAAAGGCTGAACGCTAATTGAATACGAATTAATAAAAGGAATTAGGAAGAGGATATGCGAATTTGTCTTCGTAAGTATTGATAAGATAATTCGAAAAAAAAACCGTAATACGGGTATATCATAGTAGAATATAAAATTATAAGAAAATGTAAAAAATTGCAAACACAGATACTAAAGGACTTCTTTATTTACAATATTTCATAACTAATGTATATCAAACCCTTCTTACAATCAACTCTTCATTATCCAACGTATAAATCAGGGTTTCCTAAAGTGGGGGTATAAGGATGAAAAGTTTGGGAACCCCTGGTATAAATAATTTTTTTTTTTAATATGACGGACTGAAGTTTAGATACAGACGCTGGTTTCTACATTGGTATTTATTAAATCAAGTAGTAAACCTCAAAAATGAGGTATCGGCAAATATCCAAACAAACTTTTTGTTTCATATATATATATCTTTTGATTCCCAAAAAAGTGATCATGTGGCCAAATGTTGATTCATCATCCTCAATGTTTGAATTGAAGGATTATTATTTTGAAATTAGTAAAAATAACACATCACTAAATTTGATTTTGGCCTTTCTTTATTTTTATTTTGACTTTTGATTTAAGTTAAAAACTTAAATATCTTCAATAAATATTACGTTCCTAACAAATAAGAATTGGACATTTCATGCATTAATAAAAGTTCCCTAAAATGAAGATATGTCCTGGGAAAAGAAGAAGATTGTTTCCCTTACTATATGGTTCATCTAAGAAAATATAAATTAAGTCACAGTTGGTGTGCATTTGTGCTTTATGAGTGCCACACATTTTGAAAATAGAACTATAAACCTAATTTTTTCAATATTTTCCATTTTCAGAACACGATAAGTTATTTTTCAAGCCCTTATTATCCATAACTTTTTTGTCTTTTGCAAGTACAAAAAAATGATAATGAACGGTTAGTGTTCCTTTTTACCATGCCTATAAATGCTATTAACTTCTTTTTTATTTTCAAAATAAGTACAAAACAGTTTTGTTCAATTTTTCGTCGGGAATTTCTATTTGACAATATTTTGACAAAAATAAAAGATAGACTTCTCGCCTATACAAATTTTTTCATGTTATTTGAAATTTATAACAGCATTCTTTTAAAATTCATAATAATACATATATATATATTATGGTAATAGGATTTCTACCCCTGACAAACTAACCCCAAGCAAGTACTCCCGGTCCTTTTACCCCCATAAAATGCATTTCAAAGAAATCTGAAGACTCACTTGATAAAAATGATTTAATCCCTTTAGACTAGACCATCTATAATGAATTTTTTCCCCCTAATTATGAAACCTTTACACCCTATTTAAGTATTTCATCTTTTTGCTATCACTATTATTGAGAAGTATTTTTAATGTTTAAATAATAAAAATTATCAGTTATTTTTTTACATATATTCAATGTGAATAAATAGATATGACATCAAGGGCCAAAATAACTTACTAAATAGCCAATCAAATGAATGCTATGGTTGTTTTATTGTAGTAGTATTTTACAGAAAAATGTACAGTGCTTTATTTTACAAAAAAACGACCCCTAAATATTAATATTGTTGAATTAGTTTTTTTTTTTGTATGAATGTAATAAAAATGTTTCAATATTTCCTTGTAGAGGTATTAAAAAACAATTTAATGGACAGTAACATTCTTATTTTATGACTTAATTCGCGAGTATATTAAATGTTTGAGAATATAGCAATAATATACTACAACTGAGGAAAAATTTGAGGGCTAGTTAGAGCTTCGTACAGGATTTTTAATAAAAATGTGTTAATGCATTAGTTAAAGGTAAGTATTTGACAATAATTTTTTGTTAAGTTTTATATTTTTATTAAAATATATTTTTTGTTTTGTGAAAATTTTACTATTTCTATGATTTAAATAAATAAAATTATTTAAATACCTAATGTTTTAGTATAGAAAAACAAGTGTGCAAAAAAAAAAAAAATACTCAACGAGGTTAGTTAGATACATCATTAATCCGGAGTATAAAATAAAAAATAAGGATTTTGCTTGATAGTCCACTGCAATATTGAACAATCTAGAGTGTATCATTCAATACGAAAATTGTGAGAGCAACCATAATCTAACCGTAATTTAAGATTTAACCGTGACAAAATTTACGTCTTGACAATAAAAAAGAATGAAAATATATATACTTTTTGTCCCCCCCCCCAATTTGGTACACAAAGGTTTCCATATGAAGTAATTTTTTTTTTGTTATGTGTCAATTAAAAAAAATATATTTATATAAATTATGTGCATTATCCTATAATGAATATCCAATGCTATTTAAAAAAATATAAAGGGATTTCCCAAGGGCTCAAGAAGCAATAAAGGCTTGCGTGCGCACTCTTGATGTAAAAAGTAATTGCCCCAAAAATATATGTATCTATGTTCAGGTTTACTGCTAAGACAAACTTAACACAACTTTCGTCATAGTTAAATCTTTCCTATCTCAATTTTTATTTTGGGACGATATCCTCTATAATGAAAATGTTTCCCTCCTCTAGTTAGTCATCTAATATTTCTATATACATTATGCCTTTATCTATTAATAAAGTATTTATGCATGAAAAACAAGTTGTTGAGTCATCAGTTTTTCTAATTGGGATTTATTCTGAAGAAGCTGGAGAAGTATTATATTGAGAAATTAGAAATCACTCATGGAAATCCTTAAGAATTTAACACCCTTACAGATCATATTCACCATCGTCTGATAAGCAGTGACCCTTTAATATCTCACTTCCGAAAATATAATTTTAAAGGAAATGAACAAAAGTTATTTACAGATACTAGATCAATATTTATATTGATAAAGTAAACGATGACTATGATGGGATAGATTAAATTCATATTTTCGTTTATTTGCCCTGTAGCAATATATAAATTATATTACAATTATTTCTATATATATATAAAGGTAAATGCTTTAAAAATCGTATGAAATCAGTTGAAGTTAATATATTTTTGATAAATAAGTTAAATATAGCTTAAATTACAACTGGAATTATAAAAATGAATATATATAACATCAATTTTTATAATTATGGCCGGTTTTTTTTTTTTTTGAAATAAAGAGTGCAACGCCGGGCAACCCCTTCCTGTTATTTAAAAAGAAGTAAGTTTATACTCTACTATGTAATAACTTATAATATATATTTCTCAACACTACTGACATTATACAAAACGTTCTATTCAGTACGAAATATTAACAACAAGATTGTAACGAAGTGAGAGATTACAAAACTTGGCCACCTTTAACTATTGTTATGACTAAAGTTGATAATATTGTAGAGAAAAATGCGTGCAAGGAGAAGGGGGGAAAAAATACATATGGTATCATTGTTTAAAATACTGATGTGATTATCATCTGCTTGCTTCATTATGGGTATTTTGAGGGTATAACGAAAGTATTTATTAGTAATTTGAAAACGTAACCCTCCATGAAATTGTATTTCATTATGAACCTTATTCTCAGAATAATAGCTAATGAAACGACAAATTAGAGTATTTCGAAATATATTTGAAGTCCCAGGTTTAAAAAAGAAGGCTTTAATTAAATATAATCTACATAATAAAAAATATACCATCATACATTTATGTTAAATATAAAAAATTAAACAATTGGAATCATATAACTAATAACAATAAATTATATATACAGAATATTGAAATAATAGATTGATCCAAATAATATTTTCTTGTTCTGACACAAGCGAGACGTGGAGTTTAATCAAAAAGATCATCACCCCTCTTCTTCATGTGGAAGTTGCTATATACAATTGTGCACAGGATAGATATATCTCTACCGATGAGATCTAACTAATTATTAGTAATAAAGTAAATGTCAAAATCATAAAAATTTGACAATAAATATACAAATAAAAAAATGTTAGAAAAAAATGCATCTTAAAGATTTAGAGCAAAAGCTAATTATGTAATAATGTCCGGCGATAATACTCCTTATTAAGAGCATCAAAAAATATTCATGCTTATATAACAACATACTATTATCATGAAGGATATACACAATTGCTAATTATAATGCTACACCCAATGTAACTACCCCCGTTGTTTTGACCATTTAAATAGTTGTTTTTGCCTTTTATGAGTTTTTTGAACACCATTTCTTGGAGCCTATCAACCATAGCTAAGCCTAAAGTGATAAAAAAGTAATATTTATTGACTATGTAATATTGGAAAACCTAATTATCATACCCAAGTCTTTAAGTGAAGAAACTAGTCTCAGACAAACTAGTTGCGAACCATCCAAAGCTACTACTCCCGTTGTTGTGACCATTTAAGCACTTCTTTTTTGCCATTGAATGAGTTGTGTATCATAATTTTTGATAATTTTGGCTAAAATAGAATCATATTTTAGGGTTAGATTGAAAAAAAAATTGAATACTTACTGTTAGATA
This sequence comes from Lepeophtheirus salmonis, assembly GCF_016086655.4. NCBI lineage: Eukaryota > Metazoa > Arthropoda > Copepoda > Siphonostomatoida > Caligidae > Lepeophtheirus > Lepeophtheirus salmonis. Next base: position 1,900,099 of record NC_052134.2, on the reverse strand, counting down.
GTACAAAATTCAGAGTTCCATTTCGAAATTAGTAAATATTTTATACTTTTTACTGATAACTTGATCGTCATTTGGTGTGGATGACTCAAAACATTTTTATATGTATTTCTATAAATGACATCAGTACCAACATCCTCCATTAATTTAATGATAGTTCCTCGGGAAGGGATAGGTTTACCCGTGTATTTCTCCATAAATGTTTTGAACATAGATGATTAGCAATGGATAAGGTTATATTACATGCAATAAACATCTTTGTGAGATCAGAGTTAAAGTCTGACTAGATGTATTCATCATTAACTTGATTTTTTAGATGAATATCCATGCTCTTGATATGAGATGAGGATAATGAGTGGCGTGTAATTCTAGACAGGGGACTAAAGGCACATTTATATCGACAAATACGACAAACCACCTGTTTCTCATCCGGTAAATATTTTCCAAATTCCTGGGCCTCCATTTTCAGAAATCCATACAGAAGGCGACGTTATTTTAGGCATTTTATTCAATTATCTATCGACTAATATTGAATAATAAAGGCAGGAATGATAACGTTCTTGATTGATAGAAGAAGATGTATATTATTTAATCAATGATGCCATAAGTATTTCTTCTCTTCTCCTCGCACGCTTTTCTATTCTTACCAAAATTATCACCCTTAGTTATGACATTTAGAGGCTTGTGCATTATACTACCGATTACATAATGAACAGCAGATGTGCTTCACTTTTTATTGAAGGATAAATAAATAAATGCAGAACAGGAAATAATAAGAATTGGTTTTTGCCGTAGATAAGGGATATACTATACATATATAAAATAATATATTTGGAGATAATTAACATTATATTGAATATTTGGTTAAATTATAATTAAACTTGAAATTGGCAGATCTACTTTTTTCCTCTTATTTTTTCACTCCCTCCCGTATTAAATTCTAACTGTGCATTGAGATATCTTATTCGTATCATTGTCCTTGTCTTGGCGAAGAGATTCAGAACAGCCTTGTCATACTTGCCTCCAAAGGAATCTTCCAAAACTTGACAAAAACGTTCGATTACTTTTGGATGACGATCTAATAGAAGTAAATGGAATTCCTTGAACTTCTGGTCGAAAACTTCACAATCTTTTAAAAAATAGTCAGATGACACCATCAGTCCTCCTCTAGACAAATGATATATCCATGGTGTCAGTCCATGATCATTCAAATATATGTCACTTGTCTTCTTCCACAAATCCGGATATAAAAGTTCCATCTTATGGCCAATAAAACCCGATAAATAACTGAGCCCCTGAAAGTCGAGATCCCATTTTTGAACTGATCTAGTTGATGGTTTATTGCAAAATCCACATCAACTTCATGAGGGATATCAAACGGTAGTTCAAATTCTGAACAGCTTTCTTCACTAATTGTGATATCTAAGATGTCTCCAGTGATTTCCTTTGTTACGGATTCTTTTTGCTCTTCATCCTCAATTCTATAAATGTCATATTCTTTTTCAATCTGAACAGCCGGATTGGCTTCTTGATTAGTTCAAAAGTTTCACAATTTTTTCCAATTTCCAGAATTCCTATCCTTTTCATTGCTCCAACGGCTCCAGGGTGATCATCATCACCACCAGCAATTCTCAAAGAGGATGTTGATTCATGCAAATTTTTCGTGAACTTTTTATCGCATTGATCCTCAGGCTTAGGAACAGTGGAAGTAGGAAGTAACAGACTTGGTACTGCATCTGTTTTTATCCTCTGTCTGGGAGTCAAATTAAGAAGCTCATGTTCCAGGTCCCTCTTGTAGCTTCCCTCATTAAAGTGCATACTACACACTTGGGCATTCTCGGCTTTAAATGAATCCTTCCTTTTGCTAAGATTCTTCTAAATCCTCTGTCGAAGCATGTCCTTTGGAAAATTGTAGTATATGGCACCATCAGGACTTTTGGGACCGAAGATTACACATATTTTATGAACATTTTTTTTGATGGGGTTGGACTCAGGAGGTTTCACCTACATAATGAATTATTGATAGTAAAACTCTAACGAAATATCTTTCATAGCGTTAATTACCTTCTCTCCGTGTAGATTCAAGTCCATTATTATTTAGAGCCAAAGGATGTTTTATGTTTATATTGGAAAGTAATTTATTTAATTCTCAGACAAGTGAAGTATCACTGAGTTTATTTTGATTTTTATCCCGTTCGTGACGTCATCTGCCTGGTTAGCAGTGTTGACTGAAATGCTACGACCTTATATATTGGATACTTGATTAATACTCACATGTTGTAAATGTCATGAGGTCATTAGTACGAGTGACGTCACTACTACATTACATACATATGATATAACTAATGATGTCAATCCGGAATATTTTTTAGCTGACCCGTTAATTGTAATAGGTAATATATAAAAGGAATTTTCTTTTCCTTAGCAGTTGTCATTATTATTTAATTCCTTAGTAGTGAACATCTTTTTTTTAAATATATTCAATTATATAGTATTCATAACCTAATTGAACATTCGTGTGCGCCCATAAAAGGCAGGGAATAATCCTAAGAATTTGTTTCAGAGTTATAATAGTAAATCCTTATTGGACTCAGAGTAGAATTGGAGATCCAAATTCGATTAATTCTTGCAAATGTCCTTGTTTACATCCTTTTCTCATTCCTTTTCACAGCTGATTGTAGCTGATCTAATGAAACGTCATGAACATTATTCTTTCTTTCCTTCAAAAGATTCTTCAAATGGTCGGGGTTACCATGTTGAATTTCGGTTTTTTTAAAACATTTTTTAATACAAATACCACAAATCTAATTTCTGATGATAAAATAATGATTCAATATAACTTAATAGATATACTGCAGTAAAACTAATAAATAATAGCCAATATCATTAACTTCTGTCCAACCTTAAATGTCGTCGACTACGGATTATAATTCTTCCATTCGACATTCTATGTAATTATATATTTTCTGTATGGTTTCTTCTCTATAATAAATCCAATTCTATCCCATCTTTTCGTGATATGATTCTGAACTCTAACTTTATTTCCAAAATCAAACATTGAAAGATTTTTTATCTTTTCAAGGACTTGTAATCTTTTATTCATTTCATCCGCTCCCTCAAAAGAATCAGACTGATCATTTCAATCTCTTGTATACTTTTCTCACCTTGTAGGTATAAAAGCTATCATTGGATGTCCATAAACAATTTGTGCTGCCGATAACCCATGCCTCTATGGAGTATTCCGTAATTTCAACAGCCCTTTCACAAATTAATCCGATTTTATATCGCCTGACTTCGATGTTTCAGCACCTAAAGCCTTCAACAATTTTACTGCAGCTTCAGTTAATCCATTCAATTGTGGAACAAAGGGGTGTTCAATTTTCCACGTCAATAAAAACGACTTGAACTCACAGGAACTAAATTGCAGTCCAGTATCTGTGTCAATCTTATTATGAATCCCAATGCTAACAAAGATACATTAGAGGGCACTTAAAACTTATGATGATCTGGGATCTGATCTCCACATTCTAATTTCCATCCATCCACTATGTCTATAAACATATGCTATATATTTATTTCTAGCGTATTCAAAAATATCCCATGCAACCTCTTCCAAAATTCTCGTTGATCAACCGTCTTCTTGTATCGACTCTGGACCTTGACTAGGCAATCTTTTCTGATATTACTCACATTTTTCAATTACATTTTTTATATCCAAATTTATTTCGGAGCAATAAACTGCTTGTCAACATAGTCGCTTTGTTGCATCAATTCTTTCATGTGCATAGTGAGACGCATCTAAAATTTATTTTCTTGCTTTCAACACTAAAATAATTCTATCATCTGTATTGCTAAACCATCTTCTGTCCATATTCTGTCTCGAATGTTACAAACAAATTGGTTTAAAGTATTTGATTTTGACAGATGAAAGTCCTCCGTATTGGCAACCATCAATTTCTTATATTATTCATCTTCTTGAGCAAATTGCTTCAGTTTCTCGATAATTACGTGGCTTGTTTTCTTATATGTCCTATCGTCAACCATTAATATACATGTCCTAACGGCTATTCTACAAACTTATCTGAAGCTTACCTCAGCAATACGATCCTCTTCTGTAGGATAGTCGATAGGAGCACGCGATAATGCGTCAGGAATCGCATGATCCTTACCTCTTTTCCATTCTGCGTTATACTGATAATCCATTAACTTAGTACAAGACGGAGTAAACGAGCATCTTCTATTTATCCAATGCATACTTATTAAGAATAGGAATCAAAAGATAATGATTTGTTACAATTGTAAATATGTCAATTCCTTGTAATTATATTTGGTATTTCTTCAATGCCCAAACAATTCTTAATAATATCCGATATAAAACGAGACCCACATTGAATTAATTTATTGCTGCATTTGTAATAAGGCAAATCCCAGCCCTCCTTCGGTTAGTTCATCAACCCTTTTTACTCTATTCCTCTTCACCATTTGTTCCTATTCTTCTTTTACTTAGTCCTTGGAGTACAAATCACAAATTCTTCATAGCCTTCTTTTTAATAAATTTTCATAGATTTACCTCTCATACATTTAAATTCTTCTACTGTACAAAACACGTCCTTATATTCGTTTATCAATTTTTCAGGAATTGGCTTGATTTCTTAAAACATTGGGACTTATGGAATTTGACATCCCTGCTTACATTCTTCTACACTTCTCATCCTTGGATACCACGAGGGTAAGATCCCCAACTCTTTCGATTTGAACCACGAAAGTGCTATGCTATCTACATCTGGTGAGAAGAGCACTCTTATCTCAACACGTTCTCCTTGGTGTTCAAATTCAACCATTGCTTCACCAGCTATGTTCAAAGTACCGTATACAATTTGGCATACATCGTGTCCATTATATTTTCTTATGTTCTAAACATTCTTAACTCCTTCATAACTATTGAATTGACAACTGTGCAATCAGCTCCAAACTATGGAAGTATTCTTCGTATTATCTTCTTATCACCAGCCTCCATATAGCATGAACAGTCGGATCCATCCTGGTTCCGGATGCCTTAAGCTCGATCGCATCCAATTTCGTTTTAGATTTGCAAAATGTCCTCTTCCTCTGCCCTCGAACAGTCTTTTCCGTGATCCCGTTTATATCCACACCAGAAGCACTTTATCACACGATTTTCATCATTCTTCTTGTATATACGGGTTTGATTTCCATAATCTGCCCTATTGATTTTCCTGTTTTCAAGTACGGTGTTGTCATTTTTTGAAGACTCGCACGCGATACATTATACAAATATCTCCTGCCATGAAGGTATAGGGTATATGCACAGTAGTACCTCCCGTAGCTCCAAACCACTCAGTCGTTGCACAATTTTAAATACTAGATGTTGATCCGGGATCTCCTTTCCGAGCTCTACAATTTGAAATAATATCTTAAAGCATTGTAATAACTATCAAAAGGTTCTACCTTCTGTCTCCTGCTCAAAATATCGACTATAACATGTCATTTCTTCCAAAAATAAGTCTGGATCAGATCAAATCTCTCTGAAATCTTCTTCCCCGTACTCAATTCGATATTTAATTTATTTTGGGCAATTTCCAACATGTCCGGCTCGAACTTTATGAATATATGTTACACTTGCAATATTCTGCTGACTCTCGCTACACCACTCGTTGTATAGAACATGTTCCAATATATGAGCCATGCTCAAAATGCTCTAGACTTGCCTCGCTTGCAAACTTATGATCCATCCAACAGGTCACCGTTGTCTTCCCTACCTTATTCCTGGTAGTCAAATTCCCATTGGGATCATGTACTTAAGAGCTTGTATCGTCTCATCTTCTACTTTCCTCTTCAGTGCATCCTACTTCTCCTGGAGACTCTGGATGAGGTCCTTTACCTCTTTCACATGTGTCTTGGTCACCATCTTTTATTTATTTTTCACATAGATTCTTTTCACGTTAACTGCGCCATGTATTATAACCGAGTGAATTAATAATCACACGTTGTAAATGTCATAATGTCATTAATATGAGCCACGTTACTACTACATTACATAAATATACATACGATATAACAATACACATAATACAAATACCACACAGGGTCCCATTCGAAACGGATTGTGCAAAGCCTAACTCCCAGTATAAATCTATTTTTTTTTTTTAAATATTTTCACTTTTTTGTAATAAAATACAGGCCTCTTTTTTATTTTAATAGGATTTTTTTAAATGAAAATATGTTTTTAAGGTAGGAATGCTTCATTTTTATAATGCCCTTTTTCAAAAAAATCTAAGCCTTCTTTGGGCCTTTTTTCATACATAGTATCCATTTTTCATTTTATTACGGTTTTTTTAAAGATAAGTTTTTTACTATTTTTTTCAATCTAGGACGAACCCTATCAGTTACTATAACCTAAGATTGACTCTAATAGCAAATCAATATGATTTTGCAGCTTTTCAAGAAATAATTATTTTTAAGTATGCAGTTTTAACTTTGTTATAGTTATTTTAGAAGAATAATAATGTTTTAACTAGCTTATAAAATGGTATTATAAAGAATACCACCATATTATATGTAAAACATGACCCTGATAATAATACTCTTAATCATTTAATCAATACAATTATTATATACTATATAGGAAGATAGGTTCAAAGACTTATCTCATCAGTAATTACATATATTATAGAATAAATAAACCTTCTACGTCAGAATCTCCTTATTGAAATATTAGTTTTGTGAATATTTTTTATTTTCCGGTTTGGTCTTAAGGGATTTTTCTAGACCGATTTTTGGGTCCATACCGCAGTCCCAGACTGTGGAATGATTTTTTCTGGTCTCACTTTATGTAACAATTTTTTTCTGGTCTCATATATTATGTGAGACCCTTTTTTTTCTAGATCAACTGTCATTCGTTTTTTTCAAGAAAAATCTCAAAAGTACACGATAAGTTCTGGAATCCGAACTATCTCTGTTTAAACGTCGTATAACGTCATTGTTCTCGAAACAACTTATGATGTCATGTTATAAACCATTTATCTGTTAAGTCCGTCTAGACTGATTTTTTTAGGGACCGAATTAGACCGAATTTTTATATTAAACCGGCCCAGACAGAGTTTTTTTGTTGAGTCAAACTAATCACCTCTTTCAGGGGTAATAATCTAAGTCGACATATTAGCAGGCACCATTCTTTGAGCATGGATACCTTCGAGAAAACTTTTTATTCTTAATAGTAAGTAGAGAAAGAATATAAGTGATGTAGACAAGGAAACCCAACCTTTCTTTCTGTCTTTTATATCCAGTTTAAGCAAGACAAAATGCTAATCTGAGTGTAGGTAATGTCATTACTATGTTTGTGGTAGAGACTGCACAGGCCTTCCTAGATGTCGAACATCCTAAAATTTAATCGTCGGTCTAATCAAAACTCTGCAAGCTGGAAAGGAAGTTCTATCTAGCCAAGATCGTGGAAAAATGTCGATGAAGTTTTATAAGACAAAGATTTGCATTGAACTAGAAGTGGCGGATTATGTATCCAATCATGCTTGTCTGATATATGGTCCAATGGTCGCAAATCTTTTATTGCAGTTAAAGGCCATGTATCTCGCCTAACTGGGGCTTGAAAACTCTACCATCACTGACGAAGGATGGATGGGAGTCAGGAACTTTCAAAAATGATAAGTCCTTCAGATTTTGGAATCCTATTCTAGGGATGGTGACAGATAAGCCAAAATTTTGCCAAGGCCTTCAATATCTATGGCAAGCAGTCTCAGGTACTAATTTACTAAATTGATATACATACATAAATTTAAAAAAGGAGATAATAATATTCTCCATAATCCGAAAAATCCTTTTCATTTTCATTTTCGAATGCCGTTGATCCTGGCCTCTGTCGCCTCGAATAATCCACTCTGAACAATAAGAGTTCCCTCTGGAAGAAGAAGATGAAGATTAAAACAATGTCAAGATATCCTCGAGTTTCAGAGATGACGAGGTGATTTCCAATGCCTTCTAGGTAAGTGGAGTTTTCTCAATGAGTTATCGTTAATAACTTTTTTGAAAATGCAAATCTGAATCATAAGTAATATCATTCAAATAATTGAACATAGTTCTATTCTAGATGCACTCTCCATACTTAAAATTTAATCGCAGGTACAGAAAGTGTTAAAATAAATCTTGGACAAGGGAATATGCTCGATCATATATTTATAAGCTTTTGGCATTCTTAGCAAGTTATGGAATAACTTTAACCAATCATGCTTGTCTGTATATATAGGATACTACCAGCAAAGCCCTTGTGACTCCGTCAACGAAAACATGCAGAGAGTCCAGGAACCCTTGTGACTTTTGGACTAACAGATGCGGAATTTGCTGAACTCCAGATACAAACGAAATCGGAAAAATCATCAAGAACCAGGAAAGTCAAATAATGATAAGTTAGCTTTTGGATCTATTCTTACAGATGCAAATTTGACCTACTTTTGACATAGATCCAGATACCATAGTTGAGTGGAGGAACGCTGATAATATTAATTTTTTTTTATACTTCAAGATAATATTAACTTTTTTTTCTATAAAAATTGTAAAAACAAATTAAAATATGTTCACAAAATTTCGTAAAATAAAACTTTTAATAAAAGAAGTCATAAAGAACTGCAACTTAGAAGACATCTTGGAGAACAATGTTGGCACAACTTTCATACAAACTTAGCTTCTCTCCAAGCTGCTATCATGACAGCGTGTTATGCCATGGACACGGCCTTCATCGACAAAACCTGCCAATATTTTAGCCGTACTGTCAAGGCTCTTATTGCTTATGAAGGAGGACACATTGAAAATAAAATATAGCTAAGTATGGGTTTTAAACATGTCTCAAATTGGTTTTGAGTTGTTTTATCTTAGTTCTATAAAATGACACTATTCGTAATTTTGTCTTGATGTTAATTAAATCTGTTGATTTTACCTTGACTTGTGGTAATAATGCTCAACTCAGTTGCTTAGCTTCTATTCTATAAAGCACATAGTTGATTAAGGCTATGCTGCGTCCCTGCGCTCAAACTGGGAGTGGTGATTTTTTTGAACTTTTGGAGGTTTCATAAGAATGACTGAGTGCTAAGCAGACTCATCATATACACCAAAGCTTAAAATGTCACCTTTGGGCTTTTAAAATCCTTTGCCCAATCCTGGAAGTACCTTCCTTCAGTTATGGAGCCTTGTCTAGGAAACAAATTTGAATGCTGGTTCCTCTGCTTGGAGCAAAATCAAAGGATTTGTATCTAATAATACCTTGTCTTTGTTTTGGACACTTTAAATATTTTTGATGTAAAATGTTTTAACCGATATAGTCAAGGAAAGGAAAGGCTCAGCCAGATGTAGTCCAATGAGAGCACCTGTACAAAATATAGCTTTCAGGAATTCTAAGTCGATAAAGCGTCTTACTATAAAAGCTAACTCATTAGTTACATCTTCATACTTAATTTCTGCAAATGGACATTGCAGAAAGTGTGGACAGAGTTATGTTCTGCGTTTAAACAATTGGCTACCAATTCATTCATATTGAAGTTGTGAGCTGTTTCATCTGTTTAGACATATTCAACTTTCTGATACAGTAATTTGATTAATCCCATAATAGCTAAATGTGCATAAGAGGTTGTAGGGACGTCCTCAGGGAGTAAACAAGAGGGTGCGAATCCCTTGTGTGTTGATATAGAGAAATATATCAAGAGGAATGTAATAATACATTTTTAAACCACAAGATCTCAGTACATATTTTAAGGGGGTCCTGCTGTCTAAATCAAATTTTATAAAATGATAACTCCCCCCCCTAATTATATTTATTTCGTTGATTTTTCGTTTGTACGCTCTTTCCCTTGAGTCATTTAGTAACTACAACACCTCCAATGACGTAGTAACTAAGTCTTTTCAGCTGTTTAACATAACGTCTTTCAGAGAGACACTAATCAAGATACCTTAAGTTTAAAGGTCTTATTATAGGTTCTAGCTATCATTCATAATTTTCTTCGTTTTTATATTATTCAATCCTAGCTAGGGGGAAAAAATAAAAAGATAGCTAGAACCTTAGGACGGAAGCATCGACATATCGGTCTACAGAAGAAGGGCAGCGGAGTCTGTGTTGTTTTTTGTGGAGTTGGAAAATTTGTGGCGTCTCCAAAAATTATTATAATTTATGTAAATAAAACTTATATATATAATCTAAGGCTTACATTCATTGAGTGTTCATAAAGTCTTTTTCTAAATGGTTATAAGTTAAAGGTATTAAGTACTATAAATTTATCAAACTTGAAAGGTAATTACTTTATACCTTTATACTTTAATTGGCAAATTTCAAACGTGATCTATGCGCTATACAATCATAATTCCCGAACATCTCTAAAGCTTAAATTGTTATATTGGGTAAAGCATAGCCACTAGCCATGCTAGTTCATTACGCAGGTTTGTATCCTTCCGACTGCGCCATGTATTATCCGATCCTATCTCGGATATATTCTTAGAATAATCACGGAATAAATACAAGAGACTTCTACAAAGGTACGGGCGTACTGCACAACTATCTATATTCTAAACTCGGTAAGAAGTATCACAATAACAATAACAGATTACATAGATACATATATATATGTATAACATGTAGTTGAATAATAGTTCAATTGTTGGGAAGAATTGAGTAAATTACTAAGGATTTGTCGATCCCAAAAGAATAACGTCCAATATCATCCCGTCCTAAATCTTAAGGACCAGTCTGAATCGTACACAAACGCTTATCATATAACAATATTCGATAAATGACGTCCCCATAGATATTATCCGCAAGTGACGTCATCATCAATCAATCTCGATCATCAGTGATCCATTGTTCATTAAAATAATTAGGCCTCAATTAATAATAATGACAGACTATTGTCGTACATAAAATATACTGAAAGTTTGACTAAACTAATTCAAGTGGTAAACTGAGAAACTTTTCCATAATAGTTATGAAAATGATACCTTCTAGAAGGCGTTCTAAAATTTGGGGCGTTTTTCATTTGGACAATAATAAGGACAGGATCGTATTAAAGACTAATACAACCCTACTAGCTACCAACTGATTCTTGAGACTTTGTCTATTTATTTTTTGAGTTAAAGGTTGCGAGATATTACAAAAGTATCGACGTGGGGATGATCAAATGTGAGTCTGTAAGCCAAGAGATCCCCCCCCCCCTTAGGATAATAATTTATTATGCTGGTCCCATGGGTATATTGTAATGCTCTAAGAAGACTAATTAATTATAGAAAGCAACGTACCGAGGGAAGAGCTTGTAAATGAAACTATTGCATTGGGGGCACAATCATATACTGTGTTAATATTTATAAGGGATTAACATATAAAAGATCTACATTATACTAAAATATATATACAAGTATACCCTATCGATAAAAGGTATATTGATTGCTAAAACTAATCCCTACGTCATATAAATAAAAGTAAATATAACAATCGTGAGCCATAACATATGGGAAATCAATCATATAATGTTTCCCAATATAAATATACATAATTTTGAAGGTACGCACATTAAGGTGTACCTTATTTTTAAATTTGAGTAATCTTGAGCTCGAGGGTCTTAAAATTTTCCTTTTAGGTGAAAGACATAGTATATAAATTTTGATAAATACTTAGAGAAGCTCAAATACTATTACGAAATCCCCATTTATAATATGGATTTAGGTTATAAAGTATTTTTGTTCGAAAAAAAGGTCAGTAAAAGGTCGGAAAAGGTCAAATTTATCCTAACATAGCCTCTTTATTCTATTTCGAGTAATAAATGAAAAGTTGCTAATAATTTGGGAGACAAAATTTGTAAATATGGATATCATTTCTTCTACGAAAGCACAGATGGACATAAAGCAAGTTATGGGAATCTTTGTTCTTTTTGACCAATTAAAAGGAAATGTTAGTAGAAAAATTAGAAAATTATTTTCGATTGCAAATTGATTCAGCTAAATTTTTGTATCAAAAAATTTGTTGTAACGCAAAGTGGTTAGATGATATTTCGGCTAAAATACTCTTCTTTTTTTTTTAAATCGTAACATTTCAAAACTTCCGAGTCGTTGAGCTACCTCTAAATATTCTTCAAAACTCTTCAAAATTTACATACGATATCTTAAGTCTAGAAAGAAAAATTTGCGACCCTCCTATCCCAACATTTCTCAAATTTAAAATATAAGCTCCACCCTAATGTACATATAGTAAACGTCATAGGGATATGATCTGTGTCTAGCCTCATTAAAATTATTGTACATCATATACTATAATAAGTAAATCAAAGTATGTTTTGTACATTGCTTATTTGATCGAATAAATAAGGCTAACATTGCTTGTAAGACAGGGAAAATATGATTCTAGCAGTGCTCAATCAATGTCTTAACTCATTGACTTATTTTAAAACAGCAAAGTTTGTTTAAAACAGTTTAAAATCAACTTTAATTAATGAACATAAAAAATCCAAGCATTGATTCTAGGTGAGACCGAGAAAAGTTTCATCACAGGATGGTTTTCTCAAATATCAAAAGCCTATAGACACCAAATTTACATTACAATTGTATAAGATAATGGAGATGATTTTGGAGGGAAATCAAATATTTGAATAGACTTTCCTTTGTAATATTGGATAAAAACTAATTTTGAGTCATAGATGTAATTTTTTGAAGGATTACTATGTAATAATACAGTCAATCATTTGTTCCACTGCCACATGAGGACCAATGCACAGTTATGCATAAAATATTTCTTGCCGGTATGTAAAAAAATTAAAAAAGAACAGAAATGAAATTGGTAATCTGCTAATTTGAAGAACGTTTTGGAGGAGAGTTGGTTAGCTGTCTCTACGTTTTATCAGCTGCAAGTAGTCATGTGAGTAAGAAATTAAACACAGCCCCAACTAGGTATATAGCAAGGACATCTAAGCTGGATGTCGATCCTCAATTTTACTCCGAGTCCAAAAAGGACTTAAATTAAAACTCACGAGCAAACTCTCATTATTACTAACTGTCTTTCATGAGCGCACACTCCAATTATTAAATTATACATAGATGTTCTGTCATCAAGAATTAAATGATAATGATAACAGCTTCAAAAAAATTCTGTTTTAATTGGAGAATATCATGGGCTTCCGCAGGATTATATTTATATAGGACTTTTTGATGTCAAAGATTTTCAATTTTTGCCCGCCTACGTATTTGATCAAATTACATTCCTTTTTAGAAAATAATCCTAAAAAAAAAGAATTCTAGACGAAAATTATTGATTTTGGGGGAGGGGCTACATACGCTCCAGCCCACTCCCTGCAGATGCACCTGACTAGAAAAAGCCGCTCCTGCATTCTAGGACATATAGTATAAACAAAAGTGAAAATCCCGTGTGGAATGGGCATGATAAAAAAAGACATGATAACCCTAACAATTTGAAGAATGTTTTAGAGGAGAGAAAGAATAATGTTCATGGCGTTTCATTAATCCTCTTCAATCAGCTGTGACAAGAGAGGAAGAAAAAAAGGATATAAACAATATCATTTGCTAGTATTACTCCGATGTCGTTCCCCAATCATTCTCTAAGTCAAAGAAGGACTTACAGTTATTACTCTGCAACAAATCCTCAGGGTTACACTCCCAATCTAATTGAATCTATTTAGGAAAGGATGTTCACTACTCAGGAAATAAATAATAATGACAACTAGTAAGGAAAATAAAATTCCTTCTTTATACTACCAATTACAAAATAACGGGCCAGCTAAAAAACAGACCGGATTTACACATATGAGTATACATCTCTGCTAATTCAACGTTGGACAGACCATACCTGAGCGCAATTAGTGGAATAATTTGTTGCGGGTATTGTAGTATCTAAATATGTAGATTGAAACAATATTAAACAAATACAAGTAGATATGTTGTGTTAAATTTTGGCGCCTTTAATTCAAATTAATTAATTGAGGCAAAATAAAACTTTTACAACTCTTTGTGGTCTTCATCTGTAATATAAGAATACAATATAGATAAAAAAATTAGAGTAATTACAATATTCAACAAAATGGAGGCCTTGGATCGCCCGCAGGCTGAAATCCACAATTATTATTGTTATTTAAGCCCTTGAACACAAATATGAGCATTAAAACTTTTAACAAAGGTATGTTTAGCCTTTTAAGCCTTTTTTTTAAATCAAGTTTTCAAGGTATAACTATGATAAAAAATAAATAAATAGATGAAAATTAATGTGAATAATAAATTGATACAAGCAATTTGAAAAAATGAATTATTTATTAATTTATCTTGATGACAATAAATAAAAAAATGTATTTAGTCGCCAAAAAATCGAGTAAAATGAAGGACCTTCGTAAGAAACTAACATCTTTTTTTTATTTTTTCTTGAAGTACTTTAAATTCAACCTGAACTTATAGAATATACCTTTAAAAAAAGTCTATTTAGATTGATTTTTAGTCAATTTAATTTTTAATATTTATTATGATATAACATATTGCGTCAGGTTGCGTGAATATAAATGACAATAATATTCCGGGGGGAATTGAATCGTTTATCATAATTTATACTAAAATAATGAATAATTTATATGTAAAAGGATTAAAACAAGTTTATATATGCTTCATATTAAAAATAATTGATTAATTGATAGTTTTTAAACTCATGATTGATTAATTTTTCAAAAAATATCCCTTGCTTTTGCTTAGTGTAAGCCCCCTCTATGAATGAGTTCTATAAATATTTTGAGTGACATCAAATCTACTACTCACGCAATCTCATCGACTTCTCTAAGGGGAAAAATAAACTAATAATATATTTTCTTCATTATTTATAGTTTCCTTGGCATTACGTGTATTTCCACTAAATCATCAAAATAATAATTTCTTAAAATTAAAATAGATATTTAAAATGATTGTTTCTACCTAACTAGGACATATAATCTTCAATAAAGATTTTTGCATAATCCCGTGACAAAAAAATTGCAAATAAATGAGTTTTAATAGGTTAGGATTAGGATTTGATTGTGAAGGTTGATAGTTTATTGTTATCAAAAAGAATTTATTAAGTAAACCCTTTAATATATATGTGTGGAAATAACATAAAAGCAAGCTAGAATTTTTTTTATCAAATAAAGAAAAACACATTATAAGTGTTTTACTTCAATGAAACCCCCAAGAGGATTTTTTAAAGAGTCAAATACAATATTAAACCACTGATAAACTGTCCAACAAGTTATTAAAATGATTTATCTTTGTTTAAATTTTTACATGAACATATACAAGTTCAGTCAATTTGATCGTACGGTATTTGAACTTTAAAACACAAATTTTGATATCATCAATATAATCCATTTCAGTTGGTGAGGCTTGGTCTTAATCAACTAATCCCTTTCTTTTATTTGTTATTTCTGTAACATGAATATTTTTATACACTCTTCTTGAAAAATAATTTCCACGTCATGACGTCTCTTATGATCAGTGTTACCAAATAACCGATTTTTATCATGTTCAGTTAACCTTAAAAACCGTGTCTCCAAAGGACTTAATCACTTTTTTGAACTAATATAAATTATAGTACATATATAAGCGGATACGTTTTGTTGCAATATTGAGAAAAAGTCACACATATTTACTTTGATTTTGAACTTATATATTATATAAACAGCGGGAGCCAATGGCTGCTATGGTTCTGGCACCACTGACAAGTTGAAAAGAAACTAAAAATAGACAGTTGAATAAAATACATAGTAATAGTAAAAAGAAAAGTATAGACTAAATAATTCAGAATTCATTGAATTTTACTATGAAATGGGGGTTACGACCTTTTATATATCTTCACATTGTACATCTTACTCATAATTAATCTGGATGCAATCTGGAAAATTAATTTATATATAAATACATCGGTTCTAGGACAATTTGGCGAATACACATTTCGCAGAAGGACTATTCGGGATAATTAGCCGAAAAATTAGCTTAAATTTATAGATATATACGACACTGTATTATAATTCCATTGAAAATGATAGTATGATTAATAGGTATTGTTGATATACTATATACATTTGTCATATAGGTAAATTAATGAGTGTTCTTTGGAAGAAAAATATTTTTATATTCATTAATGATCATTTTATAAACACAAGATAGTAGTATGTGGTTCGAATATCCCACTGACGCATTTTTAAGAACCCCTTCTATTATACTATAATACATCCCAACCCACGGACGGGTTGTGTAGATGAACTGATGTGCACCGAGCCAAGTTAAATCCGTCGGCTTCCACGTCCCTGTGTATTAAAGAAACATCCGAAATAAACCCCAGCCATCAGGTTTGAACAAGATCAGAAGGTCAACAAGCAGAACAACAGGTGGATAGCCACCTGCACCAGCCATGTTCAAGGAAGTGCTGGGCCAAAAGTCTATTTTAACTATACTGCCGCTGCGTTTTTAATTACAAAGGTACTCTTCTAATATGCACTTTGGCCCACGGGGTGTGCAAAATCCATCCCTTAAAATCGGATGGATAAAATACTTCATTAGTCCAAATTATTAGATTATGAATACAAGTATCATATATACCTATTTTATTTCTAAGTATATAGATTTTTATTTAATAATGCACATCACATAAACATTGTACAAAAAGTACAAAGTACTTACGTAGAAGTAGATGGTGGACAACCCATGGGCTGGAGATGTGTCGGGGCATATTAGAAGGCGTTAATTTATTGATCTTATTTTTGTCAATGGCTCATAGAGTTTCTATTGGAGACTAGTCCGTACAGTTGCTAAACCATGTAGCCTTGACCCAAATTAAGTTCAAGTTAGCCAGAAGCCATGCTGGAACCACGTGAGAGCTATGAGCAGGAGCTCCGTCTTGCTGGAAGATGACTCTTGAGATGTCTAGTCACATTTTCCGCGTCAGAAACGAACCGTTTTCTCCGCTCCTTTAAATTGCAGTGATGGGGAAATTATTGAGTATGGGGTCCACAAAGTAGGAAGACGTCACAGTTTGTATTCGAGGTATAAATTGAATCTCATGAAGAGTCCGGTAGCTCATAAGACACCATACGTGAATTTTTAAAGAAAACTGCAATTTCGAAGTCGGCACAACATTTTCCTTCTTGTGAGACCAAGCGCGGTCAGTTTGATGATTGGGATGGTGAAACAATTAAAAAGTAGACTCGTCAGAGAAAAGAACTCGTCTCCATTCATTTATTAACCAATTTTTCCTCTCACGACAAAAATAAATCGGTTTTTTTCTTAATATCTGTGAGTTTCGGCTGACTTTGAGGCCTGTATGTCAAGATCTTAAGTGATTTCTACATGTGCTTCCAAACAGTCTCACGTGATACTGGATGACCATTTGACGTCAATGGGGTCACTAATTTCCTCAAGGATTTTTTTGTAAGAATTTTGGTGATGGTTATTTTTGCAACTCTGGAAAGTTTTTCTTCATTCCACGTCCACCTTTGTTCTAGAGGCTTTTTCCAGAAAGGGGAAAGTTCCACCACCTTCAAATGTTCCGAACCGAAACACCAAGGTCCCGAAAGACCTCAAAATACCTTTTCCCGGCCTCTAGTAGGCCTAAGACCCTGCTTCGGGTACATAAGGAGTGATCCTTCACTATTCGGCGCGAGCGCGGAAAACTGTCCTGGGGAAAATTGCACGTGGAAGATTGCCATGGAGGAAAATTGCCTGTATTTTGTTCAAAATTCATGATGAATAATAACACATTATAAAATACCTTCAATTTTGAGTAGTATTATTGTAATATAGGAGGAGTAGAGGGGGCGGGTAAAAAGCTTAGGCCCTCTTAAAATATGGTTAAATACTCTGGGATTGGCCAGTGTCCCGGCGGTAGTGTGGGATTTTTAAAACCACCGTCAATGCCAAAGAAGATGGGTACCTTAGATGTATTGGAGGAATTGGCAGAGGTTTTTAAGGATCCAGTGGTAACCCTAAGTAGACCGAGTAACCCAAGGGCTTGGAACTATTTTTATTTTTTTGGTATTGAAGGGGTTCCTTGGATATATTGGAGGAATGGGCAGTGGTTTTTAGCAATCTCACACTACCCCCGGACCAATCTGAGGGCAAAGGGTATTCAGCCATATTTTAAGAGGCCCTAAACTATTTATTCCTCCCCCGTACCCCTCCTATATTGCAATAATATTACTCACACTTGAAGTTAATTTATAATGTGTTATTATTCATTGTAAAGTTTGAACAAAATACGGGGAATTTTCCTAACTGGCAATTTTCTCCAGGGCAATCTTCCACGTGCAATTTTCCCCAGGACAGTTTTTCTAATACTCATTCTGTGATATACTATTTTTTAATATTCATTTGTAAATTTCAATTAAGAGAAAAATGCATAAAGTTTGCTTCCTTACCTTAAATTTGGGTTGATACAGATTTTTAAGAGTCACGAAGCCCACGTGCTTTTGTTTTTATTTTTCCTCTTTTCATTTTGAACTTCTTTTTAGATAATCGGGAAATTAAAAAGGAGGACATTAATTTCTTGACATTCTGTATACCATATAAACAATAGGTTTTCAGTTTATTATCATTTTATATTGAATTAAAAAATATAATCGTATATATTATTAAATTTAATAGAATTTTTCTACCAAATGTCCCAAATGGTCGTTCGGCGAGTTGTCCGTTCGGCAAATTTTCCTTCAGCAAAATATACATTCTGCTGAAATGTCTGCTCACGTGCTACATCAATCCAAAAATATACATTACGGTTATTAAAGATATTCGTAATGGTATTTCCATGGAAGTACGATACCCTTCAGCAATATTGAATTATTTTTCTACCAAATTATTTTTTTATTTCTTCTCTTACTTCATAAACAGTTTCCCTAATTATCCGTTGTCCTACTATGCGTACGTTTGTTTTTGGCACTTAACAGTAATTTCTATTACTTTAGTCACTTATAATAAAATTTAAGAGGAGCTTTGATACTTAATTGATTCAATTTGGAGGTCAGTAAAGTGGTTTTGATCGTTTGAGTATCCAAAGTATTTCATTGGCCTACAATTTTGTTTTCTTCAGAATGAAAAATAATGATTATATTCTTATGTATCAATTGAGAAAATGAACTTTAATGAAGCTTTTAAAATTGAACAACATAACCTTAAAATTCAAACTTTTGAAGTTCAGCAACATAACTTTAAAATTCAAACTTATGAATCCCTTTACAAATAGAGAATGTCGTGTAAAAAAGTCATTTTCAAATGGCTATAAAGGTCCAAAATGCCCTTCGAAGATTGAAACTTTGCAAACATTACTTTTTCATTAAAACACAACAAAAGATAGAATGAATAGGTCACCATAAAAATTGACCACCCTAGAGCAAACGCTAAAATAAAATTTCGAATAAGTTGACCTTTTTTGTTACCTTTGACCTTATATGACCTTAAAACTGTACTTTATAAACTTAAAATATTAAATAACTATTTCTTTAAGTATAAAAAGGCTTTAATGATCACGTCATCCGCGAGTTTCTTCTTATTAATTTGAAAATAGATTTTTTTTAAAAATACGTATTCATGAGTGAAAAAATAATTTAGGAGTAGGGTGCTTAAAAGATTCTTTTGCATACGAAAAGTTGGGACTTATAGAAGCAATTTGTTCAAGTTGGAACCAAAATATGAAATGTATCATTTTAAAGGTAACATATCTGTACTTGAGATCAGGCTTATACAATAAGTGAATATTCCATAGACGATCAACACATTAGTGCTCTAATTTTTGACTATTGTAATAAAAATTTCTAAAATATAAGTATAATCAACTTTAATTATCTGAAAGCAAAATAAAAACGGTATTTTTGTGTTAGCAAGGTAACACCGTGCTATACTAATTAATTAGAGATTGTCTGTTTGTCGGATTCTGAGGATTGGCAGGTAGCAATTTAAGATATAGCTTTTTGAGAACTTGTGTTATAAATTAAATTTAAATAATTGTTTAAAATATAAGAGTACTACTCCCATTAACAAGAATGAATTTCCATTTATTCTGGATGAAATATGCCAATAGACATAAGAGCATAATTTAATTAACGTGATGCATAAAACATAATCATTGTTCGCTCCTCCGCTTGCATAATTTCGAAATGATTTAGTTATGAAGTTAGAAATGTGTGTGCATTGTGCATATAGAAAGTACAAATATTCATTATATTTTTCCAAAAATATATCATTCTTACGCTTCATTCTTCCACCCCCTCTGCTCTTACTTTTGTATATTATGTCAATTTATATCTAATTTTTGTCGAGCTCCAACAAATGTAAAAAGTCATCTTTTCTCAAAAACTTTTGTGGCTTATTTCTATATCATCACTACGTTTCACATCAACCATTCACTTTATACTAGTCCCTTGTTTAATTCACTTCTGTTTTTAATCCTAAAAAGTGTATGTCTTTTTTTCTTCAGATACGTTTTTTAGTTCTCCATTTGTCCATCTAGTGTATGCTTGAAAATGAATATAGTAAAAACTTTTTTAGAGGGTTCAACGGATTTAGCATCTATATAAACAACAATAATTATTTATAAGCATTTCATCAGATTTTCCTGGAATAAATACATAGTATTTTTTTACCAAGTATCTAACAAATTAGTTTAGCTGATTTCCATTTATTAAGAATTTCCATATTTGATGTTGAAAATTTATATAAAGAAGTTCTTATTCCTTCAAGTATCTTTGAGCTTTTGACCAGATGAATTACTAGTGTGGCAGCTAGGAACCACGCAAGTTGAAAGCATATGTCACATCTAGGAAGAATAATCAATTTCTATGCAAATAATATATTTATTTTTAACTAATTACCGATAAAATAATATATCTTATTGAGTCAAAACAGTAATGTTTATAATAGGGAGGTTGCAATATTTTAAAAGTGAATAGTTTATCCAGATTTTAATTAATCCAATCCTAAATACAAGTGTTGGATTGGTCTAAAAAATGTAAAAAGACTACAGTCCTATAAGTTCGGTCCTAATAAAATTTGTCAGTCCTAGGATTGGTCTTTAATGGAAACTACGACAGCTAAAATTACGTAGTTACAAATAACTACGTCATTTGAGTTTCTGAAGTTTCATCATAATTTCTAACCTCTTCCAAAGAGACAAGATAAGAGAGATAAGTTAAAAGTTTGAAGATGTGTGACTAGAACGTATTATTAATTATACGTCCAGGCTATCATTCATTATTTTCTTAGTTCTTATCAAAGAATATATATAAAGAATCTGTATACATGGGTATCAAATCAAAGCCAATTATATTCTTTGGCTCTTATATTCTTCAATCCTAGGTAGGAGAGAAGAGAATGAAAAGATAGCTAGTACCGTAGGACTCAAAGACTGATGTGCCGGTCCTTAAAACAGTTGAATAGTAAAAAAGAACGGACTGATAGGTTGAAAAGGGACTGATTAGGGCAGTAGTTCAAAACCTTATTGGAGGTACTGAACTCTGCAAGCTTCGTCAGTGAATTCGCCGAACTCCTTCGTGATTGGAAACTAAATATTGATTTCTTACATAGGTATATCTTTTTTATTAGTGCACAAAATGAGTCATGTATAAGTTGCAACCAAAAACTTCTGTGTTCAAAGAACAAAGCCAACAAAAAATGACTGGAAAACAATATCAGCCAAATGGCCGTCACAGCTACACTTACAGGCCCGTATCCTTTTTATGAAATTTTCCGTCATCAAATCGTAAAGTGGCTGTTGCATACACTCAAAAGCTTCACGAATTCCATATTTGAGGCCTAAATCGACACTGGGCTGTTGGCGTAGACCTTATATTTCACCTTACCCAAAGGAAGAAGTCGCCAGATATTAAATCACAAGATCCCGGTGGCTAATTTCGATCACCTCTTCGAGAGATAACACGGTCCGTAAATTTTTCGATAGTTTTGCTGTTTATGTGGCACGTAGCACCATCTTGTTGAAAGTAAGCGTTGTCCACATCAATACCATCCAATTACGACCATAAAAATCATTGATCATCTCTCGGAAGCACAATCCATTCAACGCTACAGTTGCTACTGTCTCCTTTTCGAAATTGTAAGGTACCCACCAGACCATAAACCGCACCAAACAGTTACATGTTGAGATTGGACATGGTTTCAACAATAAATCTTGGGTTTTCTGTCTCCGGATGCGACAGTTTTACTTGTTGACGTAGCCATCGATGTAGAAATGGGCCTCATCAGTTAAGATGGTTTTTCAATAAATTCATATATCCTTTTCATGCATTTCAAGGAACCAATCAGTAAAGAAACGACGTTGATGATGATCGGCCGACTTTAGTTTTTGTGTGAACTGAACTTTATAAGTCTCAAGGCCCAAATCTTTAACCAAAATACGGTGTAATGACGTTTATGGAATGCCCAATTCCAAAGAACAACGAGGAATGGACAAACTGGGGGTTCTTCAACATTTTGGGCTACAACAGCAATGTTCTCAGTTGTTTTGAGCGACGTGCACGGGTTTTAATCTTGACATCACTAACATATCCCAACAGCTCGAGTTTTCCACCAATTTCTGTATTGCTGTCCGACAAGGTGCTTCACGACGGCCCAAAAATGTTTTAGCTTTACGAACCGTCTCTGCCAGGTTTTCCCCATTTTTATAGTGAATTTTAATAACTTCAATGCGCTCTGGAAGCGTATATAGTTCCACGTTTATTGATTGCATAGTTTGTACCTGTCAAATGTTAACAAATTAGAACTTCAAAAGTGACATCTACCGAAATAGCCGGCTATTCCAAATAATAACACCTCTTACTCGAAAACCCTGTACATACAAGAAGCTCGCTTTGATTGGAAATGTGAGTGGTTTCATCGAGTAGGAGGCTTAATTTTGCAGGCCTTGAGATCATTTCTACAACTACTTGAGCTACGATGTGATTGCGCATGTCGTCTTTTTTGCTGCTGATAATGTCATTTGAAAGATGAATTTTTGATAACTTATCTTCCGTAGCTTTTTCTATCATGATTTTTGCTATCTTCAACGTAGCTGGTTTTACAAGTGTTCCACCAATGGTGTGTGGTTGGCCCTGCTTTGCGATGAGGTAGGCAACTTCGTGCAATGCTGTGATGATTGGTTTGTCTATAGGTACAAAACCGACAACAGGCAGAGTAGATTTTTATCAAATCTGGCTCCCTTCACCTCGAAATCTGCAAGTGTTGTGTTCTTCTATTTCCCGTCTCAATGCAGCTTTAAGAAGCGTTTCTTCAGTTTTGCTGGCGCTAGACTAGAATTACTCAACTTGGTAGTGCAAATCATGCATTGGGGACTCCGATTACTTTTCTTTAATATACGTGAATCCATATTGTAGGTATTCGTCAGACACCTTTCTTTTTTGCTCGACAGAGTTAGTAAGAAGGGATTGAAAGATTAAAATAAAATAAAAAGATGACGTACCATCACTACAGCCACAAGTTAACTACTGATCACACCAATTTTCCTATAGCATAGATATCAAAGTTTACCAATGTGGCCTGATCACCCACAGCCTTTGATGGACAAGCGGAGCATAAATTCGTGTCTTAAATGACACGAATGGCCTATATTTATTTTTTGTAACACATTTTTACTAAGCAATAAAATATTTGTAATCAAAAACGGAGAAGAAATTTTTTTAAATATCACAACGGGTCCACACATGTTTGTTTTTTTCATGTTGGTATCCCCGCTCTGAGCGACGCAACGCTGTTGTGGCACACTCTCATTTAAAGCAAATCCCCCCGGAGGACAGTTACGTGAGTGGATGCAGTGTCAGTTTTTATTTATTCGGTCCAGTCGAGTCATAGAATTGGTCCTACCATTCCTTGGGACCTGCCCTTAAGACTGTCGGTGCTAGAACCAATCAAAAAAGAAGAATTAAAGTTGCGTGACGTCATCATATGTAAAACTGAACTACACGGGACTACAGTCTTCAGTTCTAAACAAGAACTGACACAGCACTAGCAAGGTTCATCGAAATACATGGTTATACGATAACGCGTGTACGACTGATGTTTGACTTCCACCACACTTTTAATATTGACGTAATAGTAGATGAGTGGTTGCGTGTTTTGTCAAAATCTGCCGGTCTTGCCTAGCAATGGGTACAATGCATCAGATTGAAAATTTTAGCAAGCCCAATTACATGATGGTCTACATTTGTATTTCAATTAACCTTGGCAAGAAGTAAGATTTGATAAGAGTTAAAATAATTCCATAATTTTTGTCTGTCACACTCTTCATCTTAATAGATTAAAATCTATAAATAAGTTGGGGAAAAATATCAATTGTACTGTATAAATTATTATAGCGTATTTTAAGTTCCTAGATCCGATGGATCTCCTCCCCCCTTCTTTTTATATATATTGACAGTACTTTCTATATATACTTTTTACTATGAAATATACCCTGACATAAGTGTCAATGTCAGGGTATTGTCACATCTTTATTCCTTGTAGTTATATAATACAGTATTATACAGAATATATAGCAAGGTCAGACCTTGATATATAGGAGTGTTATGAATACTCTAATATGTACTTGAATATAAGTATATTCCTCCACGTCACTCAGTTATTGTTTCGGTCATTTTCGATCTCTTTTAATGGTGTGTGTCTACGTCACCTCGTTAGAGACAACAAACATAAATATGTTCCAACATAAATTAGTAATGGATTGCAGCTCTTCTAAATTAGAGATTCAATTATTTCGATTTTTAGCACTCTCCGCTCCATGTTTTAGTGCATTGTGACGTCACGACATGTATATCTTGACGTCATTTCACGCAATTCAACGCAATCCATCAAAACAAAAGTAAACAAACTTGAAACTGAACTCGGAAGACGGAAATTCTTCCTGATTATTGATAAATAATCCAAAATAGAGGGACACCTATCTGATTTTGACCATGAGTTCCAGTGGCACTTCGTTCCATCCCAACGAAAATCTTCTCAATCAGCTACTACAAATGGGTATTGCAAAGAATGGGGCAATCAAAGTATGGCATGCTTTTAAGTTATATTATCATTCATCCATCTCTGATCACTAATAATAATAATAAGTAGTAATAAATTATAAATGTAGTGTTGATTTTCAGGCTCTTTACTACACTGGAAACTCGAATGTAGATGCAGCTATGAATTGGTTATTTGATGGAGCCGATAAAAATATGGAAACGACTTTAGATGAGGAATTATCTTTGGCTAGTACTCATATTAAATGTAATTCTACTCATGTAAGGAAATGAGTCTGTACATATTCCTTGGTTGACACTTTATAGTACAACATCATATATTACCAGGAAAATGAAATGAGCGGTGAACAAGACTCGGGAGACGATGATGATCTACTTAATTACAAAATGGTTTTTGTCATTAACGACGCTTTGAAAATGACCGCAGGAAAAATAAGCGCTCAGGTGGGACATGCAACACTAGGACTTTATAGAAAAATTCATCAAGGATCTACAAAATTCAAGTTTGGGATTGAGGAGCTTGGGATTTGGGAAACAACTTAGTGAGTATAATTTATTATCATAACAGAGTCGATTGAAAATAGATTGAAAAGCTTTCTTTTAAATAAAAAATAGTGAAAGAATGATTGTATTGAAAGGGGAATCAATGGAAAATATCAACCAACTTATTTGTCATGCGGAATCGTTGGGGGGCTACCCCATCATCTAGTTGAAGATGCTGGACTTACTCAAGTAGTAGAAGGTTCTAAAACAGTTCTTGCAATCTTTGGAGAAGATTCTGAAGTTAACAAAGTTACGGGGAAACTCAAATTACTTTCGTAATTACAATAAAAATATGACTATTTTTTTATATTACTGCAAGAATGTATTCATTTTGTATTCGTTACAACATTTTGTTTGTATAATATATGTAAATTTTAACTTCTCATTGATTGTGCAATTCCATGAATTTTTTCAACTAAGGATGCTAAAACTGCTGAAGAAGACATCTTTATAATATTTTCGATCCGTTTACTAGCTTCGATTTCAGATTTTTCTAGAAAAAACTTTTCATTCAAACGGTTTGTCAATTTAGTTGGACTAATTTTTGTGTAAGTTGAAGGTACGGAACTTGAAGCAAAGAGCTCTATGATGAGTGCCGAGTTTCTTCGCAGTAGAGTAAAAGCTGTTTGACAATATTTCACAAAATGAGTAAAGTTTTTCGATTGACTTCCACCCATCACATCAATCATATCCTTTGTTAGTTTGATGGGAGGAGGAAGGGGTTTAGGGTCAAAACCTAAAATATACCTAGAAATTTTGCCTATTAAGTTGTAAGATTAAAAAAAAAAAAAAAGACAATGTTTTTCTCCTATAAGGCATAAAATACATTAAAAATCAATTTTTCTATATTCATTGACAGATTTTAAGTGTGCATTAAAGTACATAAAGTTATTCAATATTTTCAACAAGTATTAGTAATCCTACATGCTAGGACCCTTCTTATTTTGGATAAATTTTAGTTTTTTAAACATGCCTTATAGTCCGAAAAATACGGTCATCAAATTTAAACATACGCGAAATCCACATGAAATAATTTTCCTTCTGGCGTTATAAGCAAATTATCTAAATGTCGATCCCCTATTCCAAGAACATAGGTAATGATTGAATAGCCTGCTGTAAAATATGATATTGTCAATAAATATGCTACCATTTTCAATTGTAAGCAACATCTTACCACAGCTTTTCGTAAAGTTGTCTACTTTGGTCTCATGAGAAAGACTCCCACTTTCAGCTGAAAGGAAATAACTTTCAAGCGATCCATATTCCCCCAAAATATTAGCAATTGATTTTGACTCTATGTACTCCAAGAATCCACCTTCTGGGGAAGTCGGAATTACGACATATGGGGTCAATTTTAAATCAAGTCCGTTATCTTTCCAAATATCGTCAAACAGTTTGATAAGTTGTAAAATGATGGCATCCTGACGAAGATCATCACCATTTTTATAAATAACATGTCGTTCTGAATAAGCTAAAAATGAGCCAGAGAGTCTAAGAGTCATTTTGCAAGGCATGTTTTCTGCCTTGAACAAAACTGTTCTACAAAAGAAAAGATAAGTTATATTATAACAATCTATTTTATGTTAACAACTTACTTCTCCGGAATAAATCTGTCAAAAGTAACTGTTGGATCCGTGGGGAGTAAAAATTTCTTATTGGATTCATATAAGTCCTTATTGTATTCATTGAGCTTAGTAATGAGTTTTTCCGTTTTCTTCATCCGAGTGCCACCAGTTTCTTGAGCTTCTTTAAAAATTTCTGATAATTTATTAATGAGATCAAAATTTTCTTGTAACAAATTATGGCGTTTTCTTTGTGCAATACTTCCTTGTTCTAATTTCTGTTGGATAATTACACTATATTAATACCTAATAATTAATTAGCACATTCATTTTCTTTAATTATTGGTATTATTCACATACCATTAAAAATCTTTTAAGAACAATAATGTACATTTCTTGAATATCTATTAGACCTGTGTTCTGTTGAGATTCACATTCAATCATCAAGTACCTAAAATGATCCAACATTATAATAATAGTTTTTGTTAAAAAAAAGAAGTAGTGGTTACCAATAGAAACTATTAGAAAGCTTTGCATCTTGAGTACAAATTTCGATGAGAAAACTTGATAAATCTTGAGATTCTTCCTCACCAAAAAATGAACACAATATTTCATCATCTTCTTCATCACTTTGACCCAAGTCCCCAGAATTTGTCCATGATTGAACTCTTTTATATTTTTCCTTTTTTTTTATAACATCATCTAATTTTACAATATTTTCATAGGACACTACTCTTCGTAAATCCGAAAATTTGAATAGTTTTGTAATGATTGACTTTATTGTTTGTCGAATCCGATCAGATCGATATTCTTCGTCGTACCTTTCAAGGAGTTGTAAGTGAAGGTCTTCTTTGATCTTTTCAAAATCTTCTAATCTTAAAGCTTGAACCTATATTAAAAGAAAATACATTTATCGTACGGTAATAAATGGATATAACTGAATAATGATCGTTACCAACTGAGGAAGATACAAGTCCAATTTTTCTAATGGTAATTTTTTGAGCAAATATACCGCAAATTTCCGCCTCCGTGTATTCTTGGATTTTAACAAAAATAAAGATTTGTGAACAATATCGTCATGAAGCTTTCCTTTATTCTCCGGTATGATAAGTGCAGCTCCGTCTTCATTCGTTAATTTATTATCGGTTGAGGGAGCTATTATAAATGGCTCTAATTCTGGGCATTCTGTTGTCTTTGGATTTGTAGACGCTGTGAGTACATCAGGACGAATTTTAAAATCCTAAAAAAAAGTTTCATTATACAAACAGATACGTAATAATTGTTGAGAGGTATTGGATAATACAGTTTTGTATTCAGCGTGTTAAATAAGACATGAATTAAATTTTTGTAATTTTTTTAAATACAAGAAGTTCCCCTACAGTGATTTTAGACTTATTCATTAAGGTAACATTCAAAAGAACAGACAATTTTGATAGGATACAATGAAGCTCACAACTCAACAGTATTGAATCTATATGAGTGGTTATACTTGACGAAATAGAGATCAAATCCAGGGATCCACTGACATGAAAGGCAGTTTTTTTGTGTTTGACGTGAGTGCAAAATAATTTTTGAATATCAATAAAGTTCATTTGTTAAAATGAAACTTTAACAGCTTACACGTTTCTAAAGATAAGTAAATTATGATTTCGTTGACATAGAATATGTATTACGCAGAGCATTAGTCTGCTCTATAAATCCTAATAATTGCAATTTTTTTTTGTATATTGTTCATAATATATGTATTTCATTATAAAATTGGGTTAAATTAAAAATACATAATACAATTGGTTAAGATATGAGGTGTTAAAGTAACAATTTAAAGCATTCACTAAACAAAATATAAAGATACGATAATTTATTTTTGCACTCCAGTCAAAATTAACTCACGCCAAAAAAGATATTATACCAGATTCAGTTATTCTGTATTCAGTAGTCGTTGTCCAATCCAAGGACCCAAGTGACTTAACTCCCTTGAGTCCAATATATTCAAACAATTATTTGAGCAGTCTATGTTTTTTGAAGTCAGTAACACAAAAACAAAAATAATCTAATTAATTTTTTCTTTGTTTAAGCATAAGTTATGAACCATTTTTTAATTAATTAGGTACTAATTTTCCAGGTGATAAATACTATTTTTGATAATTTTATTTTATGAAATGGAATATCCATTTTCATACTATGCAGTCAATTATTAGTTTGAATAAAATTCTAATTCTAATGGAATGTGTAATTTAACTTGCTTGAAAAAAAAAAAAAAAACAAGGATTAAGTGAACACATATTGCTCACTTAATTTAAGTGAGGGAATAACGTTATTTTAAATTGATAATAATTTAACTAAAACATGAAGTCACAAAGTATCAAAATTTAATTTAAAAAGGCCTGATTTCTTATGCAAAGACATACTTTTACTTGATACATGTTCACACTTTGGAAAGGATTATCTAAAAATTAAGACCAATTGGGTCGAGTATCCAGGATTTCCTTTAACAAGTTATTATGGATCTTGAAATTGTTATTCGAGTCTTTAGAAAAAAATATTTAACTGTAAGTAGTTGATGAATTTCAAAAGTTATTAAGATTTCTATTTTCCAGCTATTGAAGGATATTTATCCTAAAAGGATCTTTGTAAAGAAAAAAACTAAATATAGCGATTAAAAAGGAAAAATGGTTGTTGCATGTGCTCTTCCGTCTCTTTTGTTCATTATTTAATAAGTTGTGGGGGCGTTAACATCTGATCGCCTATCTTTCGTGTAAAATGATTTAAACATATAATAGCAGTCATTAATTTTCTCCCCTAAAATCATATTACGGGAAGCTGATTTTTACAAGAGTCTATATTATGTCTCGCTCCCGCCTTTTCCTTGTGCAATTGCCAATTACACAAATCCCCTTACACACAAAAAAAAAAGAACACTGAGATAGCTTCCTCCAAACAAAATCCCACGGGCTATTATTCTTTTCCATCAAAATATTTGAACAATTTTAATACTGACGTGTCAACCTAAAAGTATGTTATTGTCACTAACTCTAATCCTCGACCTATTTTATTGTCGCTAATATTGACACTGAATTGATAAAAACACCTGTATATACATTTGTGTGTGTATTCATAAAATGGAAGCCATAGAAATTTGAAAGGTACATGGATTTTAGTTCCAACAAAATTAGTGGCATTATTGTCTTGTGGCAAAATAATAGAACTCCCTGAATATAATATGATTTATAGTAAGGTAACTTTGTATTTTTAGAAAAAAATATTTATTTACTCATCCATATTTATGTTTTCTGATTCAAAGTAATCCCCCTCAGATACAATACACTTGAACCAACCTTTTTTCCAATCCTCGAAAGACTTATCATAAGCACTTTTCGGTATAGCTACCCTTGAGCTCTTCCAGGGATGCAGTATTTATGTTCTCAATCGTTGCAAATCTCATGGGTCTCTTCAGTTTTGGGAACAAGAAAAAGTCACATGGGGGCCAAATCAGGCGAATATGGTGGCTGAGGCATTATTATCGTATTGTATTTACTCAAAAAATGCACAATTCTTTTGGTCAAAATTAAGTAGTTTCGGAACAAACTTCACTGATACTCGTCTCATCCCCAAAACGTTTGAAAAAAAATTATGGAACGAGCCAAACGATTTGTCAATATCCTCAGGAACTTCAGTGATAGTGATTCGAATGTTTTCAAAAACAGTTTTCTTCACTGCTTCAACGTTTTCATCTCTTGTTAACGTGCTTAGGCGTCCAGAGCGAGGATCTGGCATTGGCATCTTCCCGTGCATTTTGGAATAGTTTGTACCGCTTGTAAGCATTCTGTTTTTTGTTTTTTTTACTCAGAATAGTTTCACTGTATCCCATTGTCAAAATTTCAAGTACTTTGGAGCAATTCATTTCATTTTTTTTACACAAATTTTGATACAAATCCATGTTTTTCAATAACAAAAAAAATTATTGTTGATTATATAAATATATGATGGGGAAATTGTAATCGAAGAAAAGGTTCTAACTTCCATGCAACACTTTGTAGTAGAAAATGAATTTCCCTCCCTAGAAATTAAATAATAATGATAAAAGCTTGGAAAAATAAAAGAAACTCTTCACTTTGCCAACTCCAATCAAATGAAGGAGCCAAAAAATGCAAAGGATTACCATGAGTGGTTATAAGCAGAGATGAAAATAATTTGACATTGGTAGAGTAAGCTGCTTTTTGTAGTTGCTAACTGAATAGATTTTTTATATTTTCTAAAACTGTTATAATTATTCTTTTATTCTTGAAGTGAGAGCATAAAAGTATTTAAAATTGAAGATCAACATTTGCATAATTCCTGCCTATATCATTGCTAGATACGGAATAGGATTTATGTTTATTTCCTTCATCTTGATTGTCGCTAATTTAATCAAATGTCATGACAGCTAAGCTGCTCTTCTCCAAAACATTATTTCAGTTGTAAGGGTGACGATTTTAATTTTCGGTTTTTCTGTTATGGCTATAGCAAGATTGTGCCCGTTTCAGATTCAGCGATTCTATCGATCTCGGTTCTTTCATGTCAACGGTTTTGGTCTCAATTCCGGTCTCGTTTCTTTTTATACAGGCTCAGTTTGGTAATAGACACTTACAACAAGGGGCTTCGCTAGAAAATTCGTGCCATGGAAATTATATTAGATACAAATTGGGCCGCAGCTACCTTATACGCAGAGTGTGTAGTGCCCAAGTTCCAGCAGGAGGCCTGAAAGCTAGGGTTGTTTATAATAGTGTTTCAAAGTGGGAACCGTGATTGGAGGCTAGGGGTGGGGTGCAGGAAGAGGATTGCTCTCAGTCTACACATACATAGTCTACAAAGTGGGATTTGTGTTTATTGTCTTACTCTCAAGACTGATAGCACGTCGTAACAGCTAGGCTACTCTCCTTTCAAACATTCTTCAAATTGTAAGGATGCCCACATTAATTTTTGGTTTCCTTATTTAGAGTATCAACAGATCATATTTTTGGCTACAATAGACAGCCATGCCCCTCTATTTTTAAATGCTAACTACTAAAATTGATTGTATTGTCATTAGGGATAAAAACTAGAAACATTAAGCTTTAAAACAAAGTGGGGACGAAGACCACTGGATCAACATTTTTTTAAAAATCCTTCATATCCTTGAGCAAGGCGGAGTGAGAGTTTGTAGCTTCTTATGTATAAAATTGCGCTTGCTTTATCATACTTCATGCGCGTATATGTTAAATTTTAAATAAAATATAAACACTACTACTATTTTAAATTAATTTTTATCAATTAGCGCTCTTAAGACTACAGTACTTCAAAGTCATCCCAACATCCTTTTTTTTTCTCAAACTCTTATTATTATTCTTGAGGAGTGCCTCTCTCTGTCGCCTTATTTACAAATGAATATAAGTAAACAACGCTTATGCCCTATCAAAACTGACTAAGAGCTTGATTTAGAAAAAAAAAATAATATCATAATTCGATGACAATGATCAATTAGTTTTTTCTCATAAACATAAGCCCTGTTTCCTGACGTAAAATGTGTTAGTTATCTAAATAAGGCTGAGACAATTCAAGATTTGAGTACCTTTTCAAAACAGGACTTGAGAAACGATCCATTATACTTTTAAATATATTTTCTTATGCAAAATTAGAGCAATGGTGTACGTTTAAAAATTTAAATACGTAACTGAAGCAACTTAAACGTCTACATCGGTGGTAGGCAACTCTCAGTCCACGGTTCGAATGGGATTTTCATTTGGCACTGTGGTCAAGGGGTTTGATTTCAAGATAATGTAAGTATATTTGTATTATATTTACAAAGCATGGGCCTCTATTAATATACAGCTCAGGTAATGTTTCCCTCTTACCCCGGAAGATTGGTGAATCCTACTTTACATTTGAGCTCTATTTTATCTCTAAAATAGAATTTTGACTATGAGCTATGCACATAGGTTAATCCCAAGCTTAATAGAAATACAAGATTATACCATAACGCGTGTACGACTGATGTTTAACTTCCACCACACTTTTAATATTGACGTCATAGTGTATAAGTGGTTGTGTGTTTTGTCAATATCTTTTTTCTTGTCCAACAGTCGGTACGATACATTAAATTGAAAATTCTAGCAGGAGTGACGTCACAGACTGAGTATTTGCGTGTTTTGTCAAAATCCGACTGTCCTACACAGCAGTCGGTACAATACATCAGATTGGAAATTTTAGCAAGGCCGATTACATGTTGGTCTAACCTTGTATTTCTATTAACCTTGGGTTAATCCTAGAATCGATTCTAGCCTAATATGGCATAAAAGGAATCACGATTCTCTTTCTTTTCAGAAACATCTCAGGCCGCATTTTTAATGTAAGGAAACTTGCTACAAATTACAGGAATCACAAAGTGAAAATGAATACATAAAATATTCATAAATTAAATGTTTTATTAATATTATATGAACGTACTTTCAAATTTCAGGAAATGAGGACAAATATTTATTTTAATTACAACATTGGCCATTCTTATTACCAACTATTAATTGATACTAATACTTTATTTATTATGTATTTGCGAGTAATACAACTGTGGGCATTTGAACTTTATAATGTGATCCTTATGTGATACTATGTGTATATTTATTGATTTGTATTAACATAGTCTAAAAATATACCCTTAACAGATAGAGCATCCATAGAATATTCAATTATCGTATTATTCTATTCCCAAGTACTGTAAATCCTTCTTTTAAAATTATTCATCTCATTTTCTTGGGTGCAACTTGTACCATTTACCTTGTATAAATACAAGTTAAATCTTGTACACAACATAATATATCAGAAGATAATAAATAAAAAAATTCAATATTTGAGGAAAAATTCAAATAATGTACGTCTGACGTCACAACATTGATGCTGTCTACAACATGCAGTAAGCAGAACCCGCCTCAACTATTACGGGAGCCTATGCAAAACGGATTGCACTGAGCTCAAATCCCAATCTATGGTGGGATGATCAGGAATTTAATTTGGAATCTTATTTTGTTAGAAAATAAAATGGAGGGTCATTGTTTTTAGAGAAGATATTTCAAATTACATTTTTTAGTAAATATATTTCTCATTTTTTTTTAATATAGAAAAAGATTTTATTCTCAAAATGCAAGGCCTTTTCCATCCTTAAACATTACCTATCTGAGAGTGGGACACACTTTCGCCGCCGTGATGTAAGGCTGGCTCTGGCAGTAGGCTATTAGAGCCAGTGGTGGTAGCTTTCTGAATTGACTTTTCCCGATTCATACACATTCTCTTTCTCAGCATAGCTGTTATCGTCATTTCCACCTATCGTACCTTCCTCATTTTCTTTGATAGTGGATATCGTTAACATAATTGAATATTTTGGACTGCAAAAATGCACTTAATGAAAATACAGTCTAAAATTCAAATGGGATTTCCAGAGTTACGGCTTAATGTATACTCTGTACCCACAATAATACATAATATAATATTGTAGAGACATTTTAATAACTTCACAAATGTCCAACAACTTATAAAAACTCTGTAAAATGAAATAGTAATTTTTTTTTTTCATTATTAAATTTTCTTAATAAAATTCCACTGCTGATAAAGTTACAATTTAAAGCTGACAACATCAATTATATAAATGAAGAAACTTACTTTTAACCAAGAGGATATCATGGTGGTCCTCTCCTCGGTGCTCAAAACCATGTGTCTTAAAAATTGAATTTACAACTTTAAATGATAGCTTTGAAGGGATTTAGATTTGTATAATAAAACGACCAAACGGATGACACTTTTCATACTAAGGTATGAATCGTACTGTGAAAAGAAGCCTTCAGTTAGTTAGATATATTTCTCTTAGTATCTTTCAGGTGTATATTACATACATACATGAACTGACGTATGTACTACCTAGTATAAGAGAGTTCGCAAGTTGTTTTTGTAGGATTGGAAGAAGAATTGTCATAAAGTCTGTATTAACTAATAGGTCGGTATGAAATAAGTTCTAGAATTGTATTTTGATTCTTTGGGAGATGAATATAAGCTAAATTGAGGTGAGCGTAAATTAAAAAACAAACAAAAAACATGTATGTTGATAAGATATTAATTATAAGTCATCCCTATTTTGAAAATTATAATCTTGACGTTTTATTCAATTAGCTTTGAGAAGCTATGATATAAGAGAAATTTTGATTTGCTGACAGAGATCACTATAAACAAAGGGGAAGAAAATATGAAATAGAAAGATTGAGCTCTTTTTGAAATTGCTAGCTGAACATAATTTATCATTATTCTTCTATTTTTGAAGAGAGAACAATAAGTGTAAAATAATCACTATTACGTGAAAAATGAAGAGTAACTCTTGAGGATTTGCTTTCGACCTATAAATGGACTAGGAGTAGAATCAAGGATTATCATCGCTTTAATTCCTTGTCTATATCATAGGTACGGAGTTGGATTTAGGTTTATAATCCATCCATTCTTTAAATAGTCATGATGATGACGTTAATTTCGTTTTTTTGTTTTGTTTTGTTTTTACATACCGGCGTTTCATATTTTTTGAATCTCTGTCGATTAGGATTGTTACCTAGGTGTAAATCTTTGTCTTTCCATTCATATGTGTCGAACTCAGGTTTTTTTTCTTTCTTTGAAACACTTTTGGAATTGTATCATGTTACTAAGATACATGTTATCTTCTTTTTTATAATTACATTTGAATATCCATACATTTATAATTGTAAAATATAAATTTACGAAAAAAGTTACGACTTTTCCAATCAAAATTTGATCTATGAATTCTTATAACAATTTATTAATTATCATTAATTAAAAAATACGAAATATGGCAATTCATTTTATTCATTCAAATACAATGCCCACTTTATATTTGACAAAGAGCCACAATACTTTACAATGAATGTTCCACATTATAGAAATAGTAATTTCTATAATCTGGCACACTCCGAAAATTACATTTTTTAAAGTTAGATTAATTATTAAATATATTCAGTTTATAATAAGTAAAAAAAAAAGTCGAAATATAATATTTATAAGAAAAACAAAATGGATTTTTCAAAAGTATCCCTCGGCCAAATCATCAGCAGCTCCTATGTATTTTTCATTAGCTGTTGATTTTTTACTTTTCTTATCCCTTATGCCAGTTCTGAATGTTGATTGGTTGAAACAGAAAAAACAGTTAAACAATGCAATCAACAATTCATTACTATTGAATGAAGAATAGTCCTTCAGTTGAGGTAAATTAGCTGCGGACTCATTTGCGGAACCTGTTTTCTTACTCTTTTTAGAGAAGAAGTATTTAAGAGATACAAGAAATATTGGTATGTATTTTCAAATTTATATCCAAAACTGTTTATATTTAGAAACTTCAAATAATAACATTCATAATAACGTTTCAAACAAGCTTTTTGCCAAGCCATATATGACAAATCCATAAGATTCCATGAGATTTTGCACTTAACTTTCTGTTTCATTATCGCTTGATGATATTGTCTGTCTGATGAGGGATGATGCAACAAGGTAAAAATTGTTTTACCTTGATAAAATTACATATTATTATAATACTTGACGATATTAGGTATATCGAGGTATATATACTATGTACATTGCAACTGCGGTTAATCAACTCTAGATGTGCATATTTAACACCCCTACAAATATACTGTATATTATTATGGTTCCTCTTGAACAAAGATCTTTTCTGCTATGGACAATCAAAAAACTGACTTTTTCTAAGTTTGAGGCCTCTCAGGTCATTTTAGTTTGATAAAATTTGGGTTTTTGCTCGAATTTGACCATTTTTAGGTACGCTCAATGATTTGCAGTTTATCTGTTTTATCAAAGATGTTATAGCAAAACTAAGCTTAGTTGTAGTGATAGTTGTTTAAAAAAAAAAGAGCAATATCATATTTTTATTTATAAGTCTGTTTTGGGTATTATCACAGACGGAATCCAATGCATATCATTCTGAAATTTAGTAAGTAGACGTATAAATAACCAAGGATGTTCCTATGATATTTTTCGTACCTTCAGAGTTATTCAGAGACTGCTTTTGACCGAAATAAAAACTAATTTCCTTTCCATATTTCAATATCTCTCTCCTTTTCTCTGTCCCTTCCCTTTTCTTTCTCCCTTCGTCTATTTCTACATCCCTCTCTCTGTTCTTCTACCTCCAATCCTTGTTTCTATTTCCCTAGATATTCAGTCCTGCAATCCGGGACCCCCAGATAGCTATATTAAAAAAGAAAAGAGGAGTGTAAATATATCTATAAATATAGCAACGTTTGTCTGACTGTTTGCCTGCTGAGACATCAATTAAGAGTCTACGCTTAATATCATATCTTAGAGCTGCATGACTACTTGATCAAAGAAATAACAATGTAGGAACGAGCCTGAGTATTTAAAGCTCAAAGCGTCATATTTAAAAATATATCTATAATAATTTTAAAAAAAAGTTGTTAGTACAAAGGGCTTACATATCTCAATAAAACAACTAAAAATACACAGATAACCGCAAATCATTGAAGACAATTTATGTTTTTAAAAATAAAATATTTTCCCCTGATAAATTAAATAATAAAAAAAAATCTTTATTTTTGTTTTTGGAACTGTACAAAATTTATGTACCACGCCAAAAATGGCTGAGGTAACTCAAACTTCGCTAAAGTAAGTTTTTTGAATGTCCTCAGTGGAAAAAGTCGTTGTACAAAAGAAAAAATATATATTCATCCGATAACGGGGCATTACATTCTACATAATAATTGATATGCAATGGTGAATCTTTAGTTAAGGATCCCCCCGTAGATTCAAATAATAATTATTATAGCAATATTATTTCTGGGTCATGTTTGGATTTTTTTAAATCGCTTTGAATTATGACTAATCAATCAATCAATAAGCTGAAAGCATGACTGTTCTTTCCAAAATCCCATAAATTTCCCAAATACATAGATACATGACTATTGACTAGGTTTGTCCCACATCATTTCTTCGTTTTGTGTCGTTATTTTTAATGCTAGCCCCTATAGAAACATACGCACATGTTCTTCAAAGGTGTACTTATGCATAAATACAATAATTTACTCAGCAACATAAGTCAAGTATAGCTGTTTATTCAGAGTATCTACCTTCTCTTGTATACATAGGCAATGGAGAGAAAAGTATCTCTCTATCAGACACCTTTTGTTTCTGTTGGAAGTACATCATTTTATTATTTATAAACTACAAGCTGCACACTGATGAAAATGAAACATATCATAAATATCTTGCTCAATTATATTTAAGCCATGAGACGTCAAATTATGTATAAACTTTTCATATTGTAAGTCTTAATGTAATATAAATTTATCAAATGAGTTATCTTTTTTTTAAAAAGAATAAAAATAGTTTCAAATTTTGGGCTTTTATAAAACAGAACATTAAAAAATTTCAAAAATAAAAGCATCATCTCAAGATAGTCAACCTACAAAGAAGAACAATCCTTGTCGCCATGACCAATGAATTGAGAGTACCTTCCATTGGATATAGGTCAGATTAAGGGACTACTGGTAATGTCTAATAACTCAGATTTTGTTATTGATATAGTTGTCATTATGGAGTCGTATGTCTAGAAGCCTTTCTATTAGTAACCAAAGAAATTGAATCTATAAAAAGAATAGGAATTTCCATCACTAGCTTATGTAGGAACATATTTGTAATATATATAACATAATTGATATTAAGTTCCTACTTATTTTTAGATTTCAATTTATTATCATTAAGAGTGAGATAGTCTACGAAAACTATTAAATTATTTTTTAACTCTGATCAAATCTTACTCCTTGCCATAAAAATATATGTACCTATTTCGGTATATATCTAGTACTTACTGATACAATATGTAATCCAATGTTATAGGGATTGTTTTATGCAAGATACTTAGAGAAATAAGTGATTACTTAGGAACAAGGAGCAACATTTGTCATCTTTATCACTCCAACGATTGACGACTATAAGGATACATCTATTCCCTAAATTTTCTCAAACAAGAAAGCATGTCGGCTTCGGAAGCTTCTTGTTCTTCTTAGGAACACTCTTTGAGTCCTCCACTACGGGCAAATATCACAAAGTATCTATCTATTGCATATATTTCTCTTCCACCTATGGACTATTATTTATTCATAAAAAATTTAATTATTATATTATAAATGTTTATGGGCATGTAAACAAAAATAGATGACCATATTATGCTATAAATTTCATAAACTAGAGGGAGCGCTATTATTTATCACCTCGACGTCATATCTGCCTAGGGTGGTTTAAAAAAATGAAGACTGACCAACCTTGTCTCTAAGTATTTTGGTTTTATGTATAAGAATTGCCACTAGGGTGGACTCTATCTAATCTAAAAGGTAATGCCCAAAGGTGAAAATCCAGTGTGGAATGGGCATGTTAAACAAAGAAACCGAAAATCAACATGGTAACCCTGACAATTTGAAACTTGTTTCGGAGGAGAGAAAGAATAATGCTCATGACGTTTCATTAGATCAGCTACAATCAGCTGTGACAAGAGAAGAAGGAAAAAGTGACATAAACAATGACATTTGCTAGTATTACTCCGATGTCGATCCCCAATTCTACTCTGAGTCAAAGAAGGACTTACAATTATAACTCCGCAACAAATCCCGGAGTTACGCTCCGTCTTATATGAGCACACACGTACGAACGTTCAGACAGGTTTTGAATATAGTTGAATCTATTCAGGAAAGGATGTTCACTACTCAGGAATTAAATAATAATAACAACTGCTAAGGAAAGGAAAATTCCTTCTTTATACTACCAATTACAAATTAACGGGCCAGTTAAAGAACACCGGAT
Source organism: Lepeophtheirus salmonis (assembly GCF_016086655.4). NCBI lineage: Eukaryota > Metazoa > Arthropoda > Copepoda > Siphonostomatoida > Caligidae > Lepeophtheirus > Lepeophtheirus salmonis. The sequence goes on along the minus strand of NC_052134.2, from coordinate 1,860,078 downwards.
TTACATGTACGCCAATGCCGCTCACATTCCGACTAAACATCTTTTAATGTTGAAGAAGTTTGCATACAAGAAAAAATCCTAAGATAACAGCAAATGTATTAAGCAAACAAATGTCTCATCCTCCTCTTGGGACATATACATAGAGGTGGACAATAGTCTAAATGTCGTTAAAGCAGATTGCGGCTGAACTGTTGGTGATAATGGTATAGAATAATAATAACTTATATTATGCCTTGTAATTTTTTTGAATTAGGAAAGAACTGAATCCTTAAGGGATGAATCTTGCCAATTTCAGACACCAAATCTACGTGCTTGGCAATTTTATCCCAATAGAAAAACCGCTGATAAGATTTTCAATTACTTTAATCCTAAAACTGCCGTCTCATCTTCATATCTACTCCGGTAGGGTTTCACAACAATTTATTATTCAATTTGATGAACGGTATGTTTAGACTGTATTTAACAAATTGGAAACTATTTATTTCATTTTAATTGGTCCAGCAATCTTTGAATTGTTCTTTCCAGATAAATCCTCAGGGAAGCTATTTTTTAGTAGGCATCCTTTTCTTATGATGTAAGCTGACGACCTCTTATTTTGAATGGAGGCATTACTAGAAAACCTTTGCGATTCACTATGTATTCTTCAAAGTACAAAAGCCTTTATCAGTCTTTGTCTACGAAGACTAATCTTCAGACTACTGTCTTGGTATTGTCTATTGATTAACTGTACGGAATATAGTAGGAACATAATCTGGATGATACTGATAATTATTAGTATTACTGGGTTCATTAGATATGAAGTGGAAGCCACATAAGCTACAAGGTACTAGTCAAAACAATCTTGATTCTGCCACTTGGCAGCTTTTTGCCATCATTCAGCATTCTCTGGATTTTGTTTTGGAAAGGATGATGAACGAATATATTTCTTGCAATGGCGTCATAGATAATCAAGAATACAAATTAATTTGCAAGTTCTGTACTTTTGCTTTCAGCTTGGATTTCTCAATTTCCATTATTATGTTTTCCCTTATATATATATTTACTCTTTACTTTACTAGGTATTTTGTTATCAGCTGTCGATTTTTTGTTTCTTTTCCCCTTTTCAGTGGTGTAGGAACTATAGGATTAGTTTCCACATTTTAGAATCAGTGTAAGGTTGCGAGAATATGACGTTATTACATTTAATAGGGACCTTCCTGTATGTACATTCAGGAATGTTGGTTCGAACCTTAGTTTGGTTGAAGTAAATTTAGGTTTTGAGGAGCAGTGAACAAATCCCTTTAAATATTCCACAACATCTCGAAAATATTTGCAATAATTACTTTTTTGTATTTATAATAACATCAATTTTTGCTTCATTCAATCCAAATATATGTTCCATTAAGGGAACTGGGGTATTAGAAAATGTGACCATGAGCTCCCATTTGAGTATTCAGTGAGTTGATACAATCTGACTAAATTGAGAGAAACATTATTTAAAAAGAAACATTTATTCTACTTAAGAGCCATCTATTGACTAAAAAGTAATTTTATTGGAACGACGATGCTCATAGACAACGTGCTTGGAATTTCTTTTTTCTCTTGAAATCAATGTGCGTAGGGTCGCGCCCCGGTCATTCCTACAAAAAGAAATATACTCTATGTATGCATATGGATTTCACCAAAAAGATTCCTAGGTTAGATAAAGTCAATGTAATACTATAATGTTTGCGTGCAGTATCAATGCAACGCCATCTAACATTAAAAAAAATGCATGTTTGAAAATATACCATGTTCATAGACATATTTTTGATATACAAATGTACTCATAGTAATGAAATCTTGCAAGAGTTTTGAAAGAGGAATCGAGTCTATATACAGGGTGCACTGTATAAGGTGTTCCCTGATGTATATCATATTCATATTTTTGATCTAAGAAATAACAAAGTACAGCTATTAATTCAATCTCGCAGGTGTTTTACATGTAGAATTGAGCGTGTGTAGACACAATTCAGTCATAGCACTATTAAGACTAAATTTCTCTCTGGCTCATTAGCCATAATTTCATTTTTTTGTCACCCCATTATTATTGTTCTTTCATTCTTGAGGAGAGAACATCTATCAGGAACCTGTTGAATGACTACGTTTGAGTATGCTCATCAAAAATGGTGAGTAACACTTTATCAGGACACTATATTTTACGACGTCTAGTAACTCCGGACAATCCCATAAACACTCTTTCTAATTAGTACTTCCAAAGTTGCAAAGACATGGCTTAATTATTGGCTATTTTTATTTCTTTTTGCAGGAAAGTTTGTGAGATCCAATAAAAGTGTTATTTCTTTACTGGCATTTTTCAAATAGAATTTTGACCAAAACATTTTGGTCAAATCCCCCAGTCACGAACATGTGAAAACAATGTGATTGCCTTAATCTTGCTTGGTTTCCTAAATACCTTGTAACCTTTATTATATCATGCGACCCTTCATGCACAAAGTAACATAGAAAAACCTCCAAAATCAGTTGGTAACAATTAGCAAGTTCTTCGCACTATATAGTTCATTGCTTAACCAGAGAGTACTCAAGGAATGGATAATGCCCTGTTTTTTAAAAGAATTTTTTTCTACAAATCTAGTCCCATGTAGATTATCTATTATTTTTTTAAAGTTAATTCAAACTTTCATCACAATACAATTAACTTTTAATTTATTCCAATAAGAAATTTGTAGACTAACAATGTTCCACGAGACTGACATATATGTTTGGTATAAAATAGATAGCGTTTTTACAAAATGTCTCATGATACGATAATAATTAATCCATAAATAAAGATACAAATACTGTATAGACCACTTGAAGAAAATAACCTCAAATAAGTCTTAAAATTATGACCATTATCACAGTTTGTGGGAATAATCCAGTTCAAGTTTTTGCTAACATATCAGCATTTCCTCCAGTCGGGCTATAAATACTTCTCATGTCAAATGATGTTCAAAAGAAAATATACATTTTTTTTGGTCAAATTATTTTCTATTTTAGTATTTTATATGAGAGATTGTCTGAAAAGTTTCCGACCAAACAAAGATACAAAACATTTTTTTTGATTTTTTACTTTTCAACATAGTCTCCATGTAACTCTTCACACTTCTCCCACTGATGTTCCCATCTCTACAGCCCGTCTAAATAGTACTCGGCGTTTTTTCTACAAAATAATTGTTCACAAAAGTGATTGCCTCTTCATTTGGCAAACATATTTGCAGTCCACTGTTGGGACTGTATTTTTGTACTGGGGAAGTGCTGTCGTCTTCAAGTTGAAGTCAGAAACTTTTCAAACCATCTTCGTATGTGGACAACTATGAGGAAAACACATGGGGTAACAACATAGTGGTCGCAGAACAGGGGTAAATTACTCCAAATGGGGTAATTTAGAAAATTTTTGGGGTAATGGGAGTTTCTATGCCATAAAGAAGGACTTTTACTTCCTAGTGTTAAATGAAATAAACAACACGCCACTAGTTTTGAATAAATTAGTTTTACTACAAGTTCTTTTGGGGTAACGCTAAAAAAAGTTACCCTACCCTGTTCCACCTCTATTGACTTAATTCAAAAATGAATGAACTGTTGATGATTTTCCATTTTCAACTATTGAAGTTATTAAATCAATAGATGAGTTGAACATTGTGAGCATACCTGTTTTGAGAATTGAACAAACAATATATCCACCTATAAAGTAAAGAACTACGCGTTAAACTTCATATTTTTTGTTGGACAGAATTAGTTCGGTCCAACAAAAAGCTCGGTCTGGACCGATCTCATATATAAATTTGGTCTAAATCGGTCCAAAGAAAAAGTTCCGTCTAGTAAAGTCCCTAAAAATCGGTGTAGACCCATTTTACAGATAGATTGTTTATAACATGACATCATAAATTTTTCAAGTACAATGAAATTATACGAAGTTTAAAGGGAGATAGCTCAGATTAATTTTGATTTCGCTGTCTCTTATATGTATACAGTATTTGTTCTAGAACTTATCGTGTACTTTTGAGATTTTTATGGAAAAAATGAATGACAGTTAATATAGAAAAAAATGGTCTCTCAAAATTTATGAGACCAAAAAATAGGTCCATAAATTAAGACCAAAAAAAAAAATCGGTTCATGGAGTGAGAACGAAAAAAATCGGTCTAAGGTCTGAAACCGCAGTCTGGACCAAAAAATCATTCCAAATCGGTCTAAAAAAAAATCCCTTAGACAAAATCGAAAAAAAAAATCGGTCCTGGACCAAGTCTCATCAAAATTTGCATTTTGATTATTAATTTATATCCAAGGCCTTCGTTTAGAGTTTGTGTCATTTCGTACTCTGTCATTGATTCTTATTTTGATAAAATTATTCATTCAATGTACGTATATAATCATTAATAACTATTCTGTAAAAAATAACTAAGAGTTGGTCAGAAGGAAAATACAGAAGGCTAGCTACCATATATTTTTTTAACTTCTCTTTTGAAAATTGAGGTTGAGAGTGGATAAAAAAGTTGGTCGTGCAGGGAGACTTAACAAAAGCTAATTTAAATTCAACCTATCAATATTCAGAAAACTGATTCGAAAAAATGACAGCTGACGACAAAGGACGCTGTCGCGAAAAAGAGGATTATTTATTTTGTCCCCCCCTTCTTAGCATATGAAAACAACATGATTTCTAAAATCTAGTATGGTTTGCTAAAAATGGACGGCAAAATCATTAATACCATATTAAATCACTGATTCATTATTAGTATAGCGCAAGGTTAATAGAAATATTACGTTAGACCATCATGTAATCGGGCTTGCTACAATGTTCAATTTGATGAATTATCGTACTGACTGCTAGGCAAGACAGGCTAATTTTAACAAAACACGCAACCAATCATAGTCTAATCATAGATTCATTTTAAATCACAAAACCTCTTGATTTTGAAATGAAGAATTAATGAGGTTTAAAGATTATAATATGAAAAGTCCTTAAAAATACATAGTCTATTTGTCCATTCCAAACTTAAACACGTATATTTACAAAATCTCCACAGATGTGGTAACCCCCCCTTTATTCACAAACTGAAAGACAGATTGTCATAAAATTTTGAGAGCTGTCTTTTGAAGGTAAGTACTCACTGAAAATGAGGTAAATTGAGGAAAAAAACGCCATCTATGTGTGAATCCCGGGATTTTTCAGGCCATATCTTATTTAAAAAAAGAAAAAAAATAGGGGACATACATTTTGAAAATAATTATTAAAAACTATTGAGTAAGATTTACATCATAGTAATAAGGTTTAAAAATTAGTCTGAATCTTTAATATGCACCAAAAAAAAAAAACATTTTTTGTTTACAATGTTAATCTTTTTGTTTCTGGATATAAAAGGAATTATAAAATAATCATTAGAAATCAAAGAACAAGAAAAAAATCAAATTTTGTAATAATGTGTTGTCAATCTTTTTTGATTTTAATGTGTACAGGGAAAAATATTTCTCTATTTCAAAGTATTTACATTGAAAACTTGAAGATCGAAAAAAATAAAAAGTCAACTGTTCCTTTATTCAATGGGGCTTCTATTTTGGATATAATCCAAGAGAAGGTTAAGAAGTCTGTCTTCTTTTAGGAATCTTAGCACTATAAAGAAATTAGAAGAAGAAGCCCTGGGGAAAAAATATTTAAACCTTTCATGACCCAAAGGATCAAACCCCCTTTTGCGATGGTTGTTTTTACTTCCCTTTAAAAAGAGCGACAAAAGAATTTATTGTTCCTAGACCCTGGCATCTTAAAATTACTTTTATTAAACCAAGAGATGATGCTCAATCTATTTTTGATTACTATTTAAATTTGTTCGAGAAAATTGAAGATAATGAATTTTACCTTCCCTTATATATATTTCGGATGGTAAGAAATTTACCGCTCCATTTCAGATCTCTGCCAATGGTTATAAATTTTTTAACAATATACTGCATGCCTTTGTGGATTGCAGGGCTGTCAAAATTCTGCAAAGATTCATTGCCATCAACATCAAGGGTCTGGAAAATGTACCTTTGAATTTAATCAAAGCTTTTATACTCTTAGGATTATCTCAAAGAAAGAAGTAGTCTCCACAGAAGGAATTGATATTGCGTTATTAAACTCTCAGCCATTAAATGCTGGAAAGCTTACATACTATGAGCCACTATACTCTTTCGAACTTAGAGCAATTTTTATGACATCCGCTGCTAGATATACCACCCATTCCTTGAAAATCCTCAATGCTGATGACGCGTCCGGCAAAAGAAGTGAAATTATATCCATCCGTATCACTCCCACATAAGAAGATACTTAAGTAAATCCTCATAAGTTTTAGAATTTCTAATATGGAATCTTGATTACTAGTATTTATTCCAACAATCAATTTTTTTTATATTGTAACAATTATGGATGTGTTTTATTAAAGATGTTATTATTATTGATACACTTCATTTTTTTAAATTTGAACTCAATGACACTTAACTTCCCCACTAGAATACACTGCTTGCATGTAATAGGCTCTTTTGTGTTTTATTTTTTATCTAGCCTCTTTATTAGAAATTTTTTGAAATAATTTAAACTCCCTTAAGGGTCAGGACTTTACCTGCACAACCTGTGGGCTGGGATGTATTATGGCATAATAGAAGAGGTCCTTGATGCTTAGAAACGCGACGGTGGTGGAGTTTAAACTTCCTGTGGGATCAGCACTTCATTTTCAACCCGTGGGTCGTGGTGTATTTTTGGATATTACAAGAGGTCCTTGATGCTCAAGGAAGCAGTGGCAGGGGATTGTAACCTGTCATGTGGCCCTGTCCTACACCTGTACAACCTGTGACCCAGGGCGTATCTTTAGATATTACAACAAGTCCTTGATGCTCAAGAAAGCAGCGGCAGTAGAATTTAACCTACCTTGGCACTTTGTACTTCATTTGCAAAACCCGTGGTCAGGGATATATTTTAAGTTATTGCAATGATATCTTTTAGTGAATCAGTTCTTTTGAAGATTCGTTCTTTTAAAGATTCAGTTCTTTTGATGATACATTCTTTTAAAGATTCAATTCTTTTGATAATTTGTTTTTTTGATGATTCAGTTCTTTTGTTAAAACAGTTCAGTTAGTGATTTGGTGACTTTGAAATCATTCGTGTGAATGAATTAATGTTCACTCAAAGTATCAAGCTAATGAACTACCGTGTGATACTTGAATATGTTCATATTTCATAATAACTTAACAAAAAAGTCGAAGTGGATAGAAATATTTAATTGAGGTTGAGTTTCCATATATGGGAAATTTACGGTATAAACGAACGAATCACTGGACTCATGCAACTGAGTCGGTTCAGTACGTTCACTAAAAAGAGTCATTCAAAAGAACGAATTGTTCACGAACGACACAGAACTATTATGAATCAATAACTTTATAGTTTAAGTCCATAATGTTTATTTATGTATATTTATTTACGTAATTGCTTTGTACATATAAAAGAACGGTGAATAATAAAAAATAATAATAATTAGTTGGCATAATATTGTGTATAATTATAATTTAATTTCTTGTTAACTATTTTTTTTTAAATATTAATTTATTCAATAAAATCATAAATGTTTCTTCATTTATCGTAATGAGATGGAATTTTTTTTTTTTTTTTTTTGAATCTCACCAACTAGTTGGTAGTCCAAAGTCACACAGTGTGGACAATTGAGACAATTTTTCGAATGAACAAGATCAGGGGTTCCCATTATCATCCAATTGATTCCTTTTTCAAGTTCTGGTGGTATAATCTCTATCTAAATACTTAGAAATGAAACAAACCAACTACATTAATTACAAATGTTAATATAATATTATATATATTTCATAAATTTGTCATCATAAAAAACAATAAAAAAGAAGAATTTAGATGTGATATAGGGTCTAATAAGATCAACTACATAAACTTAGGAGAAAAGTCTTTTAAAAATATCCCGATCACTAAAAGGAACATGAAAGTCCCCAAGGGGAAAATTTTCGTCTCTTGCGACTAAACCTCCCTTAGGAGAATCAATTTTGGTGACGATTCTTTTTTCCGTTCCATCGGAAGACCTTTCTGTTCGAATAATTTGCATGCTACCATCGGAGTTAGTTACTCTTTCCTCAACTACGCTTGAACCAAAGAAGCTTCCCTGAAATAATTACAATAATTAATAGTAGATATTTATTATATACAAATTCAATTTATCATCGATTTTTGATATCGAAAATAGTAGGTATCCCATTATGTATTTACCTGAAATCTCCCTGCAGGAGTATCAAAGGAAAAGTTTGGTTGAAAAGGTGTAACAGACGAAGACTTTTTTCCGGATCTCTCAAAGAACTTGTCCATTTCTTCCTGCGATAATTCATTGAGCTTAGCTTCAGTATCCACTCTTGAATTACTATGATTATTTAGCATAAAATCCCTGCTTCCCACCGACTCATCCTGTCCACTCTCATCCCATCTACTATTGTCATTGGTATGATGGCCGTTCTCAAAGGAAAAATCCCCTTGGCCTCCACTAAATAGCCCTTGTGTGATCCAATTTATTTCTGACTCAAAAAATTTATGCATTCCTGAAATTAATGAAAAGAGACTCATAAGTAAAATATATAATAATTAATAGATATGGTGGATTAAGTACGAACCCAAAGGATCCGAAAAGGTCGGCAATCTAGAAACACAATCCTGTTCATTTTCATCCTCATCATCAAAAGATCGAGAAGGAAAGGAATCTCTTCCTCTTCTTCCACACTCATCACGGGAGTTTAAGGAAGGGAACCCAAGGAATCCTCGTATAAGATCACGGATCTCCATGACTGAATATATAACGCAAGCAAATGACGTAATTTTCAATGTATTATTTCTTTAGTCTTTAGCCAAAAGAAAAACCTTTAATATGAAATGAATAGCCAAAATAAACGTCACTTGAACACAACACCGATTTTTAATTTTTATTTAATTAGGTAATTAAATAATGTGTGGTGTAATAGTTGTTACTTGTACAATAAGCAAACTGTACATGTTACAACTATCAATTGTCTTGGAAATATTTTAAGTGCAAAAGATCTTGTGACACTATGTATAATTGAAATCAATTTAATTATATTGTTGACATATTAATAGAGTTGTTTTTTACTTTTTAGACTAAAATTACTGATTAATAATAAGTATTCTATGACATATTATATATGTAGTTTAAGAATCCACAATAAAATGATGATAAATAAATAATCCCAATAGATCAAAATGGAATGCTATTTTAAATCAATAGTTGTTAATATCAAAATAGCTGGTACTATTTATAACTTATAATTAAATGAAACGTTCAAATTGCTACTTATACATACAAATAAATTATTATATAATGATTGTATTTGAAGAGAAAGAATGATTAATTATAATTTATAATATTTTCAAAAGGGCTGGCTATAGAGAAAGAAGGAGTCTGGCAAGCCTGCGTTGAATCCGAAGAAAGAAAGAGAACTATAAAAAAAGGAATTAAAAAAGGGGGATTTAATTTTTTTAGCTTTATATTATAGAACCAACTATTAGGAACGGAATAGAGAGAAAGAGACGGAAGAAAGACACATCTAAACTAGAAAAGTTATTGAGTATTTAGGGCTGCTTTTTGTAATTTTGGGTGACTGGGGGATTCCTTTAATCTTGAGTCAGTGTGAGCCAATATTGAAGTTACTCGAGGGAACGAAAGAAAGACAAAAAGAATCCAATCAAGCTCCTTAAGTTTAATCAACTCCGATCTTCATGAGTTAATCCATAACAGATCAAGGAACTGGGCGACATGTCGGGTCTTCTAAGTAATCATCGATCCTATCGTGAATTAGCATTTGTGAATCGACGTCCCGTCGAAGGTTCCTGCACTGTAGGCGTAAGTGCATTAATTGCACTTCGAAGACAGAAGCTTATTTTCTCACAGCATAATAATGGGTAATTAATTAGCAATATCTGCCGTAAAGCCCTTATCCACTCGCCCAAGTTCATGTCTCATTCCCTTTAATGAATAATTAATTGAATCACCTATTAGTTTATTCTATGAATACTTTTAATTATTAGGAGTGAAAGCAATAAATCAGCGGATTTTGTCTATTATGACGATGAAGATGACTCCTCATCGGACTATGAAGGAGATGAGGGGTTTCTCCCCTTTGGCGGAGATTCCGTGTCCTGTAACTTTGCTGACTGTCTCATGAATCGAGAGCTTGGCTTAGATCGTTGTGGTTTTCAAAGGATGCGTCTCACATCCGAGTATGGAACGCGTCACATGTTGTCAAATGCCATGCTCAGAGAGTATCCTCTCAGTGTACCCGATATGAATAAGGTTTTTAGGTAATAATCACCTTTAAATCTACCTACACAGATATTATAATCATTTTATCCTCAAATAGCTCTCAATGGTTAAGTTATCGTCAAGTAGTTTTCGGGACAAAGTGTAATAAACTTATGGTGTATGATGTAAATACACGACATTTAGATCAGATACCTTCTCTTGCAAGTTCTAATTCAAATAATTCATCTCAGTCACATTGTGGAATACATTCTATACAAATTAATCCTTCAAGAACCCTTCTTGCAACTGGGGCAAAAAATACCCATGATATAGCAGTTTATAGGTTGCCTACACTTGATCCCGTATGCGTTGGAGAGGTAAGAATACAATCTGTGCCACTCTATACTACTTCTTTTTGATTTTCTTATTTAATGCAGAATGCACACGAGGATTGGATATTTGACATTGCCTGGCTTGACGATCAGTTTTTAGTGTCTGGATCAAGAGACGGATCTCTTGCTCTATGGAGAATTACTGATGAGATGATTCAAAAAGTAGCCAACTCTGAGATTCCATCTCATTTGTCCATCAAGCCGCTATCTAAAAAGCATTGCAAATCTGCCCAACGTGTTCGGTCTTTGTGTTACAATGAAAGATCTCAAGAAGTCGTGGCAATATCTGGAAACGGGTTCATACACTGCTGGAATGCTCTAAAGTTTAAACAGGTTAAGAATAAACAAATATCTATTTTTCTTTCTATTCTTCTTCTACAATATATGTTGTGTAAAAGTTGCGATTTTGTACAAGTTGCAACATCAAAATGAGATGAATAATTTTAAATGAAGTATTTACTTTACATGAGGATTATGCAATAATTGAATATCCCATGGATGAACGATATGTTAATGATGTCATTTTGAACTATTTGAATAAAAATTACAAATATATGAATATTCTGAAGCACATTATAAAGTTCAAATACCTACGGTTATATTAATCGTAAATACATAATAAATGTGTGAGTTTAATTTATCAAAATGGAATATTTTGAAATTAGAATGACCAAAATTTTAATTAAATAATCTGTTTTATGACAAAGAAATTGCGACTTGTAGAATTTACTTATACACGTTGCAACTCTTATAGACATCGCAAATTGTACACAATATTTATAATATTTAAGATTAATGTACAATTATGTAAGGGGGGAAATATTTTAAGAGAGGTAAATTAAAGATGCTTTTATTTTTGGGCAAATTTACTGTAATGCAGTGGGACAGGAACTTATACAAAATTTTATAGATATCGCAATAAAAAAACAATAAATCTCCTAATTTTAGAGTGTGATTTTTTTTTTTTTCGTTCAAATTTTATGCCTACCCAAAGTGTCAAATTTAGCATTTATATAATAATAAAAACATTTTAAAATTGTCAAACATCCCCCCTCCCCTTCCAAAAGTAAAATTTTTGTCACATCCCACTTGCAAATACATTCTGCCGTCGATTCTGCAATATTAATTAATACAATCCATTTCAAGGGTTATTATTTCAAAATTATTTTGGGAGCGATGTATCTCCATCGCGCCTGCAGTATAGCTATATATTTCAACAACATACCGAATGGTACTTAATAAATCTATGTTAATTTGTTTTTACAGTTAATGTCAAAGAAGCTTCCGCATAGTGTTGAAAATGTATGTTTGAGCACGGATGAAGACTCGACAATGTATGCAGTGGGTTCTAAGGCAAATACAGACTTATTAGACGCCAGAACTCTACAAGCCATACGTAAAATATCATCTCGTCATAATGGGTATGGAATTCGCTCAGTTAGCTTTAAAGGAAATATTCTCACTATCGGCACTGGACTCGGAATGATTCTTTTTTGGGATTTAAGAGCAGGGAAATTCTTGGAGTCAACAATGAATTCTAATAGAGCAGTTAGTCTTAAAACCTCCAAAGGGTGGTTGGTAAGCATTTTTAATATTTATCTTATTATTTCGCATAGTGTCCTCTATTTCAACGAGTCTCGTAGATTTACAATTGTTATGTCCGTATACCCATTGCTTAATGAACAGAACCAAACAAAACTTTTCTAAAACTCCCCCAAAAACCAAACCAACATCTCCAACTCATTCCCTACTGTATTTGTTGTCTCTTTGGAGAAGGACATTCTATTCTTGGTGCATATGTTATTTTAGTTGGGTGCCTTTTTACTAAGGAGCTACGGAGAGGAAATATTTAAATCTTTTAGAAAGTGTTTCTCATTTGAAGGAATGCAACTTGATCATTGAAAGTGAACTCTGATGATAATATACGCCCTTCTGCATGACATTTGTCGAATAGCGTAGCTTCATTATAAAAGCTTCGGATTCGTGTATACCTTAGAATATTGAGATGAGATTTTTTCCTTGGTTTCTTCCGTTGGTCCTTGCAAATTGCAAATATTTAAAGAAAGTCACAGGAAGGTGAACAGAAATCATCAGGCATTAGAGATTAGATTAGAAGTGAGGCAATGAACTTCTTTTTTTTAAATCGACTGTTTACTACGATTTGTTGTAATTCAATAGTTTGATTGCCCGAATATAATATAATTGCAATGAGATTGCTCACGATGATATTGTTTTGCAATTAAATTACTCACAATAATATTGATGATGTTGTTTCAAGATTATATTACCCACAGCAATTTTATCTCACAATGATAATGTTTACCATTATTATTTTACTATGCAATGATATCCCCCCCCCCCTCCATATGATATACGATGTTATGAGCCTAGTCTCTAGACCAAAGTACTTCCTGCCTGAGATTTTGCTTAACACGCTCGTTGCTAAACTTCATCTTCAGTCAGTTTTATGTATTGTACTTAGTTATTATTTCATTTTTTAACAAGAATTTTAGCTACATACACTTGCGGGGATGGTTTGATATTTTATTTTTCTGTTGGGATTGGAATAGAATTATAGTTTAAACACATCTCAGGAGTGGTGCTAAAATTTTATAATTCGATTAATTAGAATTATATTGTTGCAATGGAAGAAAGTTGCATTGAAGGAGATAAGATGTTCAGGTTTTCTATTTTCTACCCTAACGGAATCTCTGAAGGGTGCTGAAAGAATTTATGACCAGAGCCGGAATAGACACAGATATTTTTAATATTGACAGTTTTAGAGCAGCGATTAGAGTGGTTAGGTAGGTGGTAGTTAAAAATTTCTGCACTTACAATGCAGTTTCATTTATAAAAGAAGAAAATATATAAAATGAAATGATTTTTAGACAAGATGAAACGTGACGAAAGGAATCGAAAATTTCCTAATCAAATGTACATCAGAAGAGGTAATATTCACACATGTTAAGTTAAGCTCGGCTGCCATTACATTTAGGTGCAATGATGGATGTTAAAGAGATCTATCTACAAGGCTAGTCGATATACAATTGGACTTATACCTACTCTTCTTTCCCCTTAATCCAGTTTCAAAAGAAGGAGGAAACTGATAAAATTGATTATGTGAAGAGCTTTAATTTTTTGGGTGTATTTAGAAATGTTTTTAGGTTTGGTTTTTTTCTCTAAACAAATGGGAATACGGACATAACAGTTGTATTTCCATGTACTTGAAATGGGAAATTAATCTAAATTATCTCATTACAAGGTGCTCAATATTATTTCCTGATATACCAAATACTAAAAAAATATAAAAAGTGCAATTTTTGACTCATAATTTGGAACAGAGCCAAATTATACTAAAAGAATATATAAATTAAACTATGATTTGTTTTAATGCAGCGCCGAGAGGAACACTACTTACACAACGAGCCTCTTAATGTAGCCCTTCGTTATTCTCCAGCGATTTATACGCATTGTTATGATATATCTGGGACGAGATTGTTTGCTGCAGGAGGTCCGTTAGAAAGTGATGCTATGGGAAACTATGTTGGTTTGTTCCAGTAAAGAAGAGGAGGAGAATCGTCAAATTCAACCAACATTCATTCATACATTCGTTTATCAATTTGCCAATCTTAAGAACAAAATAAAATAAATAAAAAGATTTTTGTGGATACATAGAAAGAAACATCATCATGTAGAAAAGAAGGTGGAAAGATGTGGAATTCATCTTTTGACAAATAACTGGAAAGGAAGGAAAGAAAGAATTGTTTTTAAGGCTGACAAAAAATGTCCAATGAATGCTCTGTTTAAACATTCACTTGCGCATTGTTTAAGTGTGTTTATTATTTTTTTCTAAGAATACGTCGTCGTTTTTTTTTTTACATTCCATGTATGGATTTACATATATTTTTTATAGTCATCCATTGCATATATTATATTCATATATCAATTGTTGCTCCGTAGCTAATTATTATTAACTTTGTCATATTATTTCATTTAGGGATTATTAATTAATTATTTGTTCTTTATTCAAAACCTAAAGTCCGTGCGCGTTCCCACTTTTCCTTTATAAAATTAAGTTTATATACTTCACTTACTTACTTAGATCTGATTTCTTTGTTTTTTCTTCTTGCAAAAATAATCGTTTTAATTATTATTAGTAATTACCTACCATTATTTGTTTATAATTGTTGTACAATGTTTCAATGAAATAACGAGTAAAATTTTATGTTAAAGATAATAAAATATCCCTTCCAACACTTAACAAATAAAATAGGTAATTTGGATAAAAGATATCTACTACAAACTATTGAGAAATTCATGCTCATGGCAATTACAAAATGAACTTAACAATTAGTAAGTGAACAAATTCATAACACTTGAGTTATTCAATTCTTACTACTTCTAATATCTCATTAATATATAAATAATTACTTAACGCAAGGGTGACGACGTTTTTTTCCGTTCTTTTCGTCCCTAGATTTTATTTCTGTCAACCTTTTAATTACTGCTTCTCAAACCTTATAATACCTGTCCTACCTACATAATATATTATTTTGTGATATATAAACTTACCAAGAAACCTCATAACTACGTTTTATACTCTTAAAGAAATTTACAGTGTATTTTGTATTTTTTTTTTTCTTATTTGTATTCATCAGTGAGTAATCTCTTAACGTTCTTCTTATTCGGGATATAATTGAATTATACATTTCTTGGAATTTTTTGGGTCCCAAAGTCTAGGTTGATAATTAATATATAATTTCATTTTTTGATAGTTTATATATAATTTCATTTTGTGCTCTTCATTTCTTCTAAACATGTGTCATCTTTATCAAGTTATTTGTAATAAATATATATATCGGTTACAATTATCATGTGAACGAAGCACACACCATTTTAATCTGCATATTTCAAAAGGATTCTAACATACACATGTTGAAGCTGCTAATTAAATGTATAATATATGTAGATATATCTGAGATGAGGGCCATAGGGCCCCGCAGAAATTTGTATCCTATAAGAAAGGAGGGGGCAAATTAAAGGTCGCATGTAGTCCGGGAAATAATATTTTGTACCCAGCCATAAAGCTTCTTAGAAACGTTATAAGTGTGATTTTTGTAAAGTTTATTTATTTATACTGTCTTTCATATAAATTAATAAAAACCATGCTATACACTAACAAGGGATGGGACAAGAAAGATAAACGAATACATTAGTCGTTAAAACAAGTATAATGTTATAAATACGCACTAAATAATCATAGAAACTTCTCAAACTTTGGATATTCTGAACACTTTTTGAAGAAATAAGACCAATAATAAGGTTGATAATGATTTTTATCAGATTAACAATTATAAATGACTAAAAAAAACATTCATAGTAAGTATTTTATGAAATAATTAATAATATCCTTATATTTCATATAATATTCGATCAAAATTTGTCACAAAAAATTTAAAAAAAAGGTGTTTCCATCTTTAAAAAAAATAGAAAAAAATTATCAAATTGGACATTTATAAAAAAAAAATATGAAGAAAGCCCAAGATCCCCCCAAGAAATTTTTGTCACGGCCCTGCCCCTCATCCAAATCCTACTGGTGCTCCTGAATGACATCCCCATTACATAATTTGCCTCCCCCACACCCAAATTGCAAATTCATTCCGATGCCGGTGTACTTAGCAATTGAATTATAAAATCGGCATAAATGAAAATAATACGGACGTACGCAGGATTTTTTTAAATTTCAATGATCTTTTTTGTTTATAAAGGAAAATCGATTTTTTTTAGAAAACAATTCCTAAATTGATTGGGCTAATTTTTTTCCATAGAAAGATTTTTTTAAATTTCTCAATTTTATTTTATTTTTCGGGTGGGGGGAAGAAGCTACAGAGAATTTCTTTCAAATATTCATCAGTCCATCGTGTTCGATATACTGACTTCACATAATTCATTTTTGAAAATATTTGCTCACAGACATAAGTTGTTTTAAACACTGATGACATACCTATTAATGCCAAAGCTCTTCAGCTTCGGAAGGTCATCATCAGGCTGTAAAATGTGACAAATTTTCCTTTTCTGTACTTCTCTTTCAACAACTTATTTGCATGCAAATCAATGAGCTCCAACTGTAGTTAAATTAGTACACACCATCAAGATTACAATCGAAAGGATTCTGGCACAGAAGAATGCCACTTAATTCTGTCAAGATCTGAAAATAATTAAAGTCACGAATAATATTGTTCGGAAAATTGAGGTTGACCTCTTCGGCGACTGTAGTCCAAAATTATAGAAACAGTGAAAATGAAAAAAGTTTTTTATTACGACCCACTCCCAAATCCCCTCGTGATTCTATGAAGATTATCCTTTAACTAAAGTTGCAGTTCCATTTATTTATGTGGGATGTAATGTCGCCCAAAAAGGCAGCTTTGACAGCCAGGTAGGATCTGACAGCTGTGGATTAACTCTATCTTTTTCAATTAGAAAAATATCTATTTCATTTTGGAGGTTGTAAAAACGGAATAGGAGTTTAACGAAGCTGAGGGATAAGGCTTTTTCCAAGAAAAAGGTTCAGACTGACGGTGATTGAGTGCAAGCCTCTGAATGAAAAGAGTGGTATCTAAATGTTTCCCTCGGAGTACTTGCTGATGCAGTCTATGAACTGAGCGCCCGAAATTGGCAAATCTTCCAACTGAGTCCTGATATTCCCTATCAGACCCTTTCTCACTCCAGTCATGTTATTTCCTCCATCAAGTCCATTCCAAGCTGATTCCACTGAAGGCTATAGTCTTGCCAAGTTTTTTGCACCTCCATGAGTATGTATTTTCCAGTTTTTGTTCTATGCATGCAGCAAGCGGGTGCCAACTGTTGTACTATCTGAATGTCGAAATTGACACCACGAATGAACACGAGAAGTTGTGAAGAACTAGTACGATCAGTAGACTCATCCAGCGTCGGAGAATAATGCAAAAAGATCCTAGTTTTTTCCTGTAATTGTAGCAACATGTTATCTCTAACATTTCTAAATAGCGAGTAAAGCTCTGATAGGATTAAAAAAACGTTTTGGGAGTAACCTTTTAACATATCTCATAATTCGGTAATAACGTACAGAGTCAAATGCTCTGCTAAAATTAATTACAATCATTGCACCAAACTTGCTGCTCCTATTAAGAGATTCAATTGCTGTAGCAATATTTCGTTAAATATCCGTATTTTTTTTTATTTCTCAGGAAACCTTTTTGTTCATCTTTTGGAACCCATTTGCTTTCTTTTTGGTAGATTTAATACATTTTTCACTGTTTTAACAGCAATATGAGACAATAAATTATAAGCAAACCTAGAAGGCAGTAAACTAGGACCTTTTAAAAGATTGGATTTTAAAAATGTTTTGAAATTACATTCCCCTTAGGTCATTAGAGATGTTTGGAGGAAAAAAGTTGGTAAGTTTGTGCTGGAGTTTATTTGTCAGATACATTTTTGGACTTTTTTGCACCATCTCGTTCGACGTTTGATAATTAAAGTGCAAATCATTTATGTTGGGTTAGTTAAGTGATTGGGCAAGTGTTGTGTCGGTTCTTATTTAGGACTGTGGTCCTGTCCGGTTCCATACAGTCTAGTCCCCTTTGTTGGTCCTTACAGAAGGTAAAATATATCCGTCGTGACGTTTATTATTCCCTTATATAATAGAATCAATTATACAACAGGTTAAAAATATATATGTTTGTATTATAATGGAATAAATAATATTTTTGTGCAAGATATGTGCAATTATCTTAATACATATTTTATATATCTTATTTGTCTGCATAAATCATCGATATTTTTATGAAAAATTCCAAGGACCGATGAGCCCAGTCCTAAGACTGGACTGGACCGAATAAATAAGGACCAACACAACACTAATTGGGACCTATCATTAGCCAGAGTATTAGATGTTGAATTTGGTTCCAAGGAGTTCGAAACTAAGCTAACTATTTCCACTGTAGAATTTGAGATACTTTCATTAAAATCACTAGATGGCAGCATGGTCGGTGTGAATGAAAGTGGATTGCTCACTGAATAAACAGTTGATAGTTATTTGAATCTATCAGACCCGTTCGGTTCTTGAGCTTTACAATCTTCCACTCGTATCTCATATGTTTTTTTTTCACTTTCTAGTAGATCCTCTTCTTTAGAGAAAAGTACTTTTTCGACGCCATTTTTTTTTTTTAAGTTAACAAATAAATCTGAACTTTTAATGTGTAATGATTAGAAGACTATTTAGAAACTTTGAAGTACCTAAGTATGCTTAATATTTCTTAAAAACTTATTTATGCAGATTCCTAACATTAAGTCAATGTTAGTTTTCTATTTTTTGCATAATGCTCTACAATTTATATTTTATAAATATTTTAATTAACCCTTTGTAGAGTGCGCAAATTAGGATTAATTATTATCTGAATAGGTACAGCTGAACATAATGGGAGGTGTTTTTATTATAAATACGAGGAAGAACAACGTCATCAAGTCTTGTTAGATCTGTGTTGAATTGAACTACAAAAAATCTCAGATTTCACCCAAAAATTTCAAATTCCTCAATTAAATTTGTGCCAAGTCATTTTGTAACCGAGAGTATCTGCTATCTTGCTTATAAAAAAATTCCAAGTTGCTCAGAGTTATTTGATATGGCTAATGGCTTTTGCTTCTCAGTATTAGTTATTACCGTTTCTTCCAGGATTGTTTGCTTTTGGATAAAAATAATCCGTATTCTGAGCTGCAAAGATCTTAGGTAGATCGTCGTCTGAGCCTCTTCTCTTCCAGGATTATGATATATTATTTTATTTTTACCTTTAGAGAGTATTTCAAGACATATTGAATTCCTATAATGTACCAAAGGGATATGACCCAACATTTATAACTGCTCCTATTCAATTGAAACTGTTGACTTTTTTAAATTATATCATTTCATGTATATCAATCTTAAATTATATTACAAGTGAAATATAAAGTTAGCTCTCTGGGTTCAATTAATTAACAAACAGGTATGAATGCTGCCTAATCGAGAATGCCAATTCTTTCTCCCCTCTACATCATACAAATGGACATGATTAGTGTATATTTCACGTTATATTACTTTAGTTTAAGATAATAATAATTTACTGACCTGCTGAAATCACATTATTACTTAAACACATGCATTATGAAGTCATAACTTTGCAACTTTGAGAATATTTTCTCCAGATGCTGCTCTCTATGGATCCTAGCTCAAGGACTTTATTGTGGGTAAATACTGCTTGGGAAGGGTCAGCATGACGAATTGGAGTCCCCTGTGGTGAATAGAGAATTGAGACGACTGATATGTGTTCGTGATGCTCGATAAGATCCACCGAGTTTCTAGGTTAAGTTTGAGGTCAGTGCTCGCGGACATGGAGATTATTAAAGAGCTGAGTTGGTGCTTAAAATTGGTTCCCATATATAAGGGAGTTAGCCATAGAATACAGAGAACTGGGGAATGGTAGAGAACACCTATGGGATCCGAAGAAATTGCACTCACCCAAGGTAAATCTTCGAATCCTAATAGCATGGAGACTGTGTGATCTCATTTTAAGGAAAAGGGAATAGACAAGGATGCGATTACAATTAGACTTTCATATATAAGATATTAATCCTAATATAAGAAAGTCTCAATACAGGATAGTACGGAGTCAGGATTCTGGTCTAAAGACTCTTGTGCTTTCCAGAAATTTTATAATATTCTTCCTCTATTTTATTAATAGGAAGACGAGGAGGATGTTTTATTGTTAAAGAAAATTGTTTATATTTATCAAAAGTTTATATCAGCGTTTTTTCTAAATTTTTGTGATATTATACAAAAGAATAAATTTTATTTTATAACTGTTTTAGTAATTAAACTTCTGTTGGTTTCCAATTTTTGGGTTACATTAAACAACTTTGTAGAAAACAGTTGTATATCTACAAAACGAAGTGAAATGGAAGAAATTAAATACAATTACCAGTATGCATTTCATATTTCACGAGCGAACATGATATACAATTGGATTTATACCCACCCCTCTATCCTTTTAATCCAACCTTAAGAGATCAGATCAAGAGGAGGAGGAAAATAGATATAGTGGGGGTAGCAAGGGTTATGTTTTGGTAATCTTTTTAGGTTTGGTCCTGTTCTTTGAGCAAATGGGATGCATACATAACATTTGTATATCTACAAAGTGATGTGAAAAAGGAAATTAATACAGTTAGCCTTATTTAATTTCTTCCATTAATTCCATCCAAAGGTTATCCGTTGTATTTCGTACATATTAATCTTTATGATGATTTTTTAAGATATTTTTTCCTACAATGTTTACAAGTTCCACATTTTTTAATCTCCTTCTTCAAATATTGACTTTGCAAATCACACGCTTCCCATGAAAAACGCATTTTCTTTTCATTCCATTTGATTTAAACAAATCATTTGCATATTCATGTGTGAGTCCTTGTTCTGGATAAAAATGGGTTACTTGTACATTCAAAATAGCATGGGGGGGATTACAAACTCATATAATGAAGCAACGTAATGTTGAGTGATACCTTGTAATAAGTTAGTCGACTTAATAATTAGATAGTGATGATAAAAAGGGTGAAGAATCTTTGGATAAATTGACGGATGTAGGAGAAGAAGTGAAAGTAAGCAAGGAATCGTTATGTTGACGAAAATGAATATTTATTAATTCTTTGTTGGATAAGTTTGTTTCATTTTTTTTATAGATTTAAAAAAAAGTTGTTTCTTTTGATTACAAGAAAGTAAAGGAAGGACATTCTTCATAAGATATTCTATTCTTTACTTCGATAAGTTTGTGAACTATCAGACCACTCTTCTAGGTCTACAACTCCAGAAGTAGATTTGAAGGTAAATAAGTGGTGCCTCTTCCTTCTTTAGTCGTAGTGTGATGTATATTACACGAAATAAAAGCTCTTTGAACGGAGATCAATTTGTTGACGTTTTGTAGACTTGTGATAACTCGATTTTGAAGATTTTTTTAATGATTGAATTAGTATGTAATATATGATATCAATAATACGTGAAAAAATTACGTCGAAATGCGCTATAATAAAAAAGTTATGACCAATTGTGGATTTGTGATAACTCGATTTGGAATAGGTACCGTTTTATTGACTTGTGATAGCTCAGTTATATTTAATATCCAAATTATATGTACACTCTCCTCATACATCAGGCTAATAATACAAAGATAAACTATTACATGAATGGGCACTTTTAACTGGCACATTGTATTAATAATCTCACATGGGATATATTAAGTACACAACAGTTCAGAAACTTATAAATTATTTTATAATTTAAATATATGCACTGGGGATAATTCTTCTAATTATGTCTTTGAGAAGAGGTCGCTTAATGGTTAGCTTGGCTAAGAGGTAAGTCATTTCGATTTTATGGTAATAAAACTATTAATAATTATGATATTTTAGGAATTGATTACAATTCACATTGATAGGTTTCCTTGCGTAGAATCGAACTTCTGTCGGCAATTGATCACTGAGTCTGCTACCTCAGCGAGTTATCAACATCCAACTACATTCAGGTGTTGTGTATAACGAGCCCCAAAAAATTGAAAAGTGAAATACAACGGCCTGAAATCCCTATGGACAGGTGCTGCTAGTCTCTTGATTCACACTCTTGAGGAAAGAATATTTTTCGAAAATTTACCTTACTTCCTGTGAATGTTGCACCTTTATATTTTTGTATGATCCATTTATAATTAAGTAAGTATGACGTAGTTTTGCTGCTTTGAGTATTTCGAGGGTTTATTGCAAGTACCATTCCAATTATTACTCTATATCAGTATACAATGAATGTGTTTGTGAAGACCTTGTGACGATTGTATCATACTTGGACTTTTGTACAAAGCCGTTGGAAATCTTATGGACGAATATTACGACTTTTATTATTTGAAGAGAAATCATTTTATAGCCTTTTACAGTGGCAATGAAGAAAAACTTATAAATGCCATTGTCATAAAGGTAGACCAAATTTTATACGCAGAACACGAGCTCCTCCTCGGGCAATTACCTTTCTGGCGTATTATCTGTTGTGAAGCTACACATAAATGCTTTAAAAAGGATATAATGTTTTTAGCTGTTTTTATTTCAACAATTATGTATTCTTCCTTAGGGATATTTTTAGCCTTTGTTTTGCATTTATATTTTTGTTCAACGGTTTTTATAGTGTTTTGTTACTAAATGTCCTTTATTTTTTTGACATTCTACTATAAGTTTATGTCTGTTTACGGGATTTTAGTTAAAGATGTATTTATTTTGCTGTCCAACTCTTATTAAGTATTTATATTTTGTTTTTGATACTTTGATTTTAAAATTTGAAATATAGATACGCCTACTGGCCAAGAAAAGAAAATGTGTCGGGGATGTTCTTGTGTATTAAGTTACATATTTATGCCCAATTTGAAGACTTAATAGAATGTTTTTAATGGGTGTTTAGTGTATTATTTTTTTTTTTGCAGAATATCTATCTCTTTTCCCATTTAAACTAAGCAATATTAGCAATTTATTTTTCCAGATGTCACTGTTATACATTTTTTTACTTACTAATACCCATGCTTAAGTCCATTGAACATTATTATTTTTCGTAACTAAATATGGGACCGACTTTTTTTTTATCCAACTATTAAATTGATAAATTTATAGTACTCGAAATTTCAAGAAAAATGAAAATACACGTTTTAAAAGAAAGAAAAAAAAACCTTTTGTAGACTTTGAATATCTCGATAAATTTGCAATGACAACAAACCGGTTATATTAATTAATTTCTTAATTAACAAATTCTTATTTTCTCTCTACTGAGAAGAGACGAAAAACAGTTATCACAAGTCTACAAAAAATCGATAAATTGTTACAAAACAAACTTCTTAGCCAGATGAATCGCTTGCACAAAGATTTAAAAGTACCGTGTACATGTATATATCAGTATCCCGGCACAAATATTGTACCGGTATACCGGAGAACACCATATTAGATGTTGAAAAATATTCCCTATATAAATAATTATATTTTTTCTTTCTCGTTGTTACAACTCATTTAATATCGTGAAATTTAAATACAATAAAACTATAAACATTTCAACCTTATAAAGCCTTAAAAATGGAGGCAAGGAAGCAGAAGAATAAAATGAATTTTCCGGGGACCTGCATGTTGACACCATTACATCTATCTGTCGTACAATAGCATCGCTTCTCTATGACTTCCTTTTCAGCGTACATTGTTTTTACTTCAAAACAACCATCCGTGGAC
Source organism: Lepeophtheirus salmonis (assembly GCF_016086655.4). Classification (NCBI taxonomy): domain Eukaryota; kingdom Metazoa; phylum Arthropoda; class Copepoda; order Siphonostomatoida; family Caligidae; genus Lepeophtheirus; species Lepeophtheirus salmonis. The sequence goes on along the minus strand of NC_052134.2, from coordinate 1,836,076 downwards.
TCTTCATAAATTTCGAGACATCCTCTGGTAAAAAATGTAGAATTATCTGAAAAAAAAAAAGAAGGTCACAATTTGTGTAGATCAAAACAATCAGGGACCGCGGCACAAAGTAGCTAGGAAGACAGGCTCACGAGAGAAGTTTTTTTTTTTTTTTTACTTGTTTTGATTTTTGATAACGGATGTTGCGAAAAAGTGGGGGCATGGGGTAAGAAAACTAAGAATGCAAGATTATACGATATAATGTTTAGTTTGCACATCTTTATCAAAGTTATAGCAAGAGGCAAAGATTATTTTATTTTAACCTCCGTTTGTGAAAATCCTTTTATAACGTGTTTAGCAAAGTATTAGTGAGCGCCGGTCAAAATTGTTTTATTAAAAAAGTGGATATCAAAACTATTTCACAAAAAAAAATAATGCTTTATTTTAATCGTTATTGATTAAAGATTTTTTTTTTTTTCTTCCTTTTTTGAAACTTTTATCTGAATGTACTGACCTCAGATAACATTGTAAAGCAATGATTATTTTTGTCCTGCATACCAACTTTTCCTCACTAGTCGTATTCGAAATTCAAAAAAAAAAAAGTTGAAAAACTTACTGCCCGCCCTAATGCCCATCTCTTTTCAATAATTTACTGTTTTAGTATAGCAGCGAAAAAAAAGTTATTCGAAAATAATCCGCAATGCCTGATCATACACGTATACATAGAATTACGCACCGTATGTTAATGTAAGATATCTACAACTAAGAATCCCTTCAGGACATTGTAAAGTTCCTTGACACTCTGCCTTGTCGACGGCATGTGTACACTCAAAGCATTCTAAGCCACTTGCTGCAAATAGATATATTTTATAAAAAAGGTCAATTATCATTCATTTTATTTATGAATTGAGAGGTGGGAAAAAGTCCTTATGGTGCAAGTACATGTCGAGTCTCACGTCTTTGCCAGGAACAGCATTAACTATTGGAACAAAGATAAATGTCGATACTTTTTTCCTTCAATCCTTTTTTAAGATTTGAATTTTTTTTTTTTCATTCAACCACAGTGACCACTGTGAGTGCATTGGCCTAAGATCGGCACGGACTTTTTTGTTACAACTCCAGGTCAAATCCAAGTAGATTAACATCTTAATAAAGGTCAGTTCCATTCCTTGAGTTATATCCAGTGAACAAATTTAAATGACTGTGAGGATATTTACTTGTAGTAAACGGATTTTAAGTGTTTACAATCTCAATGTACGAGGAAAATTAAAGGATAATATATATTACAAAAATGGTTTTAGCTATTCACAAATATTTTGCTCCTACGTGTGAAGTCAATCACTCGAACAAGCCATCTCCAGCTTCAACCCCAGTCTCCAACCTTGCTCTGAACCTGGCACAGGCCTTTATGAGGAACTCCTTGATCATGTTGGACACTGCCTCGAGATTGGAAGCTTCCAAGGAGTCATCAATGTTATTTGCACGTTTATCAGACTCTCTCTACATAGTAGTCCAAAGATTTCAGATCCAGCGAGCTAAGAGGGCATTGGTTTTAATCGTTTATTGCATTAGTTGATTTAAATTTGTTAGGCCAAAAAGGTCATGAATATTCCTCGCAGGTATTACCAACCCATTAGACTCCTTGAAAGCCTTGGCAAGATTGTAAGCAGTTAATTTTGGTTACTTTGTAAACTCAATAATCCCTTGGGCTGTACGACCGGAACGGAAGCACACTATAATGACCGTATGACGTTTGTTACACTTTCATGAAGACCAATTTCAGGGTTGCCAAGATATTAAGGTTTAAACTTGTTGCGGATTAAAAAACCAATTTGTATGTTTCTGTTCGTTGAAGTTTGAAGAGTTCCTTCTACGTACCTACCTCGAAATCCAATTTGAAGTCATAGTTTTTGAGTCCAAACCAAGTTCAAGTAGTCAAATTAAGTAGAGTAGCAAGTCTTCAAAAGATGGAATAAAGTCGAGTCATTAGTCCCCACCTCTTCTAATGATGTCTTCCCCCTCCCACAATAACCTGAGCTCAATGATGCACAAAGAATCCCGGCATAAATAACAAAAGTATTGAAATTCATGATCCAATCCACGCTAAATCCAACAAGAAACTAATAATCAGATTTAAATATATCTAAGATTTATGTGAAGAGGCAGTTTTAATATCATTAATGTTTTTTATTTACTTGTTTAAAATCATCAAAGATAAGAATTTTATTTTATCTCCCTAAAAAAACTCTCGGACACTATGAAAAATCCACTACAAAATCTCCCGTAAATAGTGCTCGTTTTTCGATTTGAATATCCCTTGAACCTGGTCTTGGAATTAATACAGTTGGCATTGTCTCTTCATTTAAAAAACATCTCAATATACTCATGATGATTAAGAAATAAAGAGCAGTTGGCATGATTTTGCTAACTGATTTTGGGACAATGAAGTTGAATAGAGGTTATCTTTTACCTGTACTTGTTGGTATGTCTGTTGGTGACAAGGATTACGGCAAAAGTTACAAATCAATTTTGATGTGTATTGATACGAAAATTATATATGATATATATTGGATTTTTATTAAAGGTTGAGGATAAGACGTGAGCAAAAAATATGGTATTACTGAATTAAGACCTTGTTAATATTAGCTACTTGTTTTATTATTTGGGGGGGGGACGGATTACTGCTAAATAAAGGAGACCTTCTACATTTGAAGTAGCAGTAATTCAGGGAAAATATTGTAATTATATTGAAACTATTAAAATCAATTTACATTAAAGATAGTCCAGAATTTTTCTTTTAGAAGGAGATGTGAACATCCTCCAGACTTATTAAATAATGAAGAAAAGAGAAGAAAGAGCACACGCATCCACCGTTTTCCCTTTTCTAATCCCTATACCAGGTGTAGAGAAAAAATCTTTACATTTTTAATATAGAACTTTAACAAGATGTAATTCACCAACCAGGTGGTATAGGGTATGTCAATAAAATAAAAATAACTAATATAATGTAGCTCCCCCTTGGCTGCAATGATGGTTTCCAAGCAGCCACTGAAGGCCTTGCATCCATTAAAGATGTAGTCCTCTGACATGGCATCCCAGTGCTGGTTGACGGGGTCCTTGAGGTTGTTGATATTTGGGTGGTGGACGGTATAGGCCTTGGACTCAACATGCACCCAAAAAGTGAAGTCCAATGGATTGGCATCTGGTGAGTCTTTGGCCAGAAAGGCGAGTTGTCATCCAACCACTTCTGGGCCTTATGGGACATGTGTGCCAAGTTTGCAACAATTGTATATCATAGTGCAGCTATACATTTGTAATTCCGTTCTACCCAAGTTTGTTTAGAAACAGACACAAAAACTTTACAATAAGAATCTGTTCACCCTGAATCTTACACCCTCTACAACATGGGTTACTTCTCTCACATCATTCTCTTTCTGTTACTCTTTACAATTATCACTCTAACTGACACGCACAAGAATTTCAGATTGTCTTCTAGACCTATTATGTAGGCCTTTGAGGTGATATTTTTAAGAAAGTTAACTAGAACCCCTACCTCTGCAAATCTTTTGGATGAAGCTGTAAGCAAGGAAGGAAACCAAAAAAAATTAGAAGCCATGGCAATATGAGTAAAGGAATAGGAGAATTTCCATGTGTCCTTGATGGAACCATTCACTTCTGTGGAAGGCTATGTTTTTTACTCGGTGCAATGCCTGAGAAGATTGAAAGAGGTCTATAAGAACGGTAGAAAGATATTTTTGGTCTTTGCCTTTAAAGAACCCCTTAGAACATCAATCCTGTAGGAGGAATCAAAAGACTCGGCTCCAAGCCATCTTATATTTGACCCTTCATCAATCAAGAAGATATTGGACAAAGTTCGGAATGATCAGGTTTTGTCTTATGCGCTATTGAGGGGTTCAAGGTATTGAAAGATACCTTTTGGGTATAAAACGGCTAACATGGCTTCGAATCCTAACCCTTCCTTAGGGACAACACTCCACCTAAAAATTTTATGGGACCCAAGAGGTCATGAAAGGCCTCCAAAGAAGGATACAGAAGTAAACCTCCGTGAATTATTATTCATTTAGCTATATTCTTGATTTTGAGACTTTCAAGCAAATTTTTATCTGAAGAACTTTCTTTGTCCGATGTGGGAGGCAATCGTCCTTTATACTCTGAGTCTAAACAAGCAATGGATAACGAAGTAGCGGAAAGGGTTTTTTCCAGAGGTATTGAGACAGTTACTGAAAGTGATGAGTTTCCTTTCTTCATTGTCAAAATATTCGCTGTTCCTTCCCGTTTAATTATTCCTCAAGCGATGGTTGTCGGTCCTACGCCTTCAACAAATAACTGTACAAAAGTTCCGAGATCTTCTTCCTAAAATACGCCAAATTCGAGGGTTGTTGGTCCGAGACCTTCAAAAAATAACTGGGTAAATTGCAAGTATGCGACCAGCGTTTGAGTAAACTCCATTCTTTCAGAGAAACCTTCAGTTAGATTAATAAAAGGGAAATTTTGATGACCCTTTCAATCTAGAAATACAAATCTCCTCTGAGAGCGAGAAAGATATAATATATTGGGAAGAACTACGAATAGCCTGTACACCAGTGAGAAGAGGTTTAAGTTATTCCGAACTCTTCAAGCCGACTCAAAATACTTTTCTTCCGGATTTTGATTAGTTATAATGCATAATGAAACGACAACAAAAGCAAGCCAATGCTGGAAATTTTTACGGATACTTCCTTACCAGTTTATGGCATTTCATTATCATACGGCTCCTTTGGACAGGGAATGATCGAGATATTCATATTCACGAGCTCAGAATGTAAGCTATAGAGAAAGCATTTTTTCGATTTCATATCACTCACAGATATTAATTCATTTGTATAATACAACCACTCTTTTTAAAGCTGAAACGTCTAAACAATATTTCTGTGAGAACATGGAAGCGCTTCATGAAAGGAGGAATTTAGGCAGATTTTGTTGGGATTCCTTTCAATAGAGAACACGTAAGCGGACTTTTTATCAAGGGAGTCTCTTCATACTTGGGAGTTCGGATTGAAGGAAGAAGTATTCAATCAAATAACCTGCCGTTTGTTCCAACCTGAGGTGGATTTCTTCTTATCAAGAGATTTCCACGCAAAGTCAAATTACGTATCTTAGATGAGAGATGATCAAGCGGAGCACTAGATGCACACTCCATCAGGTCAAAGAAGAAGGGTAACTTCTACCCTCCAGTTCAACTATTACCGAGAGTTACAAGCAGATGTAAAAAACAAAATTTCTCCCCAGCAATTCTGATAACTCCCGAGGGAACAGGGTAAAATGCTTCCTGCAGTTGCAGGAGACATCGAGGGAGTCACTAAGATTGGGAGGGCTGTGAGGGCAATTCTCTCTTGCATAGAACCTTTATTAAATCAAGGTTTCGATTCTAAGGTAATTAATGTAATTTTTTCTGATATTCGTTCCTCAACTAAGATTACTTATACATTGTCTTTTTGTTTTAAATACAAGTTTTATTTAGGAGAGGGTTTATCTCTCTTTAACGTGACAGGGAATTTGGTAATGAGTTACTTAGCATCACATTCCACATCTTACTATTGAGCCCTTGTAACAACAAAAGCGGCTTTAGTAAAGAATCAATTAAGGCCTGAGGTATAAGTCGTTGAACAGAGTATTGTAAGATTCATTTAATTTAAATAATCCGTTACTGATACGTGTGATGTTAAAATGCTCCTTAATATATATAAAAATTCAGAGTGTCTGGATAGTTTTATCATAGCAAATACTGGCAAAAAAGACCCTTACTTGAATACTTTGGCGAGTGTAGCTAGAGCTAGTTAATTAACTTTAATAAGTTCGAGCTATAGAATAGATAGCGATTTTCTATTTTTATCCAATATTTAGGATCTAGCAAAATTACAAGTTTAGGCCATATTAGAATTTGAATTAATTTAGCAAGTTTTTCGCAGACGAGAGACTGTATCCAGTCAGTCATATCATTGAACATGTAAATAAGACTAGAATTAACAGATAAATTGTTTGTGACTTGGAATTATTACCCCTTATCAACTCAGACTGCTAATAGAGGGTTAAGAGATCATGTAAATGACAGGTATTAATATTGAAGTTTTTAAAGCTCATAGCTTTGGAGGGGCTGTTGTAGCTTTAAAAAGAGCTAATGGCAGTTTAGTTCGAAAAGTTATTTAGCAAGCTTTTTGGTGTGAGGAATCACGAGCTTTTCATCGGTTTAATAATGTTCCCATAAGGAGATAATTAATTTATAATTGATAAAATATTATTTTATTCGTTACAGGCTGGTTTTAAAATTCGAAGTTTACGAAGTACCGCAAATGAGTATTTATTAAAGTATTATGATGACTGTGTTTTAATTTATGTTCCATCTTTCCAATTGGTTTGGAGTAAGACAACTTTGTAGGATTACAAATATATAGCTACACTAAGACATAAAATAGTAGACATTAACTAAGTCTACTGTATTAATTTCATATTTTATTAAAAGCCTGGCTATACATTTGTCAATAGTCCCTCCTCCCATCCCTTTTACTGTGTTGAAGTTACGGCTATCAGCAGAAAGAGGATGATGTAAGAGAAGTAACACATGTCGTAGAGGGTGTGAGATTCAGGGAGACCAGATTCTTATTGTAAAGTTTTGGCGTCTGTTTCAAAAATAGCTAATATAGAACGGAATTACAAATGTATAGCTATGATTTTAAGAAACTACAGTAGACTTCTACTATTTATTCCTCTAAAAAAATATAAAATATGATTGGATACATAAAATATAGTGTTGGATCAGTCCTAAGACAGATCCAAGTCTGATCTTTTTTAATCATTCAATAGTCCTGAAGACCAACACCTCGATCCTTTAGTCATACGGTTCTAGCTGTTTTGATAGCTATTCCTCCCTCATATCTAAGATTGAATAATATAAAAAGGAAGAAAATAATAATTGATAGCTAGAACGTATAATAATATGCCAAAAAAAAATCTTATTTTAAAAATGGGCTATTTCGTCTCTTGAAAGAGGTCATGTTAAACAGTTGAAAGTACATAGTTAGTAACACTGCCATTTTAGTTGTTGTAGTTAGCATAAAAGAGCTATAAGGATCACTCCTAGGACTGATAAATTTTATGAGGACTGGACTGATTGGACACCAGTCTTTTCAGTTTTTTATATCGATCAGGCAGTAATAAATAGAAGTCAATGTTTGGTTTATTATTAATAACTAAATGTAGTATTTTATATGATAAATAACATTAATAGGTAATAAAAATTTTGTATTGTTGGATCAAAAATAAAATAAAAATGGAAAAATTATTTGTAGAATTCGTCTTAAGCCTAGCTCACACATACTCTCCAAACGATGGCCTACCGATTTTGTCTTTCCAGAAATCTTGCAACGACGTGTCACCAACTAGCAAAAATATATCCTGCGATAGTTGCACAATCGTCCCGGGACTTGCGTGCGATGGTCACACGCAAGTCCAGCGACACAATATGCCATCGGGGCTAATTTGAAGTCGTCCCTGGGAAGTCTCAGAACAGTTGTGCGACAATCGTGCGACCCTCGTGGGATAATATGCCGCCACTCATACGATTATTGAAACAAAAAAGAATGCTGCAATCCACTAAAAGGGTTGTAAAATTACCTTGAGACGCCTTAGCGATGCCGTTGCGATACTCTAACGTCATGAGACATGTCTAAATTTTTTAAAACAGTTCGAAAAATCGTTTGTAAAATCGTACGACTATCGCACAACCTTTTGTGACAACCCCAATTTTTCCATTTTTTTGCATCGCAACGCCCACTTAGTGCAAAATCGGCTCTGTGTGATTGCCACTTTATACAGATTAATTCCTTCATCTAAAATATCATATCTCGAATTGCTACGATTTCCTTTAAGTTTTAACCTCAAAATGGATTTAAGTAAATAAATAACTCATAATATAAGATAAATATTTATTTTCTTCGATATCCATTACTTAATTTTATTTTCCTTTGTATACTTGCTTTTCAAAATATTAAAATTAAATAAATTTAAAAAAATTAATCGACTATGAGGTTAATGAGTTAATTAGACCTTATTATTTTTAAAGAAAATTTAGATGTAATTTCCCACGTATTTTTAATTTAAATGGAACTAAATTATGCCCTTTCTCAATATTCTAAACTACCTCCTATACAGTAATATCGACAATCACAATAGGTCAGTAATCGAGAAAAATGGTTACTATTCTTTAACAAAGTTAGAAATGACGTAGAATACGTAGATAAAATAAAAGAACACACTGATATGGAAGGATAAATGACATTTGTTGAAAATTCGAAATGTAGAAGTAATTTTCAAATGGCAAATTATTAAAAATTTTCGTTCCATAACAAAAAAAATAATTACATTAATTCCATCCGGAGGTTAATCTTTATCAGGATTTTGTAAGATATTTTTTCCTACTATGTTTACAAGTTCCACATTTTTTAATCTCCTTCTTCAAATATTGACTTTGCAAATCACACACTGCCCATGAAAAACGCATTTTCTTTCCATTCCATGTGATTTAAACAAATCATTTGCATATTCATGTGTGAGTCCTTGTTCTGGATAAAAATAGGTTACTTGTACAATCAAAATAGCATGGGGGGGGGGGATTACAAACTCATATAATTAAGCAACGTAATGTTGAGGGATACCTTGTAATAAGTTAGCCGACTTAATAATTAGATAGTGATGATAAAAAGGGTGAAGAATCTTTGGATAAATTGACGGATGTAGGAGAAGAAGTGAAAGTAAGCAAGGAATCGTTATGTTGACGAAAATGAATATTTATTTATTCTTTGTTGGATAAGTTTGTTTCATTTTTTTATAGATTTAAAAAAAAGTTGTTTCTTTTGATTACAAGAAAGTAAGGGAAGGACATTCTTCATAAGGTATTCCATTAAATGTGTCTTTTTCCTATTTGAATTGACGAGAAGAGATTTATTTACCTAAAGAAAAATCGGTAGTCAATAACGTAACAGATTCATGATGATTTTTGGCGTATTCAACAATCTTATTGTAATTTCTGCGTTCGCTTTGGACATAGTGTATGTGCTCCTTAATTTGGCACACATAGTCTTGCAATGAATTGTGATCTTTCCCAAGGTTAATAGAAATACAAGGTTCGACCATTATGTAATCGGCCTAGCTATAATTTTCAATCTGATGTATTTCACCGACTGCTGGGCACAACAGGCATATTTTGACAAAATACGCAACCACACATAGTCTATGACGTCACTATTGCTAGAATTGTCAATCGTACCGGCTGTTGGGCAGAAAAAACAGATGTTGAAAAAACACGCAACCACTCATCTACTATGACGTCAATATTAAAAGCGTGGTTGAAGTCAAACATATGTGGTATATGCGTTATGGTTTAACCTTGTATTTCTATTAACTTTGATTGTCCCTATCCAGGGCATTAAAATATCTAAAACATAGGCTTCATGACTCAATGGAGAAATAGAAGACATTTCCGAGCATTGATCTCGCCGAAAAGAAACACACTAGTAATCAAACCAATTAAAAGAAGAAGTTATCTGTCCAAATGGATCCAATGGCTTTAGAGAACAAGATTACTCTGCCATCTTTAGGAGGCTATTGAGGCTCCTCTCAGCCATTATAGTTTTTTTAAATGCATTCAATTTAAACTAGAGATTATGAACAATACAGCTTTCTTTGTGGTTTTTGGAACTTCTATCTTAAAGTGGTCAAAGTCCCTGTTACAAGAATAGTCTTCTCTTTTCTTATGAATCAAAAATAGCTAGAAATAGAAAAAGCCATTTTTCTCCTTTTCACATTTTTTTAAGGAGTTGATTTCTTGTGATGGCCTCACCCATTGGGGAGACTTATTCTATTCTCCAAACACAAAAATTGTCTTTTGGAGCTCAAGGAGACTAGATACGGGGTTGAGTTATTTATCAAAAAGTGAATGGTGTCTCAAAAAACAACTGCACGTTTTTTAATTTTATTCAAAATCAAAAAAGTTATGAGCAAAATAAAAAATCATTAATAATTACACTGTTGTTTTTTATGTGCAAAAAAATAGATTTTTAATGAAATATTGGATGTAAATAAAATAAAGTTTGTATAAATGTGTCTGAAAATTCGTTTTTATATAAATTTGACACATAAATTTAGATGTTTTACTGAAATATCTATCATTTTCTGAATTATTTTTTTATCAAATTACAACTTTTAAGAAGAAATACCATAAAACGATGTATTTTGAACATAAATTTAAAACCTTAACCTCACTTTATATCAGTTTTAATTCCAGAACATTTTTTATTTAATTTTTTCAATATTTCCAAAAATAAACCAGTTATCTATAATTATTTTTCGATTACACCATTCTCTACAAAATTTATGGTTTTTCAAAAACGATAAAAATCTTCCTAGGTTTGTGGTCCTATTTTCAATGTCAACAAATTTTATTAATTACTTTATTTGGAAAATTAGTACAGAACAGTTTTTACGATTTTCTTCAAAAATTTAGATTTGACATTTTTTTGATAAAAATAAAAGATGGACTTCTCATCTAGACAAACTTTTTCATGCATATAGCTTAGTGTGTTATTTGAAGTTTATAAAACAATATTGTTTTTATTCATAATAGTATATTCCATATAATATATAGGGGCTATATTATAATTAAAGTTGATAATCCTGTAGAGAAAAACGCGTGCAAAGAGAAGGGACAGATGGCATCATTGTTTGAAATACTGATGTGATTACCAGCTGCCTGCTTTATTATGATTTTTGATGGTATAACGAAAGTATTTATTCGCAAAATGTTTAATAAAGATATACTACGTAGACATTTTTTATCCGTTACAATAGATTTGAAAGCGTCACACTCCATGAAATTGTAATTTATTATGAACCATATTCTCAGAATAATAACTAATGAAACGACAAAGTAGAGTATTTCGAAATATATTTGAAGTTCCAAGTTTAAAAAGAAGTGTTAAATTAAATATAATCTACATACTAAAACATAAACCATCATACATTTACGTTAAATATACAAAATTAAACAATTGGAATCATTTAACTAATAATAACAATAAATTATAAATACAGAATATTGAAATATTAGATTGATCCAAATAATATTTTCTTGTTTTGACATCGGAATTCAGTTAAGTATGTCATAACTTTAGGTTGCAAGGCACAAGCCAGACGTGGAGTTTAATCAAAAAGATCATCACCCTTTTTCCCTCATGTGCAAGTTGCATATACAATTGTGCACAGGATAGATATATCTCTACCGATGAGATCTAAATAATTATTAATAATAAAGTTAATGACAAAGTCATAAAATTAGACAATAAATATACTAATAAAAAAATGTTAGAATTAAATCCATTGTAAAGATTTAGAGCAAAAGCTAATTATATAGTAATGTCTGGGGATATTACTCCTTATTAAGAGCATCAAAAAAAATATTTTTTCCCCATTATTTATACTTATATAACAAGATAGTACTATCATGAAGGATACATACAATTGCTAATTATAATGCTACACCCAATACAGTTGTTTTTGCCTTTTACGTGTTTGCTGAACATCATCTCTTGAGCTTATCAACCATAGCTAATCCTTAAGTGATAAAAAAAGTAATTTTTAATGACCATGTAATATTGGAAAACCTAATTATCATACCCAAGTCGTTTTTTGAAGAAAATAGTGTCAGACAAACTTGTTGCGAACCAACCAAAGCTACTACCTCGTTGTTGTGACCATTTAAGCAGTTGTTTTTGCCATTTAATGAGTTGTGTATCGAAATTCTTGATATTTTTAGCTAAAATAGAATCTTATTTTATGATTAGATTTTAAAAAAAATGAATACTTACTGTTAGATGGTACGAAATTCAGAGTTCAATTTCAAAATTAGTAAATATTTTATACTTTTTACTGATAACTTTGATCGTAATTTGGCGTGAATGACTCTAAACATGCTGAAAATTCTCTCAACTTCACAATTTACAATGTGATATTTCCATAAATTTTTTGAACGTAGGAGGATTAGCAATAGATAAGGGTATATTAACTGCAATAAGTATATTTGTGAGATCAAAGTTAAAGTCTGACTTAATGTATTCATCATTAACTTCATTCTATAGATGAATATCCATGCTCTTGATATTAGATGAGGATAATGCGTGGGGTTTAATTCTAGACGGGGGACTAAAGGCACATTTATATTGACAAATCCGATAAGCCATCTATTTCTCGCCCAAATTCCTGGGCCTCCATTTCCATAAAATCCAGACAGAAGGCGACGTTATTTTAGGCATTTTATTCAGTCCTCTATCTACTATCAGTATCTATTATTATATTAATATTGAATAATAAAGGCGGGAACTGATAACGTTCTTGATAGAGGAAGATGTTTATTATTTTAATCAGTGATACCATAAGTATTTATTCCCTTCTCCTCGCACACTTTTGTATCCTTACCAAAATTATCAAACTTAATTATAATACATTATAGAATAATCTAACGCTCGCCCGCAACGAAGGTAATTGCATTTCATACGGTGTAGGGCATTGCTTCCAAAACTTTTCTCTATTCGACCCTTAAAATATGTGGTTAGATAAATTGCGACCCCTACAGCTTTTATTGAGTGATAAATATAGAATGGGGAGTAATTTTTATATAAATAGAGGACTTAAAGACCATATCAACCCTATAAAGTTCAACTCAGGCACAAATAGTATAAGTTATTTGACTGTATTGATCAAAAATAAAGATTCTAACGTCCCCAAAAAAGATCCTTCATCCTGCCGTTATAACGAAAGTACAATAAAGCAGTTAATGACGTCACAAATGTTCCTTTGGAAAACATTGTGTAAGACTACTTATAAGTAGATTGTTACTCCTTGTTTAAAAAAAAAAAAATATTAATCTTGTAGTTTTTTATTTCGTTGCTTTTATATGATTTTTTTATCGCCAGATATTTATTAAGGATTATTGACTGTTGTTTAGGTAATTCATGTTTTTATTTTGTTAAAGTTGTACCGAAATAAATTTTAAAAAAAAAGAATTTAATTCTAAATATATTGAAAAATACAAGAAATAATTGAATATATTGGACATATAAAATCAGCGATACATGGATGAACTATTTGGAATCATTTCTATACCATCAATTATCTTCTTTTTTTTTTTCCTTTTTTTGAGGTAAATAAAGTCAAAATTGAGACTAACAAGCCAATAAAATTTCAGTCTGTCGTTGTACAAATACGTTTATAAACGAATCATGGTCTTAATGTGACGTATGTTCAATGTGCATTGAGCAAAAGAGATATATTCTAGGTTTAATTTTGGATATAACATCTCAAAGATCATCATCCTATATGTTAAACCACGATTTGTATTTATTTTTGAAATAAGTTAATACGGATAATTTCTTCTATGCCAAAAGGGTATAAGTAAATCTACAGCTGCTTTTGCCAGGAGTGGACACTCATTCCTCACAGAAGTTCAGAAGTGTTTTAGAATCAAAATCTGTTTCTTAGTGTTTGGCCTTATGAACATTCGATAAGCGTATCTTCCATGTCAGACGACTGTCGTGGTAAAATACGTGGGGATATCCAGTTATTTTTTTAGGGAGCACCATCTTCTGGGGAATACTTTTTAAAATGATCCAGAAGTAAATTAAAAAAAAAATTGTTACTTGATTATTACTCCACTCAAAGTAATGTCAATTTAAATTATATTTTTCTTCTTTAGAAATCATCTGGCGACCCCTTCGTTGTGTCCCATGGTCTACACAGAGGCAGTGATCCCTACTTCGGGAACCACTGGTATATGGATACATTTAGGTTCATCAACTCCAAATCGATTTGATTGACCTGCAATCAAATTATTCAACTCATCCTTTTCTACTGAATAATTCTATATTGGAGGACCAATAGGATTTGAGCTTGTAAAACAATAAAATCTTCGTGTTTGTGGAATGTTTGGATCGACATGGCTGTGCAAGTCTGTTTTCTCAGATACGAATGAATAAATATCGTACTAAAATCACTCAACATCACTCCTATTAGAAAATCAGGATTGCCACAACCAGTCTGGATGCTAATTTTAAAAAGATCATTAGTTATACATAATATGTATGAATAAAAATATTCAAGCCTCAATGACTTTTATCATGTTATTATTCTTTACTGTCCCATTCAAATTGAAGGTAATGTTTCATTAATGTGACCCGCGAGATGATCTCTTGATCATTTTATCTAATATCCAAAAACTATCGAGAACCTTCGCTTAGTTAGTCAAAAAAAAAAAAGTGGGAAGACGTGCGTTCATTACATATATAAAGTATTAATTGATTTATAGGTTAATACTCTATTTTTTATTTATAATTCATAGTGAAAAATTATCTTCTCCGCATTTACTTATTGTAGATGCCACTTTCAGAACTAAAAGAAATTAAGTAATCTGATTTGAAGACAATAATATTTAATATTTTAAGTCAAAGGTCATATAAAGTCAATACCCCTAGGTAATGGTCTCATAGCTAGTTTTGATAAACGTCATGCTAATTCGGAATAAAACTTTTTCATATGTGTTTACTTTTCAAAAAAAAATTGTTTCTTGAAATTGAACCTGAGTTTTGATGATATTACTATTTGAAATTTGGTGTAGAGGAGGTGCGTTGGTAGCTTTCATCCTTTCGGGGTTTAAGAGTCAAAAATTGTCAACACCGTTACATAAGTACTTATGCAAATATATATATTTGATATATACAAATGTACGAACAGAGGGTGCCCTCATTGAGGGACTGAATATAATAGAATAGGCACAAAGAATGAACGTAGAAGAAAAGAGTCAAAGAGAGGGATGTAGAAGGATACGAAGGGAATAAACATTGATACCTTTATTGTATCACTCAACCTTTCCTCGAAAAAGAAAAAGAAGAAAGGCCGGAAATGATTTCGTAGTTAGACAAATAAGTCAATCATACTTTACCATTTTTAAAATGAATTACTTATCATTAGAATCTACATTTTATTTTATTTGAAACTTTTATTGATTGATATTTTATTAAATGAGTGGTTATACATTTGTATTTGCGTATGATAGCCAAAATTTATTCATAGAAATAATTAAATGGCCAATATATATTTAAAGGACAAGGGATCAATAAGAAATAGTATTCTGGTTAAAAACTAAGAATTAGGGCTCCTAAGGATTTATGGGCCCCAAAAGAATATCATAGGAGCGTCTTATTTTTGTTTTGTTTCTTTTTTTTAAAGGTCTTTATTTTACAAAAAATGATACTTAAAAAAATGCATCCTAAGAAATTGGGTAGTTACATTTAGTATAAATATAAATAAACATTGTAGACTCAAATTAGTGCCCAAAGACTCTTTAGTAACAAAAGTACTCTCAAAATCCATACAATATATAAACAATAAAAAAAGATAAAAAAAAACATAAAATACTCCAAAAGTCAGAAATCTAAAATTAAGTACCTAGGATGATTGGCCTACTTTAATTTCCATTCCCGATCTTGATATTGCCATTTAAAATTTTAATTTACTTTATAGTGTTCTCTGGAAAATACCGTACAATATCCACAGCTATATTGAACGTCGATGTAATCCCTTAGGGATTTTCAAATCTAAAGCCATGTACATTGACGCAGGCGCAATAAGTTTACCTCTTAACTCGATGCTATCCATCAGTTCCTTCAAGGTCAACACGTTTCCAACGACAGACTTAGAGTTTAATATGCTAAATCCGATTGTTTTAGCCGTTTTAGAATGAATTAACTTATTTTTGGGCAGCCCAAAAATAATTATGGCCATGATGTGGCTTGGTGAGGTGTTTATATGTATTTTTCAAGTTCCACACAACAAACTTCTTCAGTAAAAGCAAAAATAAACAAACAGAATGAACAACTGAATTGAACACCTTACCACTTACCATATTTGGTTATTTGACTTTGGTCGGATTGGATTCGGCCATATATAGATATAAGATATGATGAACATAAACATTTCATAAAATTTTAGGGGGCTAGCGACAACACTGGTCATTTTTTTCCTCTCTAAAGTTACAAAAATAAAAGACACCATAATTCAAGAACTAATCCTATGATTGCAAAAAATAGAAATCACCTACGGCTTAGAGTTTTGTAGACTATATGTATACTAAACATATATTCTATACGTGTATATTAAATTCGAACGTCTATGAGTGGGTGTGGAACGTGGTTGGGTGTGTCCAGAATCACGGCCAAACCAATAGATGGATTTTGATACAAAATTTCATCTAAGTTCTCAAGGCTCAAGTAGTGTATTTTGCCGAAGTTTTTCACATAGATTATTAAGGCTCAAGAGATGGGTCTTGTATTTAAAAAAAAATGGCTATCAAGGCGATGAGGGTCTTTCAATAGTATTCTAAGAATTATTCTTGGTGTATGTTGGGATGTATATTTGCAGACTTTTTTTATAAGGAGATTATAAGGCTTAGAAAAGAAAGAAAAAAGATAATATAAGTTTAAATGTCGGCGATTAAATATTTTTTCTTCTCTAAGCCTTACAATTTCCTTTAAAGAAAGTGTGCAAAGATACATAACATCTGCAGGTAGAATAATTCTTTTAATTTTAAGGTTTTTATGAAGTAAAAAACTGGGGTCTTAAAAAACCAATGACTTGATGGTAAATGTAGGATAGAAGGACTATACCCGAATACGAAATAAGAAAGCCAGAATGGTTTTGATATTAATTGTCTAACTTTTATTTTTTTTTAATATTTTATATAATAAACAACATTGAGTAGTTTTGTCATAGTTTTTATTGCCTCCGGCAATTTTTTTATTATACTAAATATAAATTGTATTTTATAGTGATACTAGTAATAATAAATTATATTTAATTGGTGTCCTTTTGAGCCAGATGTACATCTAATATACATTCAAAAAGTAAGTAAAGCTCCTAATATATTCCTCATTTATCTAAAGATATTTATCATCAAAAATTATATTAATGAAAGTAGTTAATAAAATCAAGAGTTAACTATAAAAAATATGAAGTCAATTGATATATGGATATAAATGTATGTAATTTGATATTTTAGTCAAAGAGTTTAACAGTATATAGAACTGATGATCACAGATAAAGTATGCATGTATATAGTATATAATAAGTAGGTAATTAAGTATATGCAATGTGCTGTCAAATATGAAAGATGTGGTAAGATAATTGCATTGTCATCATTTTCTTTTGCCATCAGAGTCAGAGTCGGTTTTAGGGGGCCCTGTGTTGTGGTTTTTTATACATATTTTTTATGTATATAAAACAAATGAATAAAAGTGAAGAAGGTTTCTAAAAAAAACCATCATTCCATTAAATTTGTTAAAGAGTCCACTCAAGAATATTTGAAATAAAAGAAATATAGTTTTTGAAATAATGATTATTTCATAAAAAAGGCAAAACCCCACACATTTAACTTTGCCCCAGGTCCCACTGCTGCTAAAACCGGCCCTGATCAGAGTAGTTGAATGGAAACTGGCTTTTTTAAGCACATATGCTCCGCTCCTTGGATAGGTAGTCGATTAAGAGTGTAGTGATGAATCATTTGAGGAATAGTAATAAACTTTTTTAGGAAATTTGAGAGGGAGAATTCCCTAGAGTTTGGGTCTCTCTTGATTCGCATATGTATATATCCTCTTGAACTCCTTTGAAAATAAAATAAAATGTATTTATATTAAAATACGCAATCGAGTAAAACTATGAATTTATGTATGTACATTGTGTAGTATACTCAAAAAAGAAAGGCTTACTTTAATGAAAGTGCATATTCTTGTCGACTGCTATAGTCTAAATTTCTCACTAAATAGCTTCCCTCACAAAGAGTTTTAAGAGTTTTCTCTGCATCCTCCTTTGAAATTCCTCCATGGTACCAACTATATATATATATACAAAAAACGCAACAATAGACAATCTACTTATACAAATCATTTGCAACAAACAACTTACTCTTGTCGATTCAAAGGAATGTTTGGATTCACCTCATCACAATCAATTAAATCAAAGGGAGAATTAGTAGAGAACATGAGAGTCTTCTTAGAGGGGTCCACTCCGAAGGAGAGTGTCATTTTAGGCCTTGGACGAGTGGATGAACACTCAGTTAAGGAATTGACTAGAAAGGAAAACAAACAAATATAAGAAAAACCTCCATGTACATTTTTTTTTTTAAAGTATTATTTTGTCTCCCTTCTTTCATATCTTTTTTTCATATTTATGTACCTACTAGATGTGTAAATCAAAGATTATTTTAAACATGCTTTCTTCTAAAGTAAAAAGAGGGGGGATGACTTCTCCCCCTATAACTTCTTTTTCCTACCTATTCCCCACTCATTTTTGGTGTACACAACCACCTAATTAAATTACAATAATACATTTCTCTCTCACCTTTCCGAAGATGTTGAGGAGTAGTTTCCGTCAAATAAAACTCATCCTCAAACCCAGGAGGAGGCTCCAGACAAAGGGAATCTTTAACGCTTTTCTGAATAGTAGGTTGCATTTCTAGATTTAAATTAGATTTCCATTCCTCTCTTGGAGGGAATGCTATGGAAGGATTAGAAGTTGACGGTGTGGTAGCAGGGGGAAGTATTTTTGCATTGTCATTAGGGAGACTCACAGGACGATCTCCAGCTACACTAGTCTTACGTCTTAGCTTTGGCATGTCCCACGGAACGTTGAGCAAATCTTTCAAATCTGTTGAGGTCATAGAAATCCCTGAGTCAGAGCCTTGAATTGAATAAGACTTGAGTCCTTCTTTATTTTGTTTCTGAAGAAGGCGGCGTCGTAGCTTTGGCATGTCCCAAGGAACGTTCTCTAGGTTTTGTGAAGTGGTATACTGGTCATGGTGAGGGCTTGCGTTGTTATTGT
The DNA here is from genome assembly GCF_016086655.4 of Lepeophtheirus salmonis. Lineage (NCBI taxonomy): Eukaryota > Metazoa > Arthropoda > Copepoda > Siphonostomatoida > Caligidae > Lepeophtheirus > Lepeophtheirus salmonis. Next base: position 1,817,122 of record NC_052134.2, on the reverse strand, counting down.
TGAAATAGTTATCATTTATTCTATTGTTGTAATTTTGATTGACACATTTTTCCGTCTCTCCTCTAACGTTTTCATTCTCATCCGCTTGCTCCTGAGATTTATCAGAGATGGGTGATAGAATCTGAAGTTTCTTGGAAAGTTTATTATTTCCTGAAGATCGGGACAAGTTATTATTTGCATTATGAACCATGACACTCTCGATATCAGAAGCATCAGTTACACTCTCAGTGCTTGACATGGCTGAAGATGATGAATCCTCATGAGTATGAACACGGATTACCTGCTTCCGAGTCGGCATTAATCGAGATTGCATTTTAACTACTCGTTGAGGACTACTATCTGTACTACTAGATTCAATGGAAGCGGATTTTGAAAGAACCCTTTGACGAAATCGTGAGCTTAAGGATAATGGGAATCGGAGAATAGGTGAAGAAGATGCTCTACACTCAGTGGAAGATACAGAGGGTCCCAATGGGCTGTTGATGTTACAATTGTTGTTCATGTTGTGAACAGAGTTGGACTCATGGCTTCTTGCCTGGTTTAATCTTGAGAATTTCATGGGTAGAGGAGCGGTATTTGGAGGACTATTTTGAGGAGGCAACTCAAGGATGGATGGAACAGGATTTGCATTCACTTCAACTGCCCTTGTAGGAGGAGTTGAAGGAGCAGATTTTGAAATGGAGTTTGTTGGATTTGTGAGAACAGCACTTAGATTAGCATGAAATGTGATGGTTCTTGTCATTCCACGTGTTGGAGGGGGACTCCTATGAACGTCTGATACTGGTGAGGACTCACGACTCGTACTAGCACAAAATTGCCATGAAGTGTTTGTCACTCCGCCACTCAATCCTTGTCTTGATCTGCAACCCATTTCAGACCTAGATTTCCGCAGTACTCCAGATGTTCTGGATGAAGAACGAAGAACTGGATGATTGGCTAGGCGGTCCACCTCATCTAAGTCTTCAACACTCGATCGAGTGGAGCTTACAAATGCTGTTTCCATTAAACGACCTCGACTTCTACTCCTATTCATTTTGTTTAGGTAGTATTTCCCTTGAAGTGGTGTATTTGTTTGTAATCTCAAGCAAAAACTCTTTAACGACTCAAGCTCATCCAATCTCTTGATAAGAAGGCTTAAAGCATTTCATTATACTCATCATCATTGTCATTATCAATCTCATCTCTAGTGTTGAACACTTTACTCTTTTTGACACATGAATTAACGCTCTTTTTCCCAGTCAGTTAAATCCTGGAACTCAAGCAACTTTTACTTCTTTGGACTTCCATTTTGAACTGTAAGAAAAAAATTAAGATGTTGAGGGGATGCAAGGGGCTTACAAATTTAATTATCACGTCCTTGACACAGTTTTAAATTTCAAAACATACAATTTCAAATGGTATATAAAAGGTAGATATGTACATACAGTACAGTTGATATATTTAGGTAAGTTCATAAGTATGTATTGATAGAGTTTAATACATTCTATCGGTCTTAAAATCCGTGTGTCCAGATTGGTTTGTGGAAAAAAATTAATAAATAAAATGATTCCCCTTTTCCTTACCCCTCTTACTAACATACATTATATATGCAGTCATCAAGATCTAAATTTAAAAAAAGGAAAAACTTTGAAGGGATTGTATTTTTTCCTTTCCCAAATTTTGAGCGCCATTTTTTTTTTTTTTTAATTTAAATAAAATATCAAGGATACCACTTATTGATGCTATTTAGTCATTCCATATACCAGATAAATGTACAATAATAGCAATGATAATACAAAAACCAAAGAATAGAATCTCCTTACCTTGATTCAAAGAGTGAGTAGATGTTATACCATATTTTGACTGGTTGTAGTTCTTACTCTCAGATGTTTTCATAGATGTTGCTCTTTCTCTTTCTTTTTTCCTCTCTCTCCTTTTTTTCTCCTTCTTTCTTTTCCCTTCTCCCCCCTTTTTTTTTTTTGTTTGTTACAGCTTTCTTTTTCAATTTTAATGAAGAAAAAAACTTACTCCATCTTATATTATAGTAAAAGATCACGGATGGTAGCCATATTATATATATAATTGTATACTAAATTAGTAGGAAATGACTAAATCCATGTTTTTATTCGAATATTTTCTATAAACATTAGTCCTTTCCTTCCTTATTTGATATCAGAAAATATCTCATGCTGAAAGGGGCTTCCCATCGGTCACCCCCTCCCCACTTTCTCGCACTCTTCAGCTCCTATGTGCTCTTCTAAAAAAGGCGCTCTTGAAAATTTCAAATGGATGACTCATATCATAGGGTTTCCACTCCATCAGAGGGAAAAATAGAGCATATTATTTTCTTCCTTTTTATTGAAACAAGCCTTGCATTACAACTATTACCCTTCTCTGACGTTATTGTATACTACTAAGCTATGATAATGCATATATATGCCATTAATATTCTTATATAAGGATTTATGTACATAGTATTATTTCCTTTTTCGGAGATTACTTAACTTCTTTTATTATTTTTCAGTCTAATTATAGCTGTTTATAATTTGTGTGTCCTCTCTACGAGGATGACTCACCCACCATTACAATATATATATATATGTCTATATACTGTGAGAATAATATGTACATAAATATGGAACAATAGATATTAAAGCATTTTTACGGTGTTTTGACGACTTGATGAAGCGTAAAATCCCATTTTCAACGCAAATCCCCCTGAAGAGCTCACTCACAACATTGTTAATTATGTCAGCTATGACTAGACGAAATGTATTCGTCAACGAATGTTTTTAGCATGACGATTCCATGACAAAACAAAACCCTTTTTCGGAACATTTCTTCTGAATTAAATATAATAAAACGAAATGTTACGAAATTAGACAAAATTCACACTGATTTAAATCCATTTCATAGATTAGAGGCACTCCTAATATTTTTGCCAATTTATGAATATTTAACTATTTTTGAGTCAATTTTTAGGGGTTTGAGGGGTGACACGTATTATATATTACGTATTTCACAATGTTGCTTTTGTTTTTTGCATGCATTTATCCTCTCAAATATAGGCTAAAAATTAACTATTGATAGATTTTGAAAATATGAATGGAATTTCCAATTAAACTACTTATTTTTGTTGTAGGATTGTAGCTTTTTAAAGGCATGTAATGAAAACTCAGTGGGTTTAATAAGTAGGTTAAACAGTGAGAGCTTTAAAAGACTTTCTAAAGAGAAGGAAACATTCAGAATCACTCAAATGTGCACAATAGAATGTGGTATCCCATTGAGATTCATTCAGACTAATCCTAATATGGGAAGATTTTAATAGAGAAGTCATAGTACGGTTATTCAGAAACATGTATTCTTATGGATTTCATGTGGGAAGCAAAGCACTTCAATATCCCATTAAAATATGCACCTTGTACTTATAATATCGTATTCAAATTATTAGTATTAAGTATTTACATGAATTCATGGGCCAAAATACTAGGACCTAAATATACGCGTTAGTTTAAATAGAAATATTTGTTTAAGAAAATAAGTTAAATCGTATTTGTTATGGATAAGTTTAGTATCTTTTTTTAATTCATAAAGTATTATTTAATACCATTATAGCCATAGCATCGAAGTTTCATAGCCACTGATTGATATAACTTTATGGATTTGATTTATTGCTTTATTTGAAATATATTGTATTCGAACAACAACAAATGCTTTCTAATTTTTGCTTGCTTCTATATAAAGGTAAATCTTTATTAACTGCATAGAATTAAATATATCACGTCGTTACTTTATTACATCTCGCAATCTTTCTACTAAAAAAAAAAGCAGAAAAAAGAGCCCATACGAGTTGGTAGTTATTCCACTCTTACTAACCATATAAGAGTATTTATTAATCAATAATTATTGAAAAGTGTTCAGCTCTACAATAGCTAATTAAAGTTCAACCAATCAACGTTCAAAACACTGATAAGTGTGAAAAAGCAGAAAACTCGACAGCTAACAACTATATACAATACAAATGTTTTTGTTTGTGAAGTAATCCCCTGATATTTAAACCAACTTAATATATAATTAATACATATGTATTCGATTTATTTTTTCCTAGAAAGTGTCATTACTAAACATGGTGCTATGCATATAACATGAACATTATTATTTTGGAATGTATTTTTAGTCAGCTGTCGATTAGTCTACTCTTGTCCCTTATTAGAACTCTGAGAATTGATTTGTAAAACTCCAATAAGCTCTGGTACAAGGTACTAGCAAAGTATTATCCATATTGATGTAAATAGATGAATTTTTTAGCAGATCCGTTCTTTTGGAATTAGTAATCTGAAGAATTTTCTTTCCTTAGCTTCTATTTAACAACTGAGTAGTGAACTTCCTTTCCAACTACATTCAATTGTATTCAAAAACTGATTGAACATGCGTATGTGCTCATCAAAGACTGAAAGTAACCTTGAGGATTTGTTGTAGAGTTGAAATTGTAAATCCTTGTTGGACTCGAAGTAGAATTGAGGATTGACATTGGGGACATTCTTGCCTACCTGTTTGGATATTTCCTTATCCATCTCCTGCCTTGTGACAGCTGATTGTGAATTAATTATGTACCATTACATAGAAAGTAGTATTAGTCAATTCGGGTTTCTATTTTTTTGTCTTTAAAAAAAAAGAAAAATTCGACATATACAATGGAGAAGAATTCTGTGTTTTATTCATTTATGTGTAAAAATATTAAATGCTTCACCTAAATCACATTTAAACACTTCATAGAATACTTTTTGAAATTCACAACAATGTATTTGCCAATGCTTACTATGTACAGAGTGGTGTGAAAAAATGCAAAATTTTACCTTTTCTAAATTTTGGTATAGATACCATATTTGGCATTAAAAATCACCGAATCGATTTTTTTACAAATGTTGTAAAGGAGTATATAGACTGTTTATGAATTCTATATAATTGCTATTGGCCTCTAACACTGCCTGGGTGCTAGGTTGAAACTTTGTTATGCCGGAGAATTTTTGTTTTTGGAAAGCTGGAGCAAGCTTCACGAATGGCTGATTTTAGGGCCTCTATATTTTGGTGTCTGGTAGTCTTGGACCTATTTTCAACTACACCCTACTAATAGTAGTCAAGAGGGTTAAGGTTTGGGCTTGAGAGCGGTCACTTTGACATGTCTCAGAAAACTTTTTTGCTGCCGTATATAATTAGCCCGAAACTAGGGTAAAATAACAGTGCCCATATGTACTCTCTGGCCTCAATATTCGCTCCTGGCTTGAAGAAGTATGGGGGAATGGCTTTTCCATCAGACACTATGACTCTAAGGGGCATTATTTTGGCTGGATTTTTTAAGTGGTCACCCATAGGAATTATTTTCTTGATTTTAAAAGCCATAGGTCATTTTGGCAGTTGTTATGCTAATTAATGAGGGGAAAAAATTGTCTGAAAAAAATTTGACGATTATGTGTCGAAAAAGTTCAAATTTCATTGAAACTATCGAATCTTTTCTTGATGATTAGTGGCGTTTGGGAGAGCTCCAAATTCCTAGATTTTTTTATTTTTTTGGGCTGGAATGGTTAAGGGGGACACCTTCAAAAACCAGTTGTCATTTGACACATTGACGTAGCAGGCGAATTTTCAGCAATGTCCGAAATTTCCTCCACCAACCCTACCAATTTCTATAAACCCTGCCTTGGAACCGTTTCATAATGTTGTTTCAGCTCGAATTGCCTTGTCAATTTGATACACATTTTTAATCTATACTTCAACAAAGAATTACATTTTTTGGAAGTACTTGGAGATAGATGACATGTAGTTTTTGATGCTCCAGCGAGGACATTCTATATTCAACTGATAAAATTAACACTTCGTTTAAAAGCTTATATGCCCTTATAAAATTATTATTTTATGTATTATAATATTATGTATATTAATTAATTCCCGCGCAAATATTTAATGAATTATTTCAGTCAGAAATACGTTGATTTTTTTTTTCAATCAGTCTCTACATATTTCAAGAAATCATTTATTCATTTTTTGAGATCTATATGACAAAATGAAATAAAAAAGCTTTTTAATATTTCATAAAGTAGTATACAGGGTGGGCAATGTAAATTCGGAATAACTTTAACGGCTAATTATAAGACTTGTATTTGTTACGAAATAAACATTTTAATACTTGCGACAAGCTAAATGTGTTAGCTATGGAATTTAATAACAAGGTTTTTTTGAGTTTCTCGTCGTTCAAGCATGAAAAAAGTAAGAATAATTTCCATCATGGAAGCTTGCCCCGCGGGAAACTCTGCTCAGGAGATAATTTCCTTCTTCAAATATCCAAAATCAACAGTTTATGACGTCATTAAGCCCTTTGATGAGGAGGGAAAGACTGAGAGAGCAGTTCATTCAACAAGATCTGATAAAATCCCATCCAGACATGCCAATTGCTAAACTGGCCAAGGACCGTAACGTGAGCAAAGGGACCATCAAAAATGCCATCAGGATTAACCTGGGTTACTTGTCGAGGATCAGAGCCTCAAAGCATCTGCTAACAGAGAAGAATCAGGCAGACATAATCAGCAAAGGTAAAATTCTTATTAACCAAATGAAGTGCAAAGGTGGTTACGTCCGGGTTTTTTTTCGGATTTACCTTGTTCACCCTGTATATGTATATCATATACCTTCACATATGAATAAATGTTCGTTTCAAAAGTCTCATATTTTTTATGAATCTGTTAGACTGGGAATGTTGAATTGGCAAGGTTTGAAATCTAAATAAATTTATATAAATAGAGATATATGTACGTAGAAAGGTGATGGAGAAAGTCCTGAATTGTTTTTCTTGCGTCCTTATTTTTGTTCGTTTACCTTATTTTGTAAATAGGTGAAGGTTACTTTATTCACAAAGTCCTTTCTATACACGATTCAAATTTTCATCTATTTGTGTTCAATCTATGATTGTACTTTCTATATTATCATAAATGCACAGTGCACACGCATTATTAACTTCATAATTTAATCATTTTGAAATTATGAAAGCGAAGGAGTGATCCTGATACATCACGTTAATTAAATTATGCTCTTATGTCTATTTGCATATTTTATCCAGAATAAATGGAAATTAATTTTTGTTAATGCCAGTAGTACTCTTATATTTTAAACAATTATTTTAATTTAATTTATAACACAAGTTCTCAAAAAGCTATCTATTAAATTGCTACCTGCCAATGCTCTGAGTTATTAGGCGTCGACAAACAGACAATGTCTAATTAATTAATATACAGCGTGTCCACGATAAATTGGAACTACTTTAAACTTCCTCCAGATCCATAATGTGGATATTCGGGGTTAAATCATATTAATATAATAGGTTGCGTGATCAATGCACTATAACTTCCACCACAATTGTTTTGACAACAAACAATAGTCATCATGGAACAAGCAAGGAGAGAAGCCATCCTCGAATTGGCTCGCGCGGGACACAAACCCTCTGCTATCTACAAGCTTCTTAACTACCCCAAGACCACGGTGTACCCGGTCTTCAATGCCTGGGAGGTTGAGGGGAAGGTCTGCCGTAAGGCCCACAACATGAGAAGTGACCGAATCCGCACTCCCCGCTTCCTTGAAGGCCTCCGGAAGTCCATCAAGGCTTCGCCGGGGACTTCCTTGTCCAGGTTGGCCAAGAACCGTGGAGTGAGCAAGCAGCTGGTCTCCAAGACTGTGAATGAGGACCTCGGGTACAGGTAATACCGAATGGCCAAACAACACATCCTCACGGCATCCATGAAGGCCACCAGGCTCACCAACGGTAAGTGTCTCCTCAATGACCTGAAGAGCCATGGAGGAAGAATCATCTTCTTCTCGGACGAGAAGAACTGGACTGTCGACAGAAGCTACAACGTCCAGAATGACAGGTGGCTTGCCAAGGAGAGAGAAGAGGTCCCTGCGGTCTTCACCACAAAGTTCCCAGCCTCCGTGATGACCCTGGGTGTCATCTGCAGCACCGGTGAGGTGATACCTCTTTTCTTCTTCAATCCCAAGGAAAGGGTTAACGCAATAAGGTATTGCAAGGTCATGGAGGAGTTCGTCATCCCCTGGATGAAGGATACAGCCGCTGTGAGGGAGTTCATATTCCAACAAGACTCAGCGCCTGCACACATCGCCATGAGGACCACTAACCTCTTCAACTCCCACGACATCACTTTCTGGGATCGCAACACCTGGCCCTCGAACTCACCCGACCTCAATCCGTGGGATTACTACTGGTAGGGGAAGTTGCAGAGGGAGGTGTGCAAGGTCAGCCAAAAGAGCATCGCAGCCCTGAAAGGCTCAATTACAAGGGAGTTGAATGCTGTCGATTCCGCGGAAGTCATCAGGGCATGCAAATCCTTTAGGGGCAGGATGGAGAAGATGGTGGCTGCTGAGGGAGGGCATGTTGAATAAATTTATTATTTAATATCATGTCTAACTTTTTCATATTAACAAATACACTCCAAATTCCATTTTTATTAAGCAGGTTGAATTTTAAGATAGTTCCAATTTATCGTGGACACCCTGTAGCACGGCTTTACTTTGCTAACACAAAAATACCGTTTTTATTTTAATTTCAGATAATTAAAGTTGATTACACTTATATTTTAGTAATTTTTATTAAAATAGTCAATAATTAGACGACTAATGTCTTGATTGTCTATGGAATATTCACTTATTGCATAAGCCTCATCTCAAGTGCATTAAATCCTTCATTTGAAATGATACATCGAATTAATAGGTCACCTTAAAAATTGGACACCTTAGTACACACTCTAAAATAATTTTTTTGAAGAAGTTGACCTTGTTTGTGACTTTTTATATCACCTTAAAAATGTACTTTAAAAACTTGAAATGATAATTAACTATCGCTTTAAGTAAATGAAGGCTTTAAGGATCAGGATATTTGTAATTTTCTTTTTTTTACTTTGAAAATATATAGATTTAAAAAATGCGCATTAATGGGGGGATTATTTCCAGAGTGCTTAAAAGATTCTTTGCATCCGAAGAGTTGGGATAAATATATAATTTGCTCATTTTCATCCATTAACAACCCCCCTTACTTTTAGCAAAATATTTCTAAGCAATATTATAGTACAGTATTGAATAAAATACTTAGTTGGAATTTAATATTATGAAAAATATATATTTATGTTATTTATTTTTTAAATTGTGGAAAAATAATATGACTATGATAGTCTAGGAGTATTTAAGAGATAAATAGCATTTGGTATCATTGACTTATTTATCTAACTACCAAATGATTTTGGACCTTTTCATTTTTTTTGAGGAGATATTCTGTGATACAATTACAAGAGCGTCCTGTTTTTGTATTTTTTTTATATCTAAAAATAACAATTTTTTTTATAAAAATTAAAAAAAAAAAAAAAAAATTGAAAAAGTAAATTTTTTGTATAAAAATTACAAAAATTCACAGCTATTTATAAAGAATTAAATTTTTTGGAAAAAAATTACAATAATCTATAGCTATTCTCAAAAAATTAAATTTTTTAGAAAACAATTTCAAAAATTTCGAATTATTCAGAAAAAATGTATTTTTTGGAAAAAAAAAAGTTTCGAAAATTCATAGCTATTCTCAAAAAAATAAATTTTTGGAAAAAAAATTTCAAAAATCCAGAGTTGTTCAGAAAACCGACTTTTATTGGAAAAAATTAAATTTCTGATAAAAAAATTTTTGGAGAGAAATTTCAAAAATCCATTACTATTAACAAAAAATCAAATTTTTTTGCAAAAAAGTTTCAAAATTCATAGCTATTTAATTTTGTAAATCTTGAAATATGATGTTTATATTGTTTACTGAACTTCCAATATCAAGATGGTATGAATATAAACTCCATATACTTAAGCACAAAGTTTATAAATTAAAGAGTCTCAGACTCGGAGAGACTCCATAGGATCATCTCCTGGTGTTATAATACTGAAAATAGGATACAATTGTTTATCAGATATTGGATGAATCCATGGAATTGATAGCATCTCACTACGCCGGCTACATACTACTCCAATCGTCCATTTTGACGAAAACATGATCGATAATTCGGTTGCTCGATGTGGAATATGGGCCTATGGAGTTGGGGAATATTCAATATTGTAAATCTATTGGAATTTATAGAAATTGAAGAAAGTAGTTAAGTTCTGCATTATGCATGAATTCATCTTGATTCGAGTTCCAAACCTTGAGCTGGACAGGGCATTCATTCTAGGCGATGACTTAGAGGAAAACCCTCTTTAAGATTATCTCCATCCATGTTTCCAAGACATCACTCCATTTTCAAATCAATTCACTATAATATGTTGTTTTTTTGTTTTATTCTAAGCAAAAAATTTCTTTTATTCAGTTTAAAAATGTGTAAATATTTTTAACTAGTGTGTGTGTGTGCATGTGTGAATAAATATAGACTTCGTTGAAGAAAATCAATTTTACTTCAGGTATATGTATGAAATGACAATTAATATTCAATTGATTCATTAATTAAAGGATATATTCTGCATCACTTATATTAAAATAAGTGATAGGTATAACATATGCTATAATATCTCGGCAGAAGTTGAAGAAACAAATTGGGCCAAGTGTTTGATCTTCTAATGATCGCTGCAGACTAGTTCATCCTACCAATCTTTTCATAGATCCAACAATTCCATCACAAGGTAATTTACCGGGACTTGTAGCAAAGATTGACCAAATCATCTCATCCTAAAGTCATCAAAATGGTGGCAAAGTTATGTTACTTTTCTTAGTCTATATAAACCATAAAGTAAGTTTAAGATATAAAAACGTAAGTAAAATTCACCAATTGCCGGAGAAAAGTAACTTAGCTTTTTAGATCCCACCGTGGGAGCTATATTAAAAAAGCCAACACGATTTTTGGCACAGTGATACCCCTATTTATGTATATGTTTCCAGAGTTTCATATTCATAGGAGTTGATCATTTTTTTTATTGTTGATCAAGTACTTGGGCGTGTATTATTTCAGATTCTTTTTTAAATCAAAATTTAAATATTCTAATTTTGACTTCATTTCTGGAATCCTCACACTTCAAAATAGTTAAGTACTAAATTTCAAGAGGTAAGCTCTTTTGGATCAAAAAATATACAAGAAGAAGTAGATTTCAGTAATAAGACATTAAATGAACGTTGAAAATGTTGGTCTGAGACGAGTATCTATATCTCATAAACAACTCATAATTGTATGCTGAAATTTTCCACCTTTTATTTACTCTTGAATTTGAGCTTGTGTGCCAAAAATCATCTAAATCTGAGATGGTCGGTGACATTTTTTATTTATTATTGTCGATTTGACATAGAATGACCCCATAATCAATTCCACATGATGTAAATACTGGCAGGTTCTCGTGGTTGAAAGTGGAAGGTCCCTCATAATTTTCATTAAAAACTGGGAGAGGAAGAAATTTACGAGAGCTCCAAAGGGTCTGAACGCGTCAGGAGACGAGTATTTCAAAAGAAAAGACATCGCACTTAGTGAGATCAATAATATTTTCCAAGTAGTAGACGATATAATGGGCTATGGAAAAAATTGGGAGGAGGTTGAGGAAATTCTTAATCAGGTCATGTAAAGATGCAGGATAATGGTAGATTCAGATTGCAAGCCAAGTTAACTTTGTAGGCTTCATAACTAATCAGATGGATCTGTTCGAGCAGATCCATCGAAAATATCAGCGATACAGAATTTCCCTCTTCCGAGGAATATTTCAGAGCAAAGATCTTACTTTGGAGTGGCGAATCAGCTCACTTTAATTTCCAAGGATCTTTCTCAATTAACATTACCCCTACGAGGATTGCTCAGTAGGAAAAATATATTCCAATGGTTGTCAGAACACGATTCTTACATAATACAGAAGAGCACAATCTGTTTAGAGTTTATTGCTTGAAATATACCTATATATTTCCGGAACAAGAAGAAAAAAAGACTCGTAAAAAATATTGGAAAGTTGGAGGGAGACAATTTCCCGAATCATTTATTGTAGTGGAGAGATACTCCCTGGTAAGATGGACTCTCGCCAGCAGAATGGTTGTTCGGAAAGAAATGAAAACATTAATTCTTGCCCATAAATCACAATGCGATTGTATTGGGATTATAAATTTAAGAAATCGCCAACGACAAGAAAAGTGTTCAATGAGAAATCTAAAGCCAACAGAGATGATAGATCAATATTCCTTCTTCAATTTAGAATTGATAGATCCTATATCGTACAGGAAACGAATGGAGGTATATACTTGAGAACCAAAGATTCTTATAGAAAAGTATTCAAAATCTAGAAAAGAAATCAGATGAAGCGTCGGATCGTGAAGCTCATGAATCGAGGAGAAGTCCACACAAGGCTCCTCATTTTATTAGGACTTAAAGGCTGCAAAGTGGAGTTGTAGTATTCTGTACAATTACCATTCCATAGCTAATGTTCGAGTATTTAGTGTTTGTTTAGTGACATATTTATTGTAATGGTATTCTGGGAAGGTACGAGGTTATTATGGACAAGGGCGTCAGTGAAAAGCAAAGAGAGGTTGGAGAGGGTTCGTGGGGGAAAACTACGGGATTGGAGGCAGTTCTCAAATAGTAGCCCTCTTCTGGATTTGCACGATACCAAGGTTAAGATTTACAAGTAATGCTCAAAAGTAATTAAGGTGAATTACAAGGGAGAATGGTATAAAATGTTTCGTATTGGATTTGGGTTGAATTGTGCTCTACAAATTATGATATATCTGTTCTGGCATATGTCTTGTCAAGTAATAAAGAAGTGACAAAAGTAACCGATAACTTTTTCGACGACATAATCATCAACTTGGACAGGATTAAAGCATGGAAAGTGAGAAATATTCTCAAGAAGTATGGCTTCGAGACAAACCCCTGGAGAAACGTGATGAGACGCCCATATTTGGACAGAAGACGTATAAGGTAGATTCAGATCAAGGAGACCCGTTGAGGTGAATACAAAGGTGAGCGAGGGTATAACAAGAAGGCAGGTGTTCTTGTTCTGCAGGAAGCTGGTAGGCTAATTCCCTGAGGCAGTCGTGAGTTTTGTGAAGAGATCATGTGGTGACAGGTCACCACATGACTGTCCCGAAGACAATCTTGTTGAAATGCTTTGTGATATCGTTGATAGAATTAGAAAGTCAGAGCCGGGATATGGCACATGGAGCGTGAGAGGCACTGACAGGTATGAGGTTTGGTGTGACGCTATTTCAATTGCACTTGGTGTGGTAACTGTAAAGGATGGAGAAATAATTGAGGATGGGGCGTGGATCCAGAAGAAAGAAAACGGCGCTCATATAAACGTGGCATTTAAATGCAGTTGTCACAGTTGTTAATATGATAATGAAGTGTGGCAGGAAAAATATCCATTAAGACCAACTCTGCTACTGTATACTCATGCCTTACAACATTAAAGAGGAGAATAAATAACCCGAGAGTGTCTGGAATATCGTAAATGTTTTTCTAAAGAAGATTTGTACTACTTGGAGATCTCTTGGTTGAATATGGAACAGTTTGGGAAATGGATTTGGTCAGGTATGAGTAAAACATAGCTGACACAATGATGCATGTCTCCAAGACAAGGAGATGGAAGAATGGGTGAAGAGAGGGCATAAGATGCACCATCGTGGGATAGATACCACACTCCATTTCGCGAAATAATCACTGGAAGAAGTACCAAAAAAGAAATTATATTGCCCCAACATCAAAAAGGTGAGGTAAAGACACATTGTAAGTTGAATAAATTTGGTTATTGTCATTTGTCGTCACCCATGTTGGTAAGGACAAGTTCCTTACTGTAGTAGACTGTGGTCCTAGTAGGTTTGCATTATAGAGATCTCTTAACTGTGAGACAGAAGATGAGGAGTGTCAGGAGATCAGAGAAATATTCAGTCTAATGGGACCACCAAGAGAAATCCTTTCTGATAATTGCAGGAAATTTACATCAAGCCTCTACAGATGGAACACAAGGCTTAAGTCCAGATGCGCCTATAGACCGTCAGGAAATGGAATAGTCGAAAGAAACAGAACAATTAAAATATCCTCTGCTTGTACTAAAAACTCAATTAATCAATGTTTTTACTGGTATAACATATGTCCCACAAGTGAAAATGGGGTGATTCTGTCGGACAGGATATTTAAGAATGTATGGAAACCCACCTTAATGGAATTAACTTAGGAAAAAGAGGACAAAGAGTTCGATGATTCTGATTTTCGTTGTGGTGATAAAGTGTGGGTAAAATCACCTATAGCGAGATGCCAGGAGAGAGATGGAAGGAGGGTACTGTCAGCTTAATACGAAGTTTAGTGTCATCATTGACGGAGTTTCTCGTCGTGTAAAGGACATAAAAGGAATGGAGAATGAACGAATGGATCAAAGCAAAGAAGTAAGCCAGAATCAACCTACTATAAGACCTAAGAGAAAGAAGCATGGAAAACTTGATGGGTTTGCTTGTGATGAGAACATCACGGGGGAATGTTATTAGAATGTAAATAAAGGACGTGAGGAAGTAACAGATATCTATTATTACAAGTTTCATTGAGATTTATTGGAAGTTTGTCCATTTTATGTAGTAAAGACACCAAAATAATATCTCCTTCACGCTGGAGTTATCTCGCTAATACAAAAATAATCTATGTGTTTTGTTGTCAGCTGTCGATTCCCTCTTCTCCCTTAATACGTCATGGCTATTTGATAATTTATTCTTTTTCAAAAATACTACACAAGTAATAACTAATAAGCTATTCTATACATCTGCTCCGTTTCCAAAAGAACAGGAATACAATTTCTTGTTGATCCATTGTTGTTTATATAATATATATATTGGCCATTTAATTATTTTTATGAATACATTTTGGCTATTTCTTCTTAGAAATAATATAATAACTACTCTTTTTAATAAAATATTACTAAGCAATATTATAATACAGTACGGAATAAAATACTATGTCGATTTTATTAATATGTAATTTATTTTAAAGACAGTGATAGTCTGCGATTATATAAGATATAAATTACAGTGGGTATGATTTACTTATTTGGCTAACTACCAGATGACTTCGGGCCTTTTTTCTGTTTCTTTTTGGATGAAAGGTTGCGTGCGTGATACAATAAAGATACAACCAGTTCAATTATAAATTATAATGCAATTTATGACGTCACTGAAATTGCTCTATAGAGCGTTTTCAAATAAGACTTAACACCTGCATTGAATACTCCTTGATGCCAACGATAAACACTTATTGTGAATTAAATCAAAGTAATATGTACTGGAAATTCCTATGAAGTGGCAAGATTTTTAAAATTATACGAGGAAAGTAGGAGAATTAAAGCAAATAGCAAATGTTTAATTTGTATCTACAATGCGGAAATAAGATTATATAACGGTGCAATAATATATTTTGGTGGAATATATAATAAAACTAGGCAATAGAGAGATAATGACAGTACGTAAAGTTTGAATCGTTTTATTTTTGGTCCTATTTTGACATCCAAACAGGTTTTATTGTTTTAAAACATGGTAGTTTAGGCCTTCAAAATAGCTAAATCAACTATACAAACGTCACGTAAAAATGTTCACTAGTCGATTAATTATTTGAATATAAGAAAAATAAACAGAGGTGACGAAATATTATAGCACTTTTGTCAGCCAATACCTTTGGTCAATAATTCTCACATCAAGTCACATATTTATTTTTCTATTCTCAGAATAAAATTAAATGTAGCTTTAGGATCATAATATCTGGCTAAATAAAACAATTTTTCACCTTTAACTAAAATTTTTAGAGGAGATTTGAGTGCCCAAAAACGTCGTGTTATAATCTACATAGAAACATTCAATTTACTATTAACAGTAGTGATGTGTCACGAGCAAAATTCGTACTCGAGTTTTATGAAATTAATAAAAAGAAACAAATGAAACATGGAATTCTTTGTTTTTCATTTTCGAGCCCATTATAACATCTAAATCTTCCTGGACTGACTTCTTTTCAGGGATGTCCGCAGGAGAGGGGCTGTAGCCCTCCCTAAATTGATTAATTTTTGCTTTTTACACGAACATTTAATATTTGAAATATAATTTTGTGAGAATAGTTGTGGCTTTTTGAAAATTTTTTTCCAAAAAATTTAATATTTGAATTTTTTTTCAAGAAATTTTATTTCTTAAAAAAAAATCCGCAGGCTCATAATTATTTTGGTACTCTTGCCTTTCTCTGTGAAATTTAAAATTTATATTTTCCCACTTGTAGAAATATTTTGACTTTTCTGCGTTTTAAAATTAATAAGCATCATTGCCACTAAAACATTGGTTATAAGTTATAATCAGACTATAGTCAAATATTGATGTGTTGACAATATAAATTGTTGAATTACACTTGTGACCACGATTCAAATAAGTTATAACTAATTTTAAGATTAATCTGTGGAGCATAAATTAGGGGAAAAAAATTAATCACAGGTTTCAATATTTCTTACAAAAATATGAAATTTTGAAAGACGATTTTTGTTTTTGTTTTTTTTAACGTAGAAGTGTTAGGTTAAGCTCGTAATTCCTCGAGTTGTTTTTTTTTTACTCAAAAATACTCATGCAGAAAAATTTAGCTCCCAGTACATCACTAACAGTATTATTGAACGCTCTGACAAGCAATTGTAGTAATACCCAAGGTCACGTGTTATCTTAATTTTAGTGAATCTATAAAATCCTTATGTATTGAAATATTATATTTTTTAGCTATTTTAAGTAGTTAAGTAATATTTCCCGATTAAACGTAGGTTCACCAATACTTTATTTTGAAAATATGCAAAATCTTTTAATACTGCTTAGTGCTGTTTTTTTTTTTGTTGTTGTTGTTTAAGGAAACAGTTATGGAACGATTTATCCATAAAACATGTTTTTCCGCTTCAACTTATATTAGAACTATATAATAATAGGATTATTCCCCATCAAAAGACAAAATTCAAAAACGACTCTAAATATAAAATATGTTTATATCAACCTTAGAATTAATCCTTAATTGTTTTTATGGCAAACTATGTATATGATAATAATTAAATTGCCACTCGAATCATCATGTTTTTAAACTCTTTCTTACATTGAATTTGATGATAGAAATGTATCTCAGCATTTTATTTTATTCAACAGAAATAAGTTCGATTTACAAATATTGACGAAATATGTATGCTTAAAAACAAATATACTTTTAAAATTTATTAAATTTATTTCCGTGTTCTTAGATGATTACAACTTACATAAATTTTTTAAGGAAATATTTAATAGTATTTAATGTTAACTGATAATAGGAATCTATTCGATAATTAAATATTGAATAACAGCACACACATTAATTTTAAATGAAGATATTTTAATTAAAATTGCACAATACCTAAAATCAAGGACTATAAAGATCATACACGCACTTCTATAAGTCACTGAATGTATTAAAATAAAATAGTGAAATGTGTGAAAATAAGTATAAGGACACACAAAACCACAACATAATGATAAAATTGAAAGATATTTAACTAATATTCCTCGTATTGAGTTAATATGATTTCATAGAAAGGGGTTTTCTCAATTCCATACATATTTTTTTGTGATGTATCTAATTTTAAATTCTTCATTCTTACTTAGTTAAACTTCATGAAACCACAACATAATAAATTGTATTTCATATAATTTCAATAGATAGTGATTTACTTAAATAGGAATTTCAAAACTAACACCAAGATCTGCAGATTTCGCGAGATTGACGATTTTCGATAATTTAACGGCAATTCTAGCAGCCTCATCCAGGTTGTCAAGAGGAAGTATTTTAAGTCCAGATGAAGCTATCATGACTTTAGCCTCGTCAACATTTGTTCCCTGAAAATAAGTATTTTAGGATATAGATAATTAAGTAAGACTTATTTAATTTACTTGAAGGCGGACAACAATGGGTGTAGATAATTTGAGCTCCTTAGCAGCTGCAATAATACCTTCAGCAATAACATCACATCTCATGATTCCTCCGAAAATATTAACCATAATTGCGTGAACCTTGGGATCACCTGTGATAATTTTAAATGCTTCTTTAACTTGTAAAGCAGTGGCACCTCCACCAACATCCAAGAAATTAGCAGGGGAGCCACCATGAAGCTTAATAATATCCATCGTAGCCATTGCCAATCCTGCACCATTGACCATGCAGCCAATGTCACCTAATGATATACGTGTATTTTATTTAAAAAAGCAAGGAATAAGTTAAGGAAGCCATTTTGAATTTACCATCAAGAGCAATATAATTAAGGTTATAATTAGCAGCTTCAACTTCACTTTGGTTCTCTTGTGTCCAATCACGCTGATCAAAAACATCCTTCTGTCTGAACTCTGCGTTATCGTCAAATCGTAGTTTAGCATCAAGACAGACAAACTTCCCACTTGAATCCTCAGCTAAAGGATTAATTTCTACCATTGTAGCATCTTTTGATATAAACAAATTGTATAAATTAATGAATATATGTCCAACTTCTTCTAATTTAGACTTTGGAATATCTAGTTCTAAAGCAATTTGTTTTGCTCTTTCAAGACTAAGACCATTATTAATGTCAATAGGAAAAGTTTTGATTGCATCTGGATCAGAAGAAGCAACATCTTCAATGTTGACTCCACCTTGAGATGATCCAATCAGTACAGGGCCCTGCAATGAATTCAATCACATACACTTATTCTATCTATTATAGTTTGATATTTTCATACTGCAAATTTTCTCTCATTTGTAAAAGCGACATAATACTCTTTTCGAGCGTATTTCCTTTCTGTAACCATGACGGAGTTACAAATTCTGCCTTCTTGACCTGTTTGTTTGGTTATTAAATGATCACCAATCATCCCTTTGGCAGCAATCTCAACCTCTTCCGGAGAATAAACAAGTTGAACACCACCCTTCGTACCATTCTTAAACCTTCCCTTACCACGACCTCCTGCAAGTACCTGATAAAAGTTAAAGTTGTTATCGTTCAAGTTTATTCCATTTTTCTCCATCACTTTAGTTATAATCAACTTACTTGAGCCTTGACAACTAAATCCTCGGAACCAATTTCTTGAGCGATTTTTTTAGCTTCTTCAGCAGTTTTGGCTACTCCAAATTTAGGAACTGGTACGTTTGCATCTTGAAGAAGACTCATAGAAACACATTCATGAACACTGAGATTTCTTTTTGGTTGACGTGAAGGGGACGAGGGAGCCGTAAGGGACTATATTGACCAAAAATTGAATTAGACATTAGTAGATTCATTTCAGGTATCCTTAATTATGATACTAATTTTTAACATTGTCAAGTTTTAATTAATTATCAAGTAGATCATTAGTAAGGAAGATGGGTAAATTATTTAATATATTGTATACGCAATTCAAATCCGTTCATTATCATTTATCTGAATTCTTTGTACTCGAGGGGTTTCTCATTAATGGTTAATAACCTCCTGTTTTGGTTTTTAGCAATCAGCTGTTCTTGAGAAATACAATCCAATCTACCCCATATATTTGTAATACTTGAAGATTATGAGTTTTGAGTGGACCAAAAAACAAAAGAAATATACAAACAATCATTGAATGATTTACCTTGATTCCATTTTTGAATAAAGTTTTCTCCGAGTATTGAACAATATTTCGACCAAGAAGCTGAACGAAAGCCATGACTTAGTTTACTTAAAATTAAAAGAAGGAATGTCAGGATACCCTTACGTGTTTACACTGAACTATTTTTTCATTAAAAAGAATATAAAGATATATATATATATAAAAGTTGTTATTTGTCTGACGCAACGCACGGTATTTTTATTCACTAGGCTCTAATGGCATTCTTTTGTCCTGGCAAGCTTGGCTTTGTTTATCTGGGCTCTCAACTCTCATACTTTCATTCACCCTAAGTCTTTTAAAAAATATACGTTGTATAATTTTGATAGAACTTGGTTTCTTACAATGTATTGGTTTTTATACTTCTAGTTATACTTTGTAGTAAATAAAGAGTTTACATGTTACTTATTTTTGACAGCTATTTTTAAATCTGGTAGATTTTTTTTATTTTTGTTGAACATTTGCCAAGTGAAGCTGTCAATGATCATATGCTTTCAGGACCTGCCTTATTTTAACAGAAATAATATTATTCTATTTGTATGTACTAAATTTATTTTTTCCCTGCTATAATAAATAAAGATGGTTCCTTATCTTTTCCACTTGTTCATTGCTACAATCTGTAGACAGTTTTATGACATGTACTAGAATCAATAATCAAAAGAAAAAAATAATACAATATATTTATCATTGTATGTATTCCTATCAAATTCTTATGAACATGTAGGCAAGGAGTATGCTACCATGTTATACCACGCACATAGTACAGAAACATGTTGACTGACTATGGTCTATGTAGACTATATATATATATATATAAGGTACATATCATATGTCGTCTTTTGAATTGTATGCTCAGAAATACAATAAGCGGGAATCACAACACATTTAGATTATGTCCCTCAAGAAAAAATGCTCTCCATTTATCGTGGCCGTGGAAGGAAATATCGGGAGTGGGAAGTCAACAATGCTCAAATTTTTTCAGTCAAAGGATGTTATAATTGACCCGGAGCCCGTAGATTCATGGCGTAATGTTGCTGGAGAGAATTTACTTAATAATATGTACAAAGATCCTCCTCGTTGCTCCTTCACGTTTCAGTCCTATGTACAACTTACAAGACTCAAGCTCCTGGAGGAACATGGAAATGAAAAAGTTAAAATCATTGAAAGATCCATTCAGAGTAACAATTTTGTATTTTTGGAAACAGCTAAGAAGAGAAAGACCCTTTCAGATGTGGAACTTGAAGGTTTGTTACAGAATAAATTTGAAAGTATTCAATTTTAGATCAAATTAGTAGTTATCTTATTTTAGTCCTTGGATCGTACCATTCATGGATACAGAATCATACCATCTCCAAACATCTTGATCTTATTGTATACTTAAGGACATTACCTGAAGTTGCCTATTGCCGTCTTCAAAAACGTGCAAGAGCTGAAGAACGAACAGTTCCACTTGATTATTTACAGGACTTACATGATGCTTATGAAGATTGGCTAATGAAAAAAAGACATGGGTTCCCTCCAGCGCCAGTTCTTGTAATTGATGCAAATCAAAATATTGAATCTGTTGAGAAACTACTATCTCAAAATAGAGATGCCATTTTGGGGCGACATCGTCCCCTAAGAACTTAACATATATAATTTAGTTACATGCATATACAATGTACATACATATTTCATATTTTTAGTTACGTATCGGTTTGAATTCAGGCTTATAAATTCAAGTAAAAAAATAATATAATATAGATTTGATTGACATTAGTATGCATTTTTGCCAAGTATCCCATCACCCGACTTATTTCTAATTTTCATAGAATCAATAAGAACTTCCATTTTGTCCAACACGAATCGCTGCTCATCCCAATGTATTCCAACCCACAGGATATTTTCCTTTTATCGAATGTTCTACGTGAATTTAAAACATCGAGCCAAGAATCAAATGCAAGAAATAATTAGCCTCTCAGTTTTGCGTCTCCTTTATCAATTTTGATTAATGTAAAAGTTATGGCTTGGGCCGTTGTTCTTGTTCAATTTAAATAAATATCACTGAGATTATGTGTTATTTTAAACTCTCTACCATCTTGAATAAGAAGTTTTTGAAAATCCGATTTCTTCAGCTTAGCTGAACGTGTGCCATCCCTTGAAAATATAACAAATTCTTTATCTAGTAAATGGTCAAGAGCCTTCTTCAATTAATTATATGAATTAGGAAATACATAAACATTGCGTGAGGAGTCATATAGATTCACAAACGAGTAGCTTTTGTCATTAAATGATAGTTGAGATATCAGAGATACATTTACCATGTTCATCGGGATTCCCCGAATTCTAAATCCACTCTGCTCCATTTAATTTATAATAGAAAAAAGTAACTCCTATGTCTTGGTCTTATCAAGATGAAAGAAGATTTGGCTGCTTCCAATGACGGACTAAACCATGCATAATTACCATTTGCAATTTCCAACTGTTAGCTGTTTCTTTAAATCCATTTCATAACTTTTTCTTTATATTCATCTCATCAAAGGCTAAGATTGCTCATTTTTCATCATCTTTAGGAATTAGGAGCATCTCTTTCAAGGCTCTTATGGTTTCATGTTGAAATCCAAACGAGCAGTCAAACCGTTGAAGCCACTTCTCTTGAGTTGGTCGGATTAGAAGGGCTAGATAATTATTTTTCCTGAGATATTCATAAGCATTGAAGCTCATGCATCTTAAAACAAGAGCAGATATAATTTTATCCAATTAAACTTGGGTTTCTTATCTGATAATATACGTTTTGTCATTGAAAGCTTGGCCCAAGCTTGCTGCCAATGTCTTTTTCCCCAATACATATCTCATATTTCTTTCTTCAGGTATATGTTTTCCTTACACAAATTTACAATATCATTTTCTCCTTTCAATAGTAATTCTTGAGGCAATCATTTTCTGATATATGTATTGATTTAGGCTATATAATGCTACATTGGATGCTGGTATAATTAAGAGATACTTTTTTTTGAAATATCCAGGACAGCTTCTTGATAGATATGTTCAGACTCCGATATCTCATTCGACAGAATGATAGAATCCATAAGTGCCAGAACAACTTTTTTCTTTCTTCGATCGGTAGCTCTGTTATCCCTAGCTTTTTTGGGCTTACATAGTCTTTCTGCAAATGACAGGTTGGAATAGAATTAGGTTCCAGAAAAGTTTTTCTTTGGAGTTCCCAAAATTTAATTCCAAATTGTATCTTTTGAAACACAAGGATCAAAAGGGTTAGCACAAATTCTGGGTCCATCGTTATTGAATTTGTATTTTCTTCGACAAGCCCAAATCCAAGCCTTCCTTCTTGCAAGATCTTTCGGTAATCGATGGAATGAAACTCCTTTTGGGTTTTTACAAATAGCCACTGCACAGACTATTTACGTTTTAGTTACCTAATTAAATTAAACATGAAAAATCAAAAATATTATTAATTAACATGAAGTGTTAAGTCTATGTCCATATAATTTATGAAATTTAAAAACTCACCTTTGACATTATATTTAGTAAAATATTGATTAAGAATTTATGTATTATATTTATTAAACATAAGCCAAGGTCCCAATGACGTCAGTAGGAATAGAAAGAGAGAGATCTACTTAATAAACCCGCTGTGCTTTCCCTGCTATTTTCTTCCTACCTAATCAATGAGATTAATTCATTGATTATTGGAGTGAAGTCTACTAAACACAAATATTCATGTAATATTATTGACTAAATTTGGTTATAATAATAATGGAATACTAATAAGTAATGTTATATTTCAGTATGGAGAACCAATTCCAATCTTGGCTTAAAAAATTCACCACACATTTTAGTACATTAGATAGTAACCATAAGAATCGAGTGCTTGATACTATTATCTCTGAATCTGGGCCAGAACAGCGATGGCATCTTCAAAATCGACTACCTGAGCTTCTTTATAGAGATTTTATTACGTCCCTACCCCTCGAAATTGCCGAGAGGATATTCACTTATCTGGATTGTAAGAGTTTGTTAGCTGGATCATGTGTTTCTCATGGATGGAATCGTCGCATCTCCGATTCATTCTCTATTTGGCGTCAATTAGCTGAAGACCTCTGTGGAATTTCATCACATACTCAATCTTATTCAAAGGGTTATTCATAGTCAAGGGATGAAATGAAAGATTCTCCGGAAAGTTGAAAATAAGATTAATTTTTCTTTCATTCATCTCTTGTTACTATGAAAAATCTGTAACGTAGATTATTGGAAGAAAATGACTGTTTTGGGTTATCGCTTCAGATCCATGATGAAGGAAGGAAAATGTTTTGTCCACAAATCAGAAAGTGATCTGCTTTTGAGTAGTCCTAAATTATCTTGTGAAGCATGTAGAAAGATTATTACTTTACATTATGATCAAGAATACATCGCCATGGGAGCAATCGGAACACCTAGAAATTATAAAAGCATAGGTCATACATATATTTAATGATAATATTGATTATTAATTAATTTTTCCGTATTTAGAGCTTCCTAACTCAAAATGTATTTTGGTATGGTCAATTCAGAATTCAGAGATTACCCATGCATTTCCGATATCCTTAGGAATTTCTATTATAAAACTATTTTGGCCAAAGTATGTCGTATATGGTACTTTTGATGGTCGCATTGAAACAAGAAATTTGGAAAATAAAGATTTAGTTCCCTTAAGATTTACTGAACAGCACACTTCTGCGATTTTGACAATTGATGGTCATTTAAAGCATGACATCTTAGTATCAGGATCTTCAGATTTTAGAGTTAAAGTTTGGAAATTGAGCACCGGTGAATTAGTTAATGTAATAGCATATAATATGTAATATTGACTAAATTAATAATGATATTTTTGTAGATTTTTTCAGATTTTAGCCATTGGATTGATAGTGTTCTATTCGTTCCCAAGGAGAAACACAGTTTAATCAGTTCATCAGGTCGCGATTTGATTATCACAATGACGCGTGATGCAATTCAAATCTTTGACACAGATTATTCATCAGTGGGAGTTAGTGAAAAAAAGAGACCTATTTCTTATCGGGAAAAAATATCAATCCCAATTCATCTTTTATCGGCCCGAAATTATGGCGAAGATCTGAGGGAAACATTTTTTACTCCAGGTTTTAATTTGATTGGTGGAAATCAAATTGCATTTATTCGCCAACTCCCGATGTTTGATACACACACAATCGGGGATGTTGACATTCTAATCATTGACGCAGAAAATGGAAATCTTGTAAATTCAGTTCATATCAACAAAAAAGTTCGCAAACTTCTTGCCATAGGCACACGTTTTGCACTTATTCTCTTGCCATATGTAAATACAAGGTACAACAATCTAGCCATTGTAGATCTTAAAACGTCAGAAATTGCAGGAGGCTGCACAGTACCTCACTCTCATGCCACCACTCCAGATTTTGCTCAAATAACTGTTGGTTCTAGTCAGTGGTTAGATGGCCTACTACCAGATGAACTGATGTCTAAAAATAACCTTATCCTTTCACTATCCATTAATGAAGGAGTGATGCACAATGTTTATTGGGATCACATTAATCAATGAATGCCATCGATTATAACAAATTAATTAAAAAACATTAATTATATACACCTATTTTCACAATGATATATGTTCATAATTTATATTTTATTTAATTTTTAAATAAACTCTATAAATATTTTATGTTCAACATAGATAACATGATTGCGTTGGAATGAGATTAATTATGGCAGATTACTTTCCCAAGTATTTATCCCCCTTAGCTAAATACAAGAAAGAGATTACATGTCATATACATATATTCATCAAAATACATTGGCTAAAACCATCTTGACAAATTCTTCATAGTTAATATTCCCTGATGAGTCTTCCTGTCCGTGAATGAGACTTTCAACATCATCTTCAGTCATTTTTTCACCAAGAGAAGTTAGTAGGTGTCTCAATTCTGCACTAGATATAAAGCCATTCCCGTCCTTGTCAAAATGACGGAGACCTTCAACAAAATCTTCCATTGTGTCCGTCACGGGTTTGGAAGAAACTGCTTGGAGAATAGGAATAAAAGTTTCAAATGTAACTCTTCCTTCGGCCTTTTGATTTTGTACCAAACGCTTTACTTCAGCCTCTGTGGGATTTTGTCCAAGAGCACGTAAAACTTCTCCAACTTGATTTGCCTAATTTTAACGTAAGGAGAATTCATCTCATATTTGTCTATACAAAGTCATGTCACATAAAAAAATTAAATGATTAGGTACTTACGGGTATCATAACATCTCCTTTGGTGTCAAAAAGCATGAAAGCCTCTTGAAATTCAGCAATTTGATCATCAGAAAAATTAGTTTTTACAGTCATTTTTGACGGATAGACCTTCACAAAATAATATACAGAATAAGGATGAAAAAGAGAGAGGTAGGGACTAGTAACTAGGGTGCCTTGAAGTAGGCGAGCAATTCTGTGTATGACTCAACAGGTGAAGGTTCCACCTCTCTTCCCCCTCTTTTATTATTCATTTATTCTCATCTGCTCACTCCTTGAATCATGATATTGTAGGCTAAGTCATATAAAGAAGTATTTTATATGCCTATGTATACGGCTGATTTTTGTTAAGAAATAAATATTAACATATACATATATATCCTTAATTATTTATTATCTTTAAGACACACTGTAATTCATATGCATACTGACAAAAGCTCGTATAATACTTCAATTCGATTGAAAAAAATTAAATTCCGATCAAAAGTTCAAGATTATGTTATTACATATTAGCATACTCAAATCTAATTAAAATATTTAATAAGTCAGCCATGGATAGTTACTAACTATAAAAATTATTCCCTGTAACATGATCTTAATACAGTTAAATTTTAAACTATTCAATATTTTGAGAAAATGTAATTGTATAATCCTAGTCTCTTATTCTAACCATAACTTTTTTAAATTTATTGAATTTGGCCATACATTATTTTAATAGTTGTAGGTAATATATGTTATGAATGAATTTATATCCATTTTCGATTGATTTATTTTTATAGTTTTTATTGCAGTCTATCAAGCACAGTCTTAGTATTTGAAAAGCTCATAATCTGAAACTTAATTATTAAGTTACCATAGCAAAGGTAACCAAAATATCCAAACGGAATATCAATCCACCCAGCCTATTCACTCTTAAATTAAAATGATAAGATACTCCATTAATCTATCGAATATTCTATGGAAAGTCAATTATTGAATTATCCTTGGCAAAAGAGCTTTAAATTCTTAATTTTTTATTGCAGTTTACTTTTACTAGTTGTAATATGTACACGCCATACATAGTCGACATTAACTGAGTCTACTGTATTAATGTCATATTTTATTAAAAGCGTATTTATACATTTGTAATTCCGTTCTACCCTAGATATTTAATATTTTATTGCTATCTCTATATTTTCCTATCCCGTTGCCATTGACCATCACCTCCCCATAATCGTATTTAAACTCAATCAACGTCAAATTTTAATATCGCAAAATGACGTAATAAAATATATAAATAAATTTAAGACTATAATTAATTATCCGGCCTTCTATAAAAACAGTTTCGTGACCCCTACAGCGAAAGGGCATGAGTAAAAATAGCATCAATATCTTATATCATGCAATTCGATAGAATAACATAAGTACGTCGATCTGCGTAATTAAATGTTGTATAATAATAAGGAAATAAGTGATCTGCTGCTAAAGCGTCGTTGATGAATATTTATGGACATGATGACTATTTTTTAAATGAGATAGCGATAATTCCCATAGGTGTCGCTATATCAAGGAAAAAGTAGGAGGCCCATATAAGAGCGTCATCTATGATTATAGAGGGCGTTCTGGAATTAAGTGCGCTGCCTAACCTGCCTCACTCACCCACCCTGGCAGATGACTTTAAAAGAGAAGAAAGAGGAGAAAAGGTTCTGCTCTTAAGTTTGTGTAGCTGGCTCGGTGCATATTGGAAGAAGAGGAGATAGAGAGGGGAAATGAGAAAGAGAGAGGGAGAGAGGGTGTGAAGGAAGAAAGAGAAAGAGAGAATTAAAAAGAGAAAAAGAGGAGAAGAAGAAGAAGGAGAACAACGACGACAACGACGACTACAACTACAAGGACCACGACCCCCCTTCTTCTTATTACTAAAGGATTTCTATTGTGAATAAATACAGATCTCAATTTCTATTGACTTTATTATTGAATCTCACTGACTGTTTGTTTTCGAGTCTCGGATTCTGTCTTCTATATGTAACCCCAATTTAATGAAGAATGAAAAAGGTAACGCTTTTTGATTTTATATATCAAGTTTCCTGTGTTTACTACTATTTTGCACTTAAATAACTGATGGAAATTGCAAATTCTTGGCACATCTCACTTCATTGCCTTCTAAGGCCCTTTTCCGTCCGTTCATGGGGTACCTGGTGCTTCATTTATGCCAAATCTTGCTTCATTTCTACAAGTAGAACTAGGGAATTGTCTCCCAATCCATTATTTTGTCATTTCTTATAGTTATTGACACACTGAACTGAAATGAGAATTAGAAGTGCTAATGACGGAGGATGGGACTCGAATTCATGCTCATCCATTCCTTTACTCCCCACTTTTCTTAGGGGGCCGCCATTTTGAATTTATATACGTGGCTGTAGAGCGCAAGTCAAAGGGAAATGATCTAGGAAAAACGAACTTGCTACTTTGTGTCTCAACAATCCCGAATCTCATCCAGAGCTCTCAATCCTCACTGTTCCAATGATTTTGTCATTCAGTATCCTTTTACAGTACCTATAACACGCTTTCCACTCGGTTGAAATGACTTTGGGGTAGGACCCTTTTGAGATAATTCGGATTTTGTAAGAGACATAGCCCTTTTCTAGTGATACACTTACTTCTTCTCTCATTACCAACATAGATCTCCACATATTGGATAATGAAAAGTTCTGAATTGGATAAGATTCATGTCTTGGATCCACATATCTGGTAGACCCATCTTCAAATTCCATTCATTCACTGTGACTACAGCTCATTTTTGTCTCAGTTTGATCCAGCGGGTTCTTTGTTGTCTTGTGCAACTCATAAATATCTTTAGACATTTCCCTTAAACTATCAACTACCCCTTCAATATGTCCAAATCACCTTCTAATATACACCCATTTGAGATAATTAAAGTCGTCATAAATTTGTATTTATGCCTTTAAGGGTACCTACTTTTCCCATGAAAACCATCCAAACCTACCATTACAAATGATACTCCAACTTTTTAAATCTTTTATTTATTCATTATGGTCATATAACTAATATAATCAATTAATTATGTGTATGGTACATAGATGTAATTACTTAAAACTATTTTCTAACTTTGTCATAATTCAAAATTATTTATATATGTTAATTTCTTCCATTAAACCCCCAAATTACTTGAACGAGTTAAGTCTTTCATTATTTAAAGGCTAATAGGTAATCATTATAATCAATTTATTGTGATTTTTAAAATACTTTTTGGCTATTTAACATATTTAAATCTAATATTTCTTTCATTACCTTTCTAGATTTAATTTAATGAATATAATTTTTTCCAAAATTTTAAAATTTATTTGTTATCATTTTAAATTTATTTCATATGAATATTTTTTTTTCATTCTTTCATTCCTTCCTAGATAGTTTATTATGAAATAATATCAATTTTTCAACTTTTTCTTTTACAATGATATTGGAAAGAAATAAGTTTAAATGTTTAATGTTTGAAACTAATACGTACAATCACACTTGTCCAACCACAACTAGAAATAATAATTTTTCCCCTTAAGCAGCACGAAAATGGAACTAGATCATCTGAAGATAATGAACACTCTGATTCAGAGTCATCATCATCATCTTCTTCCGATTCTGGTTCTTCACATTCATCAGGAGGAGGACTTTCTTCCTCAGATGCAAATTCCTCACCAAAAAAAAAGTCAACGAAATCTCAAAATGAAAACAACATTCCTGATTGGGATCAAAATCCAGATTTGTATGGTATTCGTCGCTCAAGTAGGAGTCGTAAAGAGCCTGAGAGACTCAATGATGACTCTGAAGAGGAATCTGATGATAATTCTTCTCATGAGTACTCTAAACCACTTAAAAAGAACGAAAATAGTGTGTGGAATGAAAACTCATCTTATACTGAATCGGACGATAATTCATCGTATATACCTAAGTCAAAACCTATTTTCAAAAAAAACAAAAAAGTCTAAAGGTAGATCTGCTAAAAAGAATTTAAAAAAATCAGTTGTGGGTAGACGACGCAAAGGAATGTCTAGTGAATCTGAGGAACATCATGACGAAGAGGACTATCGACGGTTCTCTCGTCGAAGAAAACCAGATTCTGAAAAGCCAGTATCATATGTCATTCCGGATTCAGATGAAGATATCGATGGTGATGATGATCAGGTTGCTTCATGGACTTATGAGGAAGATACCACCACAAATGCCGAGGGAGTCAATGAAAATATTCCAACAATTGAAAAAGTTATTGATCATCGTAAAGGCTTTGTTGGAGGTACTGGTGCAGGTACAACCATTTATAATATTAAAGCCAAAGGCGAACCTCTTGTCTCAGAAGAATCTGAAATGCAGTACCTGATAAATTGGAAGGAATTGTCTCACCTTCATAATACATGGGAGTCAGAAACATCACTCGATGAACTTGGGGTATTTATTTTTTTATTTCTACAAATTATTGAAGTTGAATAATTTATTCTTTTGGGTTTCATTAATAGGCTAAAGGAATGAAAAAATTACATAATTATATGAGTCGTATGTCTGACTATGAATCATGGAAAAAGAATGCAAATCCTGAAGACATAGAATACAACGAATGTCAATTAGAAATGTCCCAGCAACTAGTTTCAAGCTATACCATTCCTGAACGAATTATTGCTGAAAGATCCGTGGATGATCAAGTCGAGTATTATGTCAAATGGAAAAATCTCCCGTATATTGATGCAACATGGGAGGCTGGACATTTGATTGACAATGAGTTTCAATCTGTGATCGAAAATTTTCGATTTCGACAAGAGTCTCGCTATGCTCCCTCTTCTAAGTCTAAATTTTTCAAATATAGACCCAAATTTACGACTACAAAAAGTCAACCTGATTATATGGGAGGTTCAGATGATTCTTTGAAACTCAGAGATTATCAATTAGATGGTATTAACTGGTTGGTTCATGCCTGGTGCAAGCAAAATTCTGTAATTCTAGCCGATGAAATGGGACTGGGGAAAACCATTCAAACGGTTAATTTCTTATATTACTTATTTCATACTCATCAACTTTATGGTCCGTTTTTAGTGGTTGTGCCTCTCTCTACGCTAGACGCTTGGCAGCGAGAATTTGCCAGATGGGCACCTGATATAAATGTCTTATCCTATGTCGGTGATGTCGCTTCTCGATCTATAGTAAGTGGTTTCTTGGTTAATATATTCTTATGAAATATGCATTATTTCTTATTTATGGTGTTCAAGGTTTTGAAACATTTAGTCATTGTTTTTGAAAAATAATAACTTCATAGAAGTTATGCATTGGTTCAACAACTCACACTATACATAGGTTTTAATGTCTTGCATTATACCTAACTCTTATGATAATTTCTAATGTGATTGTTATTTTTTCATCGCAATTAAATATATTTTAATGTAAAGTGTTATTTCATAAATGTATTGGTCTTTTTAGATTCGTGAATACGAATGGACGCATCCAGGGAATAAACGTTCAAAGTTCAATGCAATTTTGACTACTTATGAAATAGTCTTAAAAGATAAGCAATTTTTGATAAATGTGCCTTATGCTGTGATAATGGTGGATGAAGCTCATCGTCTTAAAAATGACGATTCCATGCTTTACAAATGCCTACAAGATCTTACAGTTTATCAACGCCTTCTCATCACTGGAACTCCTTTACAGAACTCTTTAAAGGAGCTTTGGTCTCTTTTGCATTTTATTATGCCTGATAAATTTGATAGATGGGACGAATTTAACGAGCAATTTGGAACATCTTCAGCAGAGAAAAGAGGATATACCAAGCTTCATAAACTCTTAGAGCCCTATATTCTTAGAAGAGTGAAAAAGGATGTTGAAAAGTCACTACCTGCTAAAGTCGAAAGAATTTTAAGAGTAGATATGTCACGAAAACAAAAACAATTTTATAAGTGGATACTAACTCGGAATTATGCTGCTTTAACTAAGGGGATAAAGGGATCAACAGTCAGTTTTGTTAATATTGTTATGGAGTTAAAAAAATGTTGCAATCATATTTTACTTACTCGTCCAGAAGAAATAGACAATACGTTCACAATGAGCAGAGAAGAAAAGTTGCAATTTCTGCTCCGAGGCTCTGGAAAATTATTACTATTAGATAAACTACTTGTTAGGCTTAGAGAAACAGGTCATCGCGTTC
Source organism: Lepeophtheirus salmonis (assembly GCF_016086655.4). Lineage (NCBI taxonomy): Eukaryota > Metazoa > Arthropoda > Copepoda > Siphonostomatoida > Caligidae > Lepeophtheirus > Lepeophtheirus salmonis. The sequence goes on along the minus strand of NC_052134.2, from coordinate 1,785,046 downwards.
TAATTTTTTCTCAAATGGTTCGAGTCTTAGATATTCTAGCAGAATATCTCGAATTGCGTCGGTTTTCATTTCAAAGGCTTGATGGAGGAATCAAAGGGGAGCTTCGAAAACAGGCACTTGAGCACTTTAATAATCCAGGATCAACAGATTTCTGTTTTTTACTTTCAACTCGAGCTGGTGGCTTAGGCATTAACCTTGCAACAGCAGATACTGTCATTATATTTGATTCGGATTGGAATCCTCAAAATGATCTTCAAGCTCAAGCTCGTGCTCATCGTATTGGTCAAAAAGATCAGGTAAATGTTTATCGGCTCGTTACTATGAACTCTGTTGAAGAAGATATAATTGAAAGAGCTAAGAAAAAAATGATATTAGATCATTTGGTAATTCAGAGAATGGACACCACTGGAACTACAATCTTGAATAAACCCAAATCTGCTGAAAAAAATTCTACTCCATTTAGTAAAGAAGAGCTTGGTGCAATATTAAAATTTGGAGCTGAGGATTTGTTCAAAGATGAGGATGATGGAGAAGAAGAGCCCAAATGTGATATTGATGAAATACTTAATCGAGCTGAAACACGAGAAGAAGAAACTAGTATGTCAACTGGTGAGGAAATTTTGTCTGCATTCAAAGTCGCATCATTTGCTGTTGATGAAGATGAACCTATTACCATTGAAAAATCGTCAGAGTCTACCAAACCTGATAAGGAATGGTCTGATATTATACCTCAAGACACGAGGGATCGTATAGAAGAAGAAGAAAGACAAAAGGAAATTGAAGGCCTCTGCTTGGGACCAAGAAATCGAAAAACTGTTGGTGAAGACAATGCTTCTAAGCGAAAAAGATCTTCTGATGAAGAATGTGATTCGGATGATTCGGGTAAGCCTTCTAAGAAACGGGGTAGACCCTCAGGAAAAGAGAAAATTACTGGATTTTCTGATACTGAAATTCGTAGATTCATTAAGTCTTATAAAAAGTTCCCTAAGCCACAAGAAAGGTTAGAAGCGATTGCCACAGATTCAGAACTTCAAGAAAAAGCTATGAAGGATTTAATCAAGCTGGGTAATGCACTTTATGACCGTTGCCTAGAGGCTGTTCAAGAAGTTGTTCTGGAAGGCGAAACTACTGCTTCCAAGTCTAAAGCAATTTCTGTCAAAATTGGGAACGTCGCTGTAAATGCTAAAACTTTATGCGACGCAGTGAACCTTCTTAGTCCTCTTGCTGATTTTTTGCCTGCGCTTAGTTGTGAAAATGATCGTAGTTCATGGAGTAAGATAAAAAATCTTCCATTCAAATACAAAGATCCTGGTTACGATGATATCGAATGGGGAATTAGTGATGATGTTAATCTGTTAAAAGGTGTATACATTCACGGATACGGTTCTTGGGACTCTATTAAAATGGATAGAGACTTAGAACTTAGGGATAAAATAATGTCAAATGCTGATCGTAAACCTCAAGCAAAGCATTTAGATTCTCGAGTTGCATTTCTATTGAGATCTCTGAAGAAAAGTTTAGAAGGAGGTGCAGAAAAAAGTTCAGTAGTTCCTAAAAAAAGTCGGACCTCTCGGCCAAAGAAAACTCCCGCTGTACTGGCTCAAAACGAAAACTCAAACGATAGTAAGAGTGAATCTCATTCTCACACAGAAGCAAAGTACAAGTCAGTTGATATTATTGAAAACACAGATTCATCTAATGATGAAGATGAGAAAATTGAAAAGAAAGAAACAAAGAAGGAAAATATTGATGATCGAAATCGAGAAAAGAAATCAAAGAAGAAAAAAGATAAACCGATCCTTCATATCACTGCTAAAAGTGAGCCTATTATTATTGGAGAGCTCGCGCCTGAAGTTTTCTCAAAGGTAGGAATCAAAAAATGGCATTTCTGCTTTTATTATATAATTGCTAAATTTTTAAAAAACAGTGTAAAGAGATGATGAGAGCTGTGAAAAAGTCGTTAAAGTCGTTAGATCGTCCGGATCAAAGCCTTGGAGAATCAGAAAAAGCGCATCATAATCGGCATTGTTTATTGCACATTGGCAGACATATTGATTCTCTTCTAGTTAAAATGAATTCAGAGGAAAAATCACGAAGTTGGAAAAGGTAGGTTGTTGTTCTTACATACCAATAATGTCATAATTAATTGTTTTCCTACTATATTCATTAACTACATGTATTTCAGTCATTTGTGGTGTTTTGTCTCTAAATTTACTGAACACGATGCAAAAAAATTGTACAAACTATATCGTCATGCATTAAAAAAGAAACATAGAGAAAAGTCGGAAGATCCAGTGGTAAATATAAAAATACATATATCGGTATATATGTTACAAAGAAAGTTGTCGTTCTTTATTTTGTTAGAAGCGAACTAGCGTTGTGGACAATGATAGAAAACCTTCATCGTCTTCATATCGTCCATCCTATCACCATAATAAAACACCAAACGCCTCATTTGCCCCTTCATTTCGAAGAGATGATACAGCCAAGAAACCTTATCATAATAATCACAATTCTGCCGAGCAATTTAACAAGTAAAATTAATGTCGTTCGTTCGAATACTAACAGAATTTATATTTGATTTGTATTAATTTAGATACCCACGCAAAAGTAACTACGATAGTGGCGGACATCATCGATCTAACAACCATCACTTAAGCGGCCATAACCGTGATGGGTATAGTCATCATCACCATGATATGTACAACAAGCCTCACCAGCATCATCATAATCACTGGACGGGAGGGGGTGGGCATAACGGGTCTTCTTATGGAAATCAACCTCCACCTCATCGGAAACACGAATGGAGAGGGCCTCCGCCGGAATATAGATGATTTTTCTATTTAGTTTATTATTATTATTTTTTCATTTTTTTTCTCGCGTTGAATCATATATTTATGTGTGGAGATACATTAAAAGAAAGAACCGCATATTATTTAATTCGAAATCGTTTTTAATTTTTATTGCTCATTTAAATAATTAAATTATGATGATATATTTTTGGATTTTTTGTCGTAGAAGCATCTCTTGAATGTTACATATCTTACATCGACCTCTCCGTCTTCAATGGGGTCATGAGAATAAATTTCTGCGTAACAAGAGGGACTCACACATTTTCTCACACAATTTATCCGCTCAATTCCAGATATATTGTAACAACTTGGCGTTTGCTTGCAAGCCGCTGTGAATTGTTTAAGTAATTTTGCATTTTTTGGATCTTCTGAAGGATAGCTTGGACTACTAGGGGTTGGTGGCAATGGCCGTTCTTCAGTATCTATGTCATCAAACCATGTCAGATCATACTTCAATGGAAGTTGTCCATAAGAAACAGACAAAAAGGTAATGCAAGTTAAAGTGGATAAAAATATAATATTCTGTCTCATTGGGATTTCTTATTAAAATAATATTGGTAGGAAAGCTCCTTTTGCTTTCGAATCATAGATGAAAAAAGAGAAAGAAATGATAATATATACTTTCATTTTGGCCGTACTATAATTCAAACTAACATTACATGGGCCTCCGCCTAATTGTCCGTAGAGAGGGATTCAAATTATATATTTTCAACGTGGCACGTATAGGACGTATAATCCTAATTTATTAGGAATTCTCATTCAGAACTTAATACATATTAATTATAATTAAATTAGATACTGCTACAATAACTTAGTAAATGTTAATCTTGATCAAAATAGTTAAAATCTACAAGTTATGCTTATTTTTCATTCTAATATTATTCGACGGGAAATGTCAAATGAATGAGCTTCAGTCACAGACCAGTCAAACCCGTGAAATATTAGTTGAATATATTACATCAATGAATACTACGGTTTCTACTCGTAGTCATAAATCATTCAATGTATGTATGTACATCAAGGATGTAAATAATAATATAATTAGACTCATGAGAGACGGGTGGATGAGGGAGTATTAAGTAATGAGCAACAAAGTATTATGCAGTATTCTTGTCATTAGAAAAGGCAGAGATTTAAGGCAGAAGAAAAGGAAATGAATCAAATTGAATGTATGTAGCTAGACACATATATATAGCTAGAGAGAGAAAAAAGAAGGAACGATACAAAGACATTTTTTACTACCGTCTTCGAGAACGATAGAGCATTAAGTATAAACAATACTCAATAAGAGAATGAAGAAATTGTCTTAATATTTAGTGACGCTACATACGCACTGTATTGCTGTCAGTACAAGGCAATGGCGATAACTCATACGGGAATGAATGAGAGACTGAGTGATATATGGTGCGCTGGTAAGAGTAAGAGAGCTAGAAAAGAAGAGAGAGATGTAGCTGCTAGAGCTGAGAGTGAGCTGAGATGTGTGGATGAAGCAGCTGATGAAGTGAGTGCATTGTAGCTAGCTAGTTTAAATGCTTTAGCTAGAACTGAAGGAAGAAGGGGAAAAAAGAAGATGGCGTCAATTTTTGGTGTTGGCGGATGGAGTAGAAGCGCTGATTTTATTGTTAGAGTTAGAAACTTGAGATTGGGGTAATTGAACGATGACTTCTGTTGAATGAGTGGACTGCGTGTGGAGTAGAGAATCGGTGGTAGAGGTTGTTGAATGCAGTGGGAGGCAGGGAGTGAGATTCCATCCTGGTTGGGTCCGGATTGTTATTTAGAGGAGAAGAGTTTGACGACTTGAAGTGGAATCCGAATCAAGGAGGGAGAGAAGAGAGATTGGAGGTGAATCGTGGATGGAATGGAGCTGGATCCTGGTGGAGTGGTTTGGGTCAAGTGTGGAACTCATTATTGGCCAGGAGAAGTGAAGGCCTTTGATGATCTTCCCCAGCATGTGAAGAAAGACTTTGATCCTGAGGATGAGAAGCCCAAGCTGATTGTCAAGTTCTTTGACGAAGATGGCTACGAATTCCTGGAGGATACCAAAGGAGTCTTTCCCTACAATTGCTCCAAGAAAGAAGAATTCATCAAGAAGGGACTCGGTAATAACTCTTGACTCACGAACTCGCAACCAGAGTCACGTCTTTTCCTTTGCAATATTGTCATTCCTTCTTTCTTTCAGTGAAAAGCCGGAGAACAAGTAAAGAAGGCTCGAGTTGGTTCGCCAAATTTCCAAATGATATTGTGAGGTGTGAAATACTCACCAAAGGAGATCCCAATATTCTAGAAAAAGAGCCCTACATAGAGAAAAATGAAAAGGTCAATTATAAAGAAATCTTCAAGTCAAGTACAGAATCAGTACCTCTCTCGAAAAGGCGTAAACGATCTTCAAGCTCTCTTGCATCTCCATCATCTAAAAAACCCAAAAACTCTGATGCAGTAAATTCACCTAAAAGAGGGAGACGGAGTGAAACCACTCCGACTCCTCCTAGACCAATAAGTCATCCGAGGTTCAAACCCGGAGCTGCAGGTAAAAAATAAATATTTTAATAAAATATAATTGTGCTTAACTACTTATTGTTCTTACAGGTGCCTCTGATCATAAAATTAAAATTTTACCTCAACCATCATCGCCTTATCATTTAGATCTTGCTATGAAACAAGAAAAAGCAGCACAGTCTCCATCTAATAATTACACATGTTCCATTTGTGGATTCTCTGCTTCTCGGCTAAATGTCATAATACTTCACAACAAATCTCATGCTAATCAGTCAGCTTCCTCAGGAAGGCAGAGTGGATCACCTATGATGCAGCGAAGTAAAAATGGATTAGAAACTTCTTCTCGTCATACTCAGGAACCTAAGAAATTGAGCAAAAAGTCTACAGTGGCTCAAGTTAAAAAAACATCTCAGGACAAAAAGTCTCCTCCCAAAAAACCTAGAATGACGAAGAAGCTTAAGGAAATAAAAGCCAAAGAAGAAGAAGAAATGAAGGTAGAAAGAAGAAATAAAATCCTCAATGACTGGTCAGATGATGAAGATAATGAAGGAGGGAACAAAATAGACGATCCTGCTGTAGAAGAGAACTGGGATGATGAAGAGATGGAAATCTATATGGGAGATGATAATCTTCATCAGAACTGTAGTGAAGATGAGAATGAAGCAATTGAATGCGATAATAAGGATACTATTAACTCTAAAAGTACTAAAACTCCTGGGGGAAGTATGTCCCCTAAAAATAATGATCTTCCTGACGATACAACAGAGCAACATAATCCATCCCAGAATACAAATAAGTCTTCTAAAACTAAGGAACACGAATCTGTCAATAAATTATGTGTAGAAGGTGATGAAGTGCAAGATAAAACTGATACTACCATGGGAAGTAAGGGGGCACAAGAAGAACATCAAATGTCACAGTCAAAATTAGAGTCTGACGGAGCTGAAATTATCAATGAGCCCTCTACTAAAATGTTAAAAAATTCAGAATTAGACGAGGGGACATTCAAAGTATCTGGAAAATACGATAAAATCGATAGTTCAGATAATGCTGATGACAAATCTGAAGATTCTTCGGACTCAAGTGACAATACTAAACATCATATAGTGTCTCTTTCTTCTTCCACAGAGGAAACTGTTAAAGATAGTCAAGTTACTCCATCTGAGACTGACTTTAGTGAACTTAATAGCAAAAATGTTCAAACTCCACATTCCCAACTGAATGATGAAGAAGAAATATCCAATTCTGTTTCTTCCGAACTAGACAAAAAATTAGACTATGAGCCAGTCCAGGACGAAGAAACTTTTAAATATAGTGCAGGCAACAGCAAGTCTTGTGAATACGAAAGACCTGTTAAAGAATCAAGTGTATGTAATAATGTAAATTCTTCTTCGGATCTTAAAATTATTGAAGAAGCAGAGAGTACAAATTCGAAGGAAAATCATAAGGATGTGACCACATCTGAGAGTTTTGAAGAGAAAAAAGTGCTGAAAAACGGTTCATATGACGAAACAGAGGGTCCATCCTCCTCCAATTCAAATATTGACGCACCTGACGTGATAGATATTAACAAAGTACTCGAAGAAACTCGAGTGCCTAGCCTTCCAAAAGACCTAAAAGATATATCTGAAGTGGAAGATTCTAGGAAAAAATCTTTATGTGTTAAAGTTATGCAACCAACGTCCAATTTAACTGATCCTTGGGACGTACAGGACGAGTTCATGAAGGATCAGGAAGGAGCTTCAAAGAAAAGAAAGGAAGCTGACGAAGATGCTGTTTCAACTACAACGCCCTCCGAAAAAAATGAAAAAAATCAACCGGACTCCTCCTCTCGTAATGAAAACTCTTCTGAAGAACAGTCTAAAAACGAGCTTGATGGAAAAACAATAATGGCTGTGATACCCAATGGTAATGAAAGTACACTAGCGGTCGTCGGTGAGGATAATAAAGTATTTGCTATCACCGGAGACTGCAAGGGTGAGCTCACTTCAACTCAACAATTGTTACAAGGAGAAGAAGAAACATATATTCTTCTGGTAGATGATGGATCTGGTACTGTTGATTCACTCAACTCTCAGACTTTATATATTGATCCAAGTAGTTTAGCATCTGGAGATTATTCTAATATGGTTCTTATGACTTCCTCAACATCCACAGGAAGCACCAAAGAATCTTCAAATAAGGACATTTTAGCACTTGCTATCCAGCAACAACAGATTGTAACTACGGTAGACACCACAGGAGGAGTTGTAGTTGTTCCAGGTATTGCATCCTCTTCTGGTTTGACCAAAATACCTCTTATATCTACTCAAGCCACACCTTCGGCACCTATAATGACACCAGACGTTCTATCATCACAGGTACCTGGTGTACCAGACTCAACTTCCCCTAATTTATCTTCAAAAAAACATACAAAAGTCTGTCTAGAAAAAATCGTCGTCCCATTTAGAGCCTGCTTAAATTTAATTTTCGAGGTTTTATTAAAATAAATCATTTTAATGAATTTTTTCTTAAAAATACAACAATTTCCCAGAGTATTACTGGTACTCTGCTCTAAGAGATTATTACATACAAATTAGTTATACAAATTCATAAACTTATCTCCATTACATTTTTTTAATGAAATTTTATGCCAATGTTGATGTATTGTACTACGCATAGTTAGTATATTTGCTGGAGTTTTTTCTTACCGTCAAGAAAGTATAAACTGAACGGTCTTACTTTACACTGTTATACGTAATATCATGATTTGTATCAATATATCTCGGATATCGCAGATAACTATATGAATAATAAATCTTAAAATATTTTGTTGGTTTTTGCATATTATAATAACTATTATTGTCTATGTATTTATTGTTAAAAAAAGTTGCGCAAATACGGATTTATAAGTAAAAAAAATTGAAAATTTATCTATGAATATCCAGTCTAATAGAGAAATGTACTTAAATGTTTCGTAATGTGTTTCATTTGAAAACAACTGAGCTATACATTGTATATTATCATTTTATTTTTTCTAAAATTATATATTTATGAAAGTAAAAACAAACTGAAATGAATTTTATCATGCCAATAGATTCATGCACTTCCTGTCTATGAATAGAAGTAAAGTCTATGAGATTCTCACACTGGTTATTTCTTCTATAATCGAAAGTTTAAAGTAGCCTTATTTCACTCATGGAATGTATGGTTTGGATTTACACTTTTTAAGAATTTATTTGAGGTTAGTTAGAAGAATCACGTTTTTTCTTGCGACAAGTAGGTGATTATCTGGACTCACATCTTTGACATCCATATTGACTGAATGATTTGAAATATAGCTGAAATTTTGATTGTATGGCATGTTAATACATGGAAGAAGCTGACTAATAATGTTTATTCTTTTTATCTTACCTGATCCACAAACTACAAATATGAATAGTCCTAATAACCAGGGACCGACGGGATACTTCACTTCACTCGGTTTCTATTTAAATATGTAGTATTAATATTAATCTCTATTAAAATAGTCATAGTGTCTTACCAATCCCTTGATCACATTTCCTCTCTGTGTGATGTTCTTCGATGCCTTTTCGTTAGCAATTTTCATCCTTTGCTGGGCAGACATCCTGGATAGCGGAGATAAATTTTCTCCTTTTTCAAATTATATGTATATATATTATTTAAAGCTTAAAACATAATACTGAAGAACAACAATAGTACAGCCACATTAAGCCAAATACACGCACAAAGGGAAAGCCCATATATAGGTAGTCATTAATTTAATTCTTTCTCACTTTAGAAAGCGCTCCTGGTAGAAAGAGCCATCTTTTATTTCTTATCGGTGCAGAACATAGGGATATTTGTTGATGACGACATAACATGTTTTGGTTACTAAATTATACTAGTGTGTGTGTGTGGAATTGTCAGTTGGAACATTTGATTCAATTTGTAATATTTTGTGCGAAAGATCGACGAATTTCGAAGTCAAAAATTTAATAAAAGAAAAAAAGCGTTATCCAAAAAAAATTCTACTCCCCCATGAGTAAACCCTTATGAGAAAATATATAAATATCCTAATTTGGATTCTTCTTACAGTTTTTTTTCAATAGACAATAGGGATTCACACTCAATAGTGAATTTTTGAGGATCATCTAGCGAATTCGGAAATATATATGGCATTAAAGTCAAATAAGAAAATCATTACTTTTGTAATAAGAATATTGTAATAGTTATTAATATATTATCATGTTGTACAAATATATTTATGTAGGAGAGATAAATTTACTGTTTGGCATATTACTCGGCTTGTAGAAGTGATATTGAGATCTTAGTTATTTTAATGGTAATTTCAAAAAAAAATATGCGACTTTAGGCATAAATTTCATAACATGGTGGCTGAAATATTAATTTTAATTATTGCAATTTTTATAATCAACTTGCCTCATCGATGGGGATGTTATATACATTTCTAAAAGCTTGATATAAATTAATATAAAAATAAAAATCCTATTTAATACACTTTTTGAACTTTTGCAGCTAATCTAATTGATTTTTCTACTCAAGACACTTAGTCTCTAAGTATTTGGTTGTACTGACCTCTGCATTATTCTAAATAATAAAATGAATAAATACTTGTGTTTGCTCACTAACTTTATTCACACCACTTTGCTCTGAGCATGCATCGTTTCTAGTATTATATGAACTAGCTTGGGAACGGAACGCTAAAAAGGAGATTTTAGCGTTCCATTCCATTAGTACTTAAAAAAAATTCAAGAAATCAAAGTTTATATATTTTTTTACTATTTTAAATATGATTTAAAGGGCTGATCAAGCAAAGGCGAACGCGTTTGGGAGAACTATTTTGTGGCAGTATCACAGGGGGAGAGAGGAGATTAGGAGGCACTTTTGAAGGGTCTTATTGAACATGAAAGTTTCTAGTACTCTACCTTAACTTAAATATATGACCTTGACTAGTTCAATAATTCTGAATCAAGTGACCGAGGCATATCATTTGGCCGCGAATGTAAGCAAATGACCGCTAAAAATAATAAATTATACTCTCGTATATTTTGAGGGCTGCAGTATAGTTTCCCACTAATTAATGTTTATAATAGCAATGTCGTAGGAAGTTATTTTCATCGAAGTGAGCTAAATAACTAATAATTAAGAATTATGATTTTTTCTGTCCTATGAAAGAGAGTTGTGGCTCTTTCGAGGTGGAATGTGGCTAAGGTAATCAGGTATCTTCCGATATTTACATAGTATTTATTGTTTTTAGTTCCTCTTTTATATACAGTATGCCACAGCACAACGCAACAATTTAGCGTAGGACAGAAAAATTGAATTAATCTATAACAACATAGTGGTGAACGAGTGGGCTAGTTATTATTCAAAAGAGCAATAATTACAAAGTTATTTCTCGAAATGCCCGTCCTCTGCTGCTACCATGGGCCTGAAGGCTACGCACACCTTGACGACGTGCCCTTGGACATGACCGCCCACTACCTCTCGGCATGAGATTTTTAGCGCGTCATGGTGGACGGTAGAGAGCCTACTTTCGACATAGCCCCAGGTACCATAGTGGAGAGGATTCATGTCGGGCGAGGAGGGAGGCCAGAAATCGGAAAAATTCTTCTGAACCAATTGCTGCGTGCAACTGTCCTTGTGCCATGGGCAGAGTCCTGCTGGAACACATATTTTCCCTCTTGATAATTGAAATTCACCAAGGGCAAGAACACTTCCTTGAGGACATCCTGGTACTCATTGACACCGATTTTCAGACCTTTCAGCAACCAATATGAGGCATCCTCTTCCCGTCTGATGCCACGATTCTCAGAATCATCTTGGAGGCTGGAAACTTAGTCTGGTTGGCCAGCGGAACCTCATCGACCACGTAGGCGAGGTAACAGTCGTTCTTGGAGTTTCACGACTAGTCCATGGCCCGGTTTTCTTGACTTGGTGCTGTGTTTGGCTCCAATTAAATCGGCTATACTTTGCCTTTTCAATTATAGCTCATATGAACGCTAATATTCACCATATTACTGTAAATATTGAAATTTAGCTCTCAAATGAGGTCTCCCTGAGACTATCAAAATGAAAGTCGCAATTTGCTGTCGTACAGTGTATATGGTACTAACTTATGATTGGAATGCGGAACAGAACGAAAATAATGGCTGAATGAGGAACGAAAATAAAAATAAAAGGAACACCAAAATAGGGGTACGCTTCCAAGCTTGAGTATGTGCGTGGGAACATACGAATTTTGTTATTCCTTAAAACGACCAGTACTCTGGGAATTCTCCACGGAAGATTTCATCCCATAAGGTACAGAAGGTTTGACCACCTTAAATTACTTATGTAACCTAAAACATTTAACTTTTTTTTGTCATCCTGACCCTCCTTGCTGGGGTTGGCCTCCAGAACCTCCCCAAAATAGCCTCCGGATAGTTTATTTGAACCATAAGGTACATGGGCAAAACTTGAACCAATGCCATGTACTATGTCAGGCATCATAAAAAACCAAGACTGACAAAAAAAAATCGTTAAGAAACTAATAATTTGATAAACAATAAATAATTTGAAAAAAATTAAAAGCAGGAGAATGTTTCCAATTAAGTACAAGATAAATTAAATTATTATGTGTAAAAGGGACATTTATTTTAATTATGTACTTTTTAGAGGGGTTAATTCACATTTACATGAATATTAATATGTACTAAAAATCCTAAGAATGACTTGATTTGCATATTTTTTTTTGATCGATTAAGAACGATAAAAGTATAATAATTAGGGGAAATATTATATTCTTTCTACTGTAATAACTAATAGAGCTAATTTTATCTGTATAATAATGGAAATAAGATTGTATAATGATGTAATAACATATTTTTAATATTATACTAGCCCGAGACATTAAGTAATTAAAATGAATTAAGAATTGTTCTGCTTAATACATAAAAAAAATACAGACCGTAGAATTTTAGGAATTATGCTCATGTTGGTTTTATGATTATCAATATACTAATATATAGTCATTATATAGGCAGTCTTTTTTCACGCGATGAGGAAGTGGTTGCTTTATTCTGGGTCAGACGCCAAACTTACAGTCTCGCAACCGCTTTCCTGAGCATCAAGGAACCCTCCGAATATCCCAAAATACACCCCACCCGGCTTCCATTTGTACAGGTAAAGTACTGGGGCAAAATATAGTTTAAACTTTACTGCCGCCGCGGATCTAGGCACCAAGGACCCCTTCAAAAATACTATAATACACCGCGCCCAGGGGTTGTGCAGGTGAACTGTTGGGCCCGAGTCAAATTAAATTTCCCTACCACCCCTTCCTTAGCATCGAGAAACCCTAGTAATACCCCGAAATATACCATAGCTCTCAGGTTGTGCAAGTGAAGAACTGGGTCTCAAGGTAATTTAAACTACACCCCCGCTGCATTTCTAATCACCAAAACCCCTCATAACATACTAGAATAGACCTCACCCTATAGACTGTGGGCTGCTGGTCCCTGAGGTAAGTTAAATTCTTCCACCACTGCTTCCCTGAGTATCAAAGAATCCGGAGCCTCAGCTTGCAATTACAATGAAGGTTCTTTTTAACAGCAATTTATTTTCTGTCCCCAAAATCATATAACATGCAGTTCATAAAAACAAGAGTCTTAATTCAGTAGTACCTTATGTATTGCTCTCGCCATCTCCTGTGACCCTTTTTTCCTTAAAAACATTTCAACTGCTTATAAATCCCCAACAAATCCTCAGTGTGACTCTTCCTCTTTGATGAGGACAAACCCTAGTGATTACTAATACTTACACGTTCTCTCTTCAAGAATAAAATGATAATGATTACAGCTTAGGCATATAAAAATCCTCTTTAGATTGCAAATAGCAAAAGAGTGTGATCTTAAATTTTTTATAACCTATAGATAAAAGCCTGATTTTTCGTTTAGCAACGACGGAGAAAGTAGAACTATGCCTTATTACCCTATGGCCCCTTCTCTATTGTATGTATCGTTTCTCGATGATTTTGAGGAGTATGATTTCATAGTTCTACATTACCTATTTGCACAATACTCCACGAAAAATTGACCTAAAGTCTCAACGATGCCGGCAACTGGGAAGGATTCATAGAGCAATGAGGCATAATTCCACTTTGCACTACCAAAAATAGATCAATTATATACAAACTAAATTTAATAGAAGTCCTAGATCGGTGTAAATCTATATCAAGATAAAAATCCATTTAATAAAGACTGTTTGATATACAAGAATAGATACCAGGGCTTCATCTATCGAATCAAAAACCTGACAAGATTTCAAATTTTAAACACTTAGAGGAAGTGAAATTTCTGTTGAAAATTTCAAATTACTCATTGGCATCATTTTCTTGTTAAATAAACTATTTTTTGAGCTAGATTTTTCACATTTCATAATGCTTTCAGTCATAATTATCCTTTCAATTCCTATTATTTTTTTCCTCGATATCATTCCTCTGCATCTACCAACATGTTTTGCCGGACGTTTAAGAGTTCTTAAGCCTTTTTGAGTTCATTATATGTAGAGTAAGCTGCATAAAATCATACAAGTGTCAACTCAAGAAAATGAATGGAAACAACCCGAAGTAAAATTCACTTTAGCTTTGTTTATTTAAAAAAGCTCGTAATTTTACTGAGCCAATGAGTTCTATGGCACGTAGGTTTCTAGGGCACTTTGCCTACCTGAAACTTGGCCGAAAAAAATACAAAATATAATGTTATTTATGATGCAAAACTATGTAATTATGATTCCCATTTATGTTATTCTAATAATATCTAGAGATAAAATGTATATGAATCTATAATTCTCAGGATGTATTTGTCCTTGGAGGATAGGATAAAATTACACTACACAAGTAGAAAAAGTCCCTGCGATAACCAATAAAAAAAATATTCACAAAAGAAATCCTAATATTGACATATATATATATATAATATGTAACTCATAAATATAGACAGTATAAGTAACCAACTTTTAAAGTATCCCTTGTTTTCAACAAAGATTGTCTGCTGCATGAAACATTAAAAATAATAGCTACATAGTATTGGAGGATGAACCATCATAAAATATTTTCTGTGCAACCTCATTCAGGGTACGTTTAATAACATTTTAAGTAAGCGCATTAATTAAAGATCTGGGGCTCGCAAAATCTACTGTGCAACCTCATCACTAAGTCCTATTAAACTCGAACTACCTTTAACGAAACCCAACTAGACCTAGTTAACCTTTAGCTTAGAGTCTATGATAGAGAAATACTAAGACTGATTGTTTCTACCTATGTCTTACAAATAATCTTTAATAAATATTTTTACATGATCCCATGACAAAAAATTGGCTTAACAATGAGTTTTAATAGGTTATTTTATACGATAAATTTGACTTTTAAAGGAATTTATAGACCTATTCAAATTTCAACTTTTTTTTTCAAACCTTTTAATATTTTACTTTTTCCCGTTTTCTAAAGTCTTTAGAAATTAAATATAGCAGTCATTTGGATTTTGGACCACAGCTATGCCTGACGCATGGGCTTTGAAAATTTATCGTTGGTGGCTTTAAAAAAAGGCAAAAAAAAACAAAACGTGATTGTTTGTATTTTTTGACAATAGCTTCGAAATGGGTTATTATATAGCATTTATATGGATATCAAATCAAAGCCAATAAACTGTGCTTCCATTCGTATAAATATGTCATTAACCCTTCATTTGTTTCCAGGGGAAAATTTTACCCCAAATATTAAAAAATACTTGTTTTTTATATTTTTTCCTTGTCTTTTTGGGTATTCTCCTAAGTTATTTATTATCTTGACGTATTTATATACAAAAATAGAATAAAATACAAAAAATACAAGAATCTGCTAATAAGTATATTTATTTGGGTTGTATAAATTTTTGTATATGTATAATATCACTAATAATTTGTTGAATCTATTTGTTTTATTTTTTTATTAATAACTTCTATATCGTATCATTTGTCATTTTAATTTTCTCTAATTATCTACTTATAACTTCCATTAAAATTTATAAATCATATAATTTTTTTTAAATTTACCCACACTTATTTAACTTACTATTAGAAACATACGTCATAATACTTTAATATATTATCTTAATAATGGTCATTATTTTATTTCTATTAATTATATGTATATTTATTTCTGTGTAAAATGTCTCGTTATCTTTTGAATATATATAATTTACATTTGTCGTTAATTTTGTCAACCTTAATTTGTTTGATTTTCTATGTTTTAACTTCTATTAAAATTTATAATTGATATTTCTTTTGTACTAGTTAATCGTTTTTTAATTTTTAAATTTTTTTTTTCACTACACTTTTTTAACATGACATCACAAATATTCGTTATTATACTTCCACTTACTAATTTATTAGTAATCAACTACTACGTCTAAAGTGTTACTCATTGTATAAGATGAAAAGCGACTTTAAGGGAAGACATTTAAGAGATCTCAATGTTAATACATCTATAATATAGAACTAGGAAAGTATTTTAATAGTTTAACGAAGAAAATAAAGTATTCCTGAATTGGACAATTTCGTCTACATTTTACAACATGTTTTTTAGTGTTACTTGAAATATAGAATATTCTCACTTCTATAGCAGAATCACGTGATATTCTATCCTCCAAGACCGTAACTTTAATCAATAGTACCATATGTCTCGCTCCCACGTTTTCATCACACTCGCTCGATGCCCTGTCCTAATTATTAGTGATCTAAATCGTGTGTATTTTTTAGCTCGCCTGTTTTTCTTTTGAATTGCTAATCTGAATTTTCTTTTACGTAGTTGTTGCCACAATTTTCTAACTTCTGAGGAGTTCCTACTCGATTGAATTATATTCAAAACCTGATTGAAGATTCTCCCCTCCCTCCTTGTCACAGCTGATTGTAGCTGATCTAATGACGGCTAAGCTGTTTTCCTCTAAAACATTCTGCAAATTATTTGGGTTAGCTTGTTGATTTTCGGGCTCTTTTTTGTTTTAACATGACCAAATTACACATGGTTTTAATCACTATATATTATATAGTAGTTTCTAGCAGGCTCCTCCTATTTCATCTAAGTTCAAATGAAAAAGAGTTATCATAACTACCTTGCTGACATTTATAAAACTTCCTTCACCATTAGTTGTTTAATAACCCATGTTAAAGAAAATTAAGTTCCTCCTGGGATTGTGATGGCATTTTTCTTGATTGCTTTTATCCCAAGAAATATGAAAATGAACACTATAATCCTATATAATTTCGGTTTTTGGTGGCCTATATAAGATAGGTTGCGTGATATAATAAAGTTAATCATTTAAGTGATTTATTTCAATAGGTACTTATTAAAAATATTATTTCTTAAGGAAAAAAATCTACAAAGATTTGTAATTTAACGTGGATGATATTCTTAAATTTGTCACATTGAGACCCTATTTTTACCCACTCAAAAAGACATAATAAAAATGTACTTTTCCAAGAATTATATTAAAATAAACCTTTTTAAAAATGAATTTCACTAGTTCAATAAGTCCATGTAAAAGAAATAATGTATCTTTTCTTCATTACGTCACTATTGTTCCGCTTGATTGTTTTAAAACTACGACTTAATAAAATTAGTTTGAAAAGTATTTCGAGTGCAACCATTTGTCGAGAATTGTATATTTGAAATATTTATTCTTTTTCAAAAATATTCATTACTTTTTTTTTTAAATGAAATATAAGTATATTAATTATTTTATGGATATCATAAGTTACATAAGTTATGATATAATTAAAAATATATGTGCTGCTTCAACATAAAATCAATCTGTAACAAAAATCAAGCAATGAAAAAATTACATTTTATTTTTTACTTCATATTTATTTTAGGCTTTGTAATTTTTGGCTGTATTTTAGAACCTTTATTTAATTAAAAGTATGGACACATTTTCCTAAATCTAATGACAATTAAAAAGGGAGATGATCTGACAAGGATGATAACTATGCCTTTAAAATGTATCTTCAATATTCTTATTGTAACATAGTACATCATTTTATAACTCTTCACTTTCATGGATGACTTAGCATCAACTATTTTCAAATTGATATATGCAATATATTAGGTTACTCCGAAATGATGGAGATAAGTTCGTTTGAAGGAAAGAAGAAGAGTTAGCAACAAATTCCACCAGCATCGATTTTTTATTAATTTTATCGTGGAAAAACAGTTATTCAGAGACTAAATAGCTAATGCCTACATACCACATATGTACATGTTTCTCCATTCGTCGCTGAAATGGAGACTCACAATACTATTTGATACGCTACAAACTGGGCAAAACAGTATCTGAGATTCACACTGACCTCACTATCGTTTACCTTGATGCCTGCCCTAGTCATGCAACCATCTTTCGGTGGGCTGGTGAGATCCGGGATGGAACTTTTAATCTCGAGAAATGTATCTCATCAGGACGTCCCCGGGAGTTAAGAACCTGGTAAAGAACAAAACCCAATTGAGCGTTCGAGAGGTCCCATTGGAGCTTTCCTTACCACTCACAGCAATTTTTAGAATCCTGACTGGTGATCTCAGCTTCAAAAACCTCCTCAGTCTGTGGGTAACTCATTCTCTCTCTCAGGCCAACAAGGATGAGCGAAGGATGAACCAGTTTTTAACGCGGAGAAAGGTGGACACGATCAAACAGAGTCCCTACAGCCCGCACCTCAATATCTTTAACCGATTTGTCTTCCATAAGCTGAAGTACCTGCTCCAGAATTACGATTTTGATAGCCATGAATACATCACACGCGGCATTCAGCGGATGATGAAGTTAGTGAACAAAGAGGAGTGAACTATAAAAAAGTCAAGCTACCTGTCTGATAAACGTAAATAAATTGTTCCCTTCCTCAACGCGGCGTTACCTCCATAATTCAAAAATACACAGTTTATTCCGTGGTCAGATGTCGATGTTTCGGCTTCTTTTCTCTTAATCAGTGTTCTGAATGTTGGTTGTTTGAATTATAACTAGCTCATTGTTGTGACTGGTATATCCCTACCGGTTTATATGTCTGTACACTGTACATACTCTTTGTGTTAAATTATATTCTTTGTAATTTTGTTAGTCGCATGTTAATAAAGAACCTGAGTACAGCTTTGTACTCACTCGGTATTACCCTCCAGTCGAATCTAGTAGTTGATCCTAGGGATGAGCCTGGGGATCCTGGATATCTAATTACTCATCATATTAATAGGTATCTATACCTAACACCCTGGCATATGATGATGGTGAAGCTATTTCCACGTCTTTCTGTTAATGACCTATAGGAGGAATGGTCCAGAAGGTCACTAGCAGAGTCTAAGGAAGAACTGATGGGCCTACGTAAACCTCAACTTGTAGCCTTATTTTATCTAGACTTGTTTCCCAACCTTCTCCTTTTGAATGTCCAACCTAGAAGAGGCCATTGGTGGTCCTCATGAAGTGATGCATTCTGGAATTACGTAGGGTTCTATCTTGATCTGTCTGCAGAACAAAATGCAGCTCTCTTACTTAATTGAGTCGGCTCAGATGTCATACAGTGCCATACAACCCTCGATGTGGAGCTTCAGGTCAGTTCTTACACAGCTCTCCTATGCACTAAGGAGTAAGCATTTTCTCCAATAGAGTCTCTGTTATATGAAAGGTTCTGCTTGACTGAGATAAAGCAGACTGTGCAAGAACCAATTGATGACTTTCTAACCCATCTACGGAGTCAGGCACAGTTCTACAAACTCAAATATTCATCCTGTTTTTCTCCTTATGGAGATGATGTGGTCGTGCTAACTATCCTTAAGAATACAACCTCTACTAAACTACGACAGACCGCTGTTGAAAATATGTTTGTCAAACTCTAAGAAGTAAGTCTTATAGGTCATGCCATGGAATCAGTAGAAACTCAGAAGAAGGATTTCTGAATATAAGGACCCCAAAGGCACTTTTCACCCCAAATGTAATTCCATACTGAGAATGTGCCCTTCCTCTGGAACAAAATTTCAGAAAAAGTGTATCAAATGCAAAATTTTGTGCCACAATGCATCCACTTCTTCTTCGTTCTCATTGTCCTGCCATTGGTAAAATCTGCTTGAAATGCAATGGTGCTGATAATTTTGTATTGCACTGCAGATCTGGTCAAAGCAACTTGATTGTTGGGAAACTCTGCAAGATCTATTCTCCAAATTCTTCCAAACAAGTATTTTTCAAGGATGATTTGGAATCTCTCAATGCAAAATACCAATGCATATTCGAAACTTCGGATAGCCACACTACTAACTTTTGCTTTTCGTCTGTCTATATTCAACTTTAGGATTGTGCATGTGAAAGGCCTTATGAATCTTCATGCAGACGCTCTCTCACGAGGTCTACCAAAAATTCTTGTTCATGACGAAGACACAACCGGAAAACTACTGTGCCTTTCTATCTATTCCTTCAAGAGTAATTAAACAGAGTTGTGGGAGGCCAATTCAGGAGATAACCATCTTTGCCTTGTTGTTTATGCTGCAACAACGAAGGACTGGTCGAAAGTTATTGACAATGGGTACAATAACAAATGTCATACATTTTCCTTGAAAAATGGTTTTCTGTTTTGGGGAATCCGTCTGGTCGTCCCTTCCTCCCTATGCAAAAGAATACAAGACGAACTTTACTTCTCTCGCTGTGGATAGTTAAAATGAAATCAATCATTCGCTGTAATGCTTGGTGGCCTAATATTGACAATGACATCACACATCATGTCAACACCTGCAAAATCTGTCAGGAAAATGCTCCTTCTCCACCAACTAAATACATATCCTTCTCTCCTGCCTGTCTTTGGTAATGTGTTCACGTGGACTACTTACAATTCAAAGGGAAGGATTTCCTAATTCTTGTCTAGGATGGGTCCAAATGGATCGATACTGCACCTATGTCAAACACCTCTACGTCTCACACACTGCAACAACTATTATACTGGTTCTTTAGATTTGGTATTCCTACATGGTTGTACTCCGACAATGGTCTTCAGTCTACAAACAACAGCTTCAAATATAAGATGTCGGAGTGAGTGTTTCTCCACATTCGGAATCTAACAGACAAGCCGAAAAGACTGTACATATTTTGAAAGACATGATGAAGATCAACCCTGGAATCTTTGTAGATGAACTACTTTTTAATTATCGTTCTACTCCTTTATCATTTAAAATATCTTTAAAAATTAGATCCCAGGTGTTACTCTTGAGAAAATCTCCTCTTCTATCTATATTTATTGCATACAGATATACGAAATCACAGTTGTACAAGCTTTTTTCCACAGCGAAGGTCACTTATACATATATTTGCTTATCTTTCAATCACGCTCTTGCTATTCGTTATTTGAGAAGCTCCATATATCCAGGTTGATATATTTGTATAGGTCAATTAACGATCAAACCTATTCCTTTAACAATAAATGTCTATTTTTTACTAATATAATAAACTTTAAATTTAATGGCTATGTTTCACATACAATATGAATTTTATGCCAAAAATGTGGGTTTAAATGATTCATTTGATAGAGGAAAATGCAAATAACCCAGACATGTGCACTACATGTAACATAGTATCTTTAACTAAATGACGTGTTCAGAGAGATTCACAAATATTATATGTGCTCATAAAGTATTCAATGTCTTTATTAATATAGATATCCAGATTATAAGGGAGGAATTTCAACTAAAATTAAATGATCCCTCAAGTAACGTGACGTGACATTAGTACTTTGGATATGGTCAATCAATACTCAATTTATCTTGAAAAAATCATTTGGAAATATGTAGGTAATTGACGAAATATTTGTGTGGACATTTTTATTGGATGCAAATCAATTTGGAAGAGGATATTGCAAGGGTTTTTAGTTACATCATAATTTAATAACAGGTATATATTATATGAGTTTGAATTTTATATTGTAGTAGTACTTGAATTCATGATGAGTTACAAATAGGGAGGCCATCAAATTTATTTGTATAAATAATTGTTATAATGAAAATCAAATGATATTTTCCTTCCAAGTAATTGCAAAAAATCTCTGATCCAACGGACTACATACATAGTTATTCTTAGAAAATCATTTTATGGTATTTTAATCAATACAAAAATTAAGGAAGTCATAATGCTCCATACGTAAAACAACTTTAAAAAGTAACAATACATACTCAAAAAAGACTTATATGGAGATTTCATGCTCTTGAAGGTGCTCAGGTTTTTAATCATCTGATTATGACTACTATTCTCATGGAAATGAAAACTCTTGAGTCCATTTATACCCATAAGAATGTAAGTTTGGCTAGAATGGTGAATCTTTCCAAAATTACTGTTAAAATCAGGCTTGTAAGAGTTCCGCTATTATGGCGTTCCATTCAATTATTTTTTTTCGTTCAACGTTCAGCCATTATTTCCCTTCTGTCCCGCGTTCCAATCTTGAGGTAGTACCATATACATACACTGTACGAAAGCAAATCGCGACTTCCACTTGGATAGTGTCAGGGAGTCCTCATTTGAGAGCTAGGTTTCAAGATTTTTTAACACAATAATCCGGTGAATATTAGCGTTCAAATGTGCTACAATTGACTTACATCAACTAATTCATTATCGAGATGAAGGCTAAAAGGGTTTTATAGCCGATTTGATTTGCGTCCAGTATATCAACAAGAAAATAATAACAGTACCGTCAACTAGTCGAGAAACTCACAGAACGACCGCTACCTCGGCTAACGATGAGGTTCCACGGGACAACCAGACTAAGATTCCAGCCTCCGTAATGATGTAATGAATTGTGTCATCAGTCAGGAAGAGGATTCCTCTTTTCAATGCCCCATCATGTGTAGCATGAAGCAGGACGTATATTTTTTCTACTTTTAGACGTACTAGACTCAAGAAAAAAAAATCTATTTGTAAAAACACTGTTTTAAATTAACATTTCAATTGTTTTCTAACGAAAACTAATATTCAAAATTCTTTAAAAAGAAAAAAAAAAAAAAAAACTAGATACATGATTCAAAATTTCCTTGTTTTGGATGCTGCGAAAATGGTTACTTCACGTAAGAGTAGGAGGCTGAGATTAGAATCTTTCAGCTTTCTGTGTGTTTCTGTGCTCTCTGTTGATATCCCTTCTAGTTATGTATTGGTCCTTATTTATTCGGTGTAGTCGGTTTTTTCTACAAATTGCGATAGTTTATTATGCCAAATTAGATATATATACTAAGAGCATTGCACATATCTTACACAAAATATTCTTGTAATACAAATTATTCATTCAGTATGTTTTACTTAGTTATATAATTTATTCTTTTATATACACAACTAGTTTTTTGAACTAAAAAAAGATGTACTGTAATTTTTTTTTAGCTGTTTTCATTAGTAGACTCTTTTATGCAACAGCAAATTCACCCTCCGGCCTAAAACCCACATTTGTTACAAAAATGACCATTAAATTCTTCAATCTCAGTACGGCTGACCCTTAAATCCTTTTTTTAAAATCAAATTTTTAGCATAATTTCGACTCAGAGCCGTATTTTGAAATGAAATAATTATATAAATGAAAATTTAAAGTCCTCACAATTGATAAAAACCTTGCAGCATTCAAAAGATATATAATTTTGTTAAGTTATTATGAATACAGTTCCAATAAAATGTGTCTCATAGTACAAAAATCAAGAAAAATGAAGGATCATAAATAGAAGCTAATATTTTCTTCAATTACTTTATACCATAGCTAAAACTAAAAAATAATCGTTATATGACAACTTCAAAAGATTTGCTGTCAAAAAAAGTTTTATTTGGTTCAATTTTTTTAACTTTTCATTTCCTTATATAATATTTAATAAATAAGCAATGCAAAGTTGCCTGAGACTGTTTGGAAATTAAATATAATTAAGTCAATTATTTGACTGATCACAATAAGTAATTCATATTTTAAAGACTGAAAGATTAATCTTAATCTAAATATGTTTCGTATGTAATTTATTCTATCAGTAGTTATAGATTAAATTTAGTCAAACTAATTTATATTTAATTTTTGAGTTTTTCTCACACCTCTAAAATAAATATTTGTTCTGAGAATTAATCAAATAATATAATTGTATTTAATTTCTAAAAATTCACGCAACCTTATATTTCATATTTATTAAATTTTCTATAAGAAAAGTGAAACGGTAAAAATCAATCAAAATAAAACTTTTTTTTTTTGACGGTAAATCATTGTAAGTTGTAATATAGCTGTTAATCTTTATTTTTAGCCATAATATAAAGCAATTGGAAGAATTACATTTCCCTTTTCACAGGCGAGGTTAAGAGTGGATACAAAGCTAATTGTGACCCTCCAAATCAACACGAGGTATTGTTTTTTTTTTTTTTTTGATTAAGGACCAACAAGTGGGAATTGACTTAACTGCGGTCCTCGGTCCTAAATAAGGACCGATCCAACCCTAATACCATCGACTGATATATATATTTATAAAACGTCTACTGTTTAATATTACTTAAAGTATTTTTGAAGTTCTATTTACTTATAGGGCTTAAATTGATGACAATCCTTTATTCTACATAATTTATTTAATTACATATTTGAAGGAGTATGGTACATATCATAAAACGTTAACTTTCGGCCTTGAAAAGCATTTAAATTACAATCATCCCAGATCCCATTAGATAACTTATTTATTTAATTTTTTAATCTAAATATCTATATTCATAAAATGGTTATGTATTTGAATATATAACCACATTTCGAGGGTGTTGAAAATGTATGGTTACACATACAAATATATTCAAACCAAAAAAATTTGAAGGATTAAAATGTATAATTATTATTTTTTGAAAAAACAAAACAAAAAACACATACAAAACAAGAGGAAATAAATATTTAAATTATCTTTTCTACAATTGTATCACATGGCATCGAGAGGGTGGGGCTAGTTGGCTTACTTTTCACGTTTCACCATATTACTCAGGTAAAGATCCGTGTTTTTTTTTTTTTTTTTCAAATTTCAAAACAATATGCAATTTTTGGCATCAATTTCATAACGTTGTTAATATTACTATTACTGTTCTATACATTTTAATAATGACAATTTTTTAAAGCATATTGCCACACGTTTGTCATGAATGATAATGACTATAATAAAAACAAGATTTATATTATCAAAAAATATATATTTAAAAAAAATAAATTAAATGAACTACTACACAATATATCTACAATATTAATAAAGCCGAGTTAATCTGTCTATATTTATAAATGTTGGAATTAAAAAGAATTTTTTTTTATAATATAAGAAATAAAAATTTATTAGGACTGCTACGGTACGGGATTGTACTACGGTTCGGTACGGTACGACCCTTAAAGTTTCGTACGTTTTTCCTTCGAATACACATAATCAGATATCAAATATTTTGATATTATAAAATTTTGATTTTTTTAAATTAATAGATTTAGAAATTGAGGTAAGCTTTTAATCCATAAGACTCCTTTTATATAATAAATATTTAATGTCTTTGTTTATGCAAAAAAGAAATGTAGACTTATAAAATGATATAATACATCCCACTTGTATTAAAAACACAGTGGTATGGGCAAGGGATTATTTAAATAAATTTCCCAGTTTTTCCAATCAGCTTCATGATATTATATATATATTATATGTACATAATAATTTTTTATACAGCTGGCGAAATTGTCACTGACAATCGGTCTTGTTTATTACCGGAAAACGATGACTTGTTCATCTTTTTGCAAATATAACCTGTTTATTTTTTTATCAAACTTTTTTTTAATTATTAACTAATACAATTAATAATTAAATAAAATACCTAGAGAATTGCATTATAATAATATAAATAAACATTAGCGTTTAAAATTAAACCTCCAGGGATAGACTAATTCATCCGTTCTTTGTTTTATTTATGTATCAATTCAAAAAATTTTATTAAAAAATAATGTGTTCATTTAACAATATTGGAAGTAAAATAAAAAAATGAAATGAATTAACAAGAATATTGAAAGAATGGCCACAAATACTAAGAAAGCGTTAAGAGTTATAATACAAATTACGGTAGTAAAAATTGAGAAATGATGATGTTTTTAAAAAATATTCACAATATCTTTTTAATTTTTCAGGTGACGTTCTGATTCAGAGGGTATGAACCTCACAATGTCGGAGGCAAAGTACCATCATTTTCTGTAGACTCTTGGTATTTTGATATTAAAAGAAATGTATCTTACTGTTGCATCTATTAAAATACCTTCAAAAATCTTCTACTTTGATCGACTCTCTCAAAGTGTGTTTTTTTTGGCAGTATATGCCTTAGAATTTAAAAGTCCATAATACTGTGCCTTAGTTTTTGGAGGCAAATTCCTTTGTTTTTTAGATAAGATAAGTATATTCATAAATAATTTATTTGTACCCTCAAAAAATTATTGAAGATTAAAATATCTAAAAAAACTTGTAAAACTATATTATTTCTAAAAAAAAACCCGATTTACTATTGTACGGTATCGAATTGCATACCCTGAAGGATGTACCACGGTTTGTACCAATCCGTGGGTTTCCAGCCCTACAAACTACTCATACTAATGAAATATCGCAGGCATTCATTAGTATGAGTTTATTTTTACAAAAATTGGAAAAGTTCTATAATAAAATGTTCTGGTAATTGAAAATACCTACAGTATTGTACAGTTTAAGTCTAAAATTGCATTGTTTTCTGGCATTTCTTCTTAAAAGTTTGAAAATTGACGTTTGAAAAAAAAAGGAAAGAAAAGAACATTGAAAAATAATGCATAAAATGATGGATATTTCAGTTTAGCATCCAAATTTATGTGTCAAATTTATATGTAAAGGAATATTCAGACAAATATCTACAAATTTTATTTTATCTAGGAATCTAATATTCTATTGAAAATCCATTATATTACACCTGAAAAAAAAAAAAAAACTCCAATTTTCACAGATTCCTTTTTTTGCACATAACTTTTTTGATTTAGAACAAATTTAGAAAACGTCCTTCGTGTTCGTATAGTTGTTTTTTGAGATGTCAATCACTTTTTGATTTATAACTTAATCCCTTATCTAAACTTTCTAAAATTTCAAAGGTCTATTTTCCAGACCCTTAATGCTGATGGCGACGAATCTTTGCAGAGTTTCGACAGTCCTGCAAACCACATAGACATGCAGTATATTGTTATAAATTTTCCAACTATCTTTTCATGGTTTATAATATTTGATAGAATTGGCAGAGATCTGAAATTGAGCGGTAAAATTCCTACCATCCGAAATATATCTACATAAGGAAGATACAATTATTTCCCTCCAATCTTCTCGAAGTCTTAAAAAATTTAAATAGTAATCACAAATAGATTGAGCTACGTCTGTTGGTTTTATAGAAGTCATTTTAAGATGCCAGGGTATTGGAACAATAAAATAATTTTTAAAAGGAACTAAAAACGACCATCGCAAAAGGGGGTTTGCGGCTTTAGGTCATGAAAGGATAAAATATTTTTTTCCAGGCCTTATTCCTTTAATTTCTTGGGAGTTCTAAGATTCCCAAAGAAGATAGGCTTCTTCACCTTCCCTCGGATTACATCCAAAATAGAATCTCGAATGAATAAAGGAACAGCTGCCCATATCATCAGTTGAGCTGCACCCCATACCGGGGAGTGAGGAGCAAATTTCTCTTTGTTGAGCTCAGTACCAATCATGAGTTTAGGGTAGAACTCGCTGGATGAAAAATTTCACTCTCTTAGGTCCAATGGTGCCCACACCATAAAAAAATGTAAAACATGTAAAATTTACTGCCAAAATCATTTTATGCTTCAAGTATTAAACCATATTTATAGGACCATCTGACATGTAGCTCTATAAATCATACTACTCCCTGTCTCCTTAAAAAACCGTAGGATTTACCTAACTACTTTTATAATATCATAAATTACACTTCCGTACTGGTCAAATTTAAACAGGAATGTGTAAAGTACCAAAGAGTTATTTTGTAATATGTTTATTTGGAATATTATACCATCAATACTTTGTTGAGTCTTTGAGTATATTATTGTTCATTACCATTTACATAAAAGTGCTCTATGTACTAGTATGAGCTTGCCCGTTCCACGGACGCATGGTGGACAAAATGGTGGTGGTCAAATAACTTAAAAATTCAAATAAATAATATTATTCATAACGTATGTTTTTTCTATTTGAACCGACTGTTAAAGTGCCTAATTTATTCCAGAACAATAAATAAAAAAACCCAAGTAAGAAAAAAAAAATGGTTGCCTCCTATTTGATTAAAGAAAACGGTTATGCTCGTCAGAATTACTCCTAAACCGGTATTGTGTACGTATAAACCATAGTTATGCATACTTAGAAGACAAACCAACAAATTGCAAAGATACCAAATAATCAGTTACAGTAAACAATCAACTGTTAGCTACGTAACAATCCTCTCAGTACTAAACTAAAACAAATTTATGATTAATAATTTTTTGGTTGATGTCTTTTTTTATCACAAATAAAAAGTTTATTGCCTAAAGTAAAGATCGCTTAATACATGCACCAACTACATAACAACAGTAAACCTGCGTAATATCCAATACTTATAGCCATAGGCACTTCAAAATATTATCAAAGTAATATACCAAATTAACTAAAACATATTTAATTCTCATAAATGTTCATCCAAGGCAAATTAACTGGCTAATGCAATCTCCCCTTCCCACTTAATTTTTAATAATAAAATGAGGAATAAAAACGGTTGCTAGGGAGAAAAAAACGGGAGAGGAGGAGGAAGGTTCAAAAGTTTATTTTTGTATAAATAAGATTTTTCTTTGATTTATGTATTTTTTCAAAGTTTCTCTTCCCACTTACCGGGTATAGAAAAAGCACCAAGACCTTCATCTAAATAGTAATTAAAATACTCATTATTGGTCCGGATGATGTTGGATATAGAAAATTTAATTTTATAATATTTTTGACTATAACAATACACATTAATTATAAATCTGGTCGCCATTAGCCTCAATGACAGCCTCCAACCGTCTCCGGAACCCCTTGTACACATTGACAGCGTATTCCTTTTTAATGATTCTCCACTCCTGGTTAACAGAGGTCTTCAGGGCATCAATATTCGGATGGCGAAATTTGTTGGCCTTCTTCTCAATTTGCCACCAAATGGAGTAATCCAGTGGATTCAAATCTGGGCTCTGAGGGGGCCAAAGGTTCTTGACCAGAATTTTACGTTGCTACCCATCTACTCTTGCTCAATATTAGGCAGTATGGACTCCGGCACATACTGCTAAAATACGTACGTGGCCTTATTGCAATTCTTCTGTGGGTAACCGTTATCTAACTGGAAACCAAATTGGAGGCATTTTTTCTCCAGTTGATGCCACAACCTCCAACTCATCACAGATGCCAGATGTTTGGTCTTGATGCTGTTGTATGCCTTGCTTAAGCATACCAGAAATCATTTTGCTTGTTATAGACGGTGTCACCGGTAAAAGTCTTTTCATGAGGGAAAAAATTACCCGAGAGTTGACATCGCTGGAGACGGAGTTCTTTTTGACTTTGGGAAAGGAGTGATCTCTCAATTTTTTTAAGCAACCTTTTTCCAGCCTTTCGGATGGCCTTGCCACAGTAGACCAATACACCTTTTTCTTGACTTACTGTCACATCTTCATCGTTGGGTAGACCTTAAAGGCCCCCATTATGTCTTCAGGCTTCCCTTTGGTGGGTCTTCCACTCTTGAGTTTGTCCTAAGGTTATCCTCAGTAACCAAACAATTTTTGACCCGACAAACTGTGGCCTTGCTGACGTTTAAGGCCTTCATGAAATCCGAGGTGGTCCTCCCGGTGCTGATTAAACTACCTATGATGGCTCTTCTTGCCTCCATCCGACATATACATAATTTTTGTTTACAACAGGCACATCAATCAGAGACTTAGAATCTAAGCTATTCAAAAATAATCGAAACTTTAAGATTTAATCAACAACACCTATTCAAAACTGTATTTTTGTAAGGTCTCATTTCTTTTTCTACATACGATAGTTATATTTATTGATTCTGACAACTTTTTTATCAAAAATAAACATAAAAAAGGCACCAAATTAGTTTGTAGTTAGCCAATTTATCTTTACATCTATATAACTATTATCAAATAATTGTTAAAATTGTTCGCAGCCAAACAAGATTTAATTCAAATTCAAACATTTAAACCACAAGCAGGGGAAAAATAAGCTAAAATATTGAAAGCTGACAGCAAAATACCGAGCAAAATTTTGTGTTAGTGAGGTAAGGTCGTGCCCCTTATCTGTGTTCAGTCAAGTTGATGGATCGCATTCTAACTAGCTCTTGTTTGGTTGTAAATAATTTCAAACAATGATTAAATAATAGTTCTATTGTTTGGAAAAATTGACTAATTACCAACTGATTCTGGCCCTTTTTTCCTATTACTTGTTGGATGGAAGGTTGCAAAATTTAATAGACGTAACAACGTATAAATATTTCTATTTTAATATCCCTTTGGGACCATATACTATATATGCCCCCAAGTTTTTGGAATTTTTTGCCCTCCTCTTCACCTTTATTAACAATTCGTTCTCATAATTAGTGTTTGTCTTTTATTTACATATTTTATTTTTTGTAATCCGATCTTTATTTGCATTTTTAGGAAGAAAACGTGCATTTGTACAATCGGTTCATATTAACAGCCTTGATTACTCAGTTTCCAAGTTTTCCCCTGCTAAACAACAGAACTTTGTCTCTTAGGTTCCGTTTATCCTATCCATCTTGCCACCAAAGCTATTGAGGTATTTACAATAGATTTTTCCTCTATAAATATTAAGTGCATACATTTTTCTTTTCATTACCGATATATAAGTCTACTGCAAAACGCTTAGTCTTTATACCGTGCTTTATTAAGTATTACAGTCACAGTTTTTGACTATGCCAAAGATTGTGGAACCCTAAGGAGGTTAGTCTCACCAAGATATGGACCAAAGAAAAAATACATGCTGTGAAAGCTTTGGCTAAGGCTGACAGAAAGTCTGTCTTAGAGCGGTATGGACATTGCACAGGCACAAAAAATGTTAAGTTGCACATCAAGGGGAACAAGGCTACACAGATGGTGCTCAGCGTCATCTTTTCCAACAAACACAGCGATGACATCTTTAAAACTGACGTGGTGTGAAGGCTTTGGTCTCTGCAAACATTCCCGTAGCTAATATCGACAACAACATGTTCAAAGAATTCTTGGAGAAGTGTATCACAGAGGCAATGCCCAGCTACACTACTATAAGTGGATAATGTAGAAAAAATCAAGGATATAATATGCAAAATCAAAAAGAAGCTTAAGGACAAGTTTTTGTTAGTGTCCATTGATGAAACGACGTACATTCTGAGCAGGCCCGTTTGTGTAGTGCTAGCAAGGCCTATGGATGGTGGATTCCTTGAGAGATCATACTTAATTAACATGGTAAGCCTGACCACAAACAACAACCGTAGCATCCACCAGGAAATTAACTACTCTCTGTTTAAGCTCTTTGGGAATGACGATGAATACAATATGGTACTACTGCTCCTTTAAGATGATGCTACTTTCGGTTAAAGACTGACAAGGGGCTGAAGATGATCTACCCCAACCACATGTAATGTATCTGTCCCATCAACAACCTCAATGGTGTTGCCGAACTGGTGAGATACTCTTTCCCAAATGTGGACAAGCTCATTGCTGAGGTGAAGAGGATCTCCATTAAGTGTGTCCACCGCGTACGTACTTTCTTCATAGCCCATTTTATAGCCCTGTCCTATGATGTATAAACAAGAATTATTTGTGTTCACAAAATCTCCTTTAAATTTTTAAAATTAAAACTATATGTAATGTACGTACAAAACTGTGTGGAGATATATAACTATCCGGTAGTACTGGAAGGCATTTGGACCGTAAGATAAGTACTTTTGTTCTAACTCAATAATCTTCTATTTTTGACGAGATAAAAGTCAAAGCCAACGTAAGCATTTTTTGTACTTGAAGCCGTTATTGTGCTAAAAATGGCAAATGTTGTCCTTGCTTACGTCCAAGCAAGTGGACACGATGATATGAATAGTTGACTGTCCATAATCTGACTGTAGTTCTCACAAGAGTATACATTTTTTTCTGTCTGAGAGTTTTTTTTTGGGTCGTTTCATAAATTTACGACTTCCATACATTACTGGTAGTAAACGAAGTTATTCCAAAAGTTTTGTCTGCCACTCAAATGAGCTCTAATATCCATATAAAGTTCAACAACTTCTCCTACCTCTAAAGGAGGAAGTTTTTTAAACTGAAAATTCTGATTTATATATCAAGTACATCATGTTTCAAGTCTGACATTATCTGTGCATCTGCGACATAAATGGATCTTCCAGTAAGACAATGCACTTATCCATGTATCCAAAATCTCCAAGAAATAAATAAGTTAAAACATACATACATTCAGCTGCAGGATTAGCCAATTTGCAGGTCGGATTTAAATTGTTGTGAAAACAGCTAAGAAGGGCTGTTACAAAAGGTGTATGGGGATATGCACAAATCATAGGGGTAGGAGACGGAAGGGAAATTCAAATTCGAATCAAATAGTTTTTTTACTAATAATTAATTTTATATCCTTGATTTTTCAATTATCCATTTACTTAAACATAAAGTGTCTTTGTGTGGAAATCCAACTTAACATACTCATTATTGACAAACTATTATTAAATGTTTACTGTTCCATCCTTACCTTTTAGGATGAAGTTTATATTCAAATTATTTTTCAATAATTACATTTGATATAGTAAATATTTTACAATTCTTACCAAGAGTCGAAAAAGTAACTATTTTTTAATTGATATTTTGCTATAAATTGTATACATATTTATTCTATTAAAAGGGAATCCTAATCAAACAAAGCCTTAGGCCTCATATCCATTACTTCCTTTCTTTATATCCCACACAAACCCTGCAAATTACAGTAAGAATAAATCCACATTAATAAGACAAATAATGATAATATATTCTGTATTTTTTTTTGGTTAATTAATAGTTCCAATTACTCAATTATAATGTGGATTAAAAATTACCATTCATAATGAATATGTAGCTGATAACTACGGATTCAAATCTGAGTTAACGATTCTCTTTTGTAGTTTGTAATCAATGTTTATATGTATGCATATGTCTATGTACTACGTGCAGTTACTTTTGAGTGTATTTAGGACTCCATTGATTCAAATCTCACAATACAATGAGTTAAAAAAAGGGACGATAGAGTTGTATAAAATCGGTTTGTAGAAATGGGAGACATCTTGACAGCGATTAGGTACATTCAAGATTAATTGAAATACAAGGTTATGCCATCATGTAATTGGGCTTGCTAGAATGTTAAATTTGATGTACCGTACCGACTACAGGGCAAGACCGAAATATATTACATCATAGATTATAACAGCGGTACTATAAGAGTAACAGTTTAGGAAGGCAATACATAACTACTCTTGGTAAGATTTATACTCTTTGCTGTCACTATTAAAAAGTGTGGTGGAAGTCAAATGTTAAAAAAAGTGTACAGAGCTTTAAAATAGAAGGAGGAACCTCTTGGCTCATTGAGATCTTTTCTGATGAGAAAACTTTTAGTGTTGAACCTGCCTTAAACTGGGAGAATGATCGAGTAGTAACATTTGGGGACGTACCAGAGGAGAACTGATATGTCTGTACCAAACCCCCTGCTTCAGTGATGATGTTAGGCCTGGTTGCATCCAATGGGAAGGCCATGAATCCCATGTGGTTCCCTTTAGGATACAAGCAGAAGGGTGATGAGTACGTCAAAATTCTGGATATAAAAGCTCTCCCATGTATCAAATCCATCGATTTCCATTCTTCCTGGTTGTTCCAACGAGATGGAACACCTAACCACAACCCAAAGAACATCCAAGAATGGCTGCAGGCCAACATGCACTTCTGTACAATGGACTTCTGGCCGTCACAGAGCCCAGACCTCAACCTCCCAGACAATTACATCTAGTTGCACGTGGAGTCCAAGGCCTGCAGCAGACGCCACAAGAGCACCCATGCCCTTAAGACCTCTGTCAATAACATCAATTCTGAGGGTGGATACATTGACTAAAACAGGTTCTTTGGGTTTCAATTTATAGTTAATAAACTTGTTTCCTAATTCACCTAAGATCCTGCCATAGACTTCAATACTTTGTGTGTTAAAATGGGTAAATAAGAAGGGTTTCCCCGGTATTGGCATTATCGGAGAGTAGGGAACCCACCTCCAACATAACAAAGAATATGAAAAATAGAACGTACAGAAATGGTGTAGTAAGCAGAAATTCATTATTTTCCCAATAGATGGCTTTATTAATGTGTATCTTGCGTGTCATAAATGCTATCGGTTTACGGTATTAGAAATATAAGATTTCGCAATGAAAAACTTATTATGAGTTTTGCACGTCAACGATGTTCACCCGGAAAGAGAAAAAACGCCATATTTATTTTAAGTTTTTCTTACATAATTCAAAAACGCAAGCTAGATGGCCAAAAAGTTAAATGTTTTTTATCGTCCTGATACCGTAGCAGCTAATCAAGCACAATTTTTGTCCCTTCGATTCCGTTCCTGTAATTTTGATGTCAAAAATGCAAAGGTAATTGTCGAAAATGTGGATCAATCATGGAAATCGTCGAGTCTGACTGTCAATTTAAGCTCTGTTTTGATTGCCACGGAGATAAACATTAATGAAAAAAAAAAATATATAAAAAAATATATAAAAAATAGTTCATATATTTTTACCTATTATATTTATTTTCACCTATTATATTTAATTGGAAATGTATAAAAATTGAATAATAAGTTTGGTGTTCAGATTTGCTCGACCATAATTATTATAACAGTGTGGATCATTGCATACTACATAAAGCATTTTTTTTTTGTCAAAAATACTATTCAAGAAAGGTTTACTTTTTTTAGCCGTCCAAATTCATTAAAAATGATGGTTTTTTTTAAAACTACAACTAACATTTTAGGAATAAACCTTTGCATAATGATAATCTCCATTGATGACTTCAAATTATAAACTATCAACATTAATATATATTGTATAAAGGGTTAATTTAATTTAATAAAGAAAACGAAATAGAACGATTAAGCTATTTCATTAAATAACTTAGATTTACATGAAGGTGTACTTCTGAAAGAAACAAAAAAATACCAATGTCATTTAATTACAATTAGAATTGGACAATGAAATATATATTATATAATAACATAATGTATTTAGCAATCACATATTTATCCTTTCTTCATTTCACTAAATCTTTTGTATGACAAAGACTCAAAATGTGGTTTATTAATAGTACTAAATAATAATAATTTGTAAGGATCAAGGGAATTTATATTATACCAAATGGCTCTCTATATATATGGGTCTTGTCAACACAAAAACAAGCTAGAATAATTTCCCACAAAATTGAGTTAGGATTAAATTTATATTCTTTAACTAATTATCCTCAACAAAATGATTCCAAAAACACTTTAAACCATACATATTTAGAGCATCAAAAATGCATCGTCACAATCAAAGAATGCGAAATTAATAGATTTTATTTGAAAGGCCATATCCGGCCAAATTAAGCCTGAGAAATCAAATCAAGTCTCTAAACTATAGTTAACATTCTTGGATTTTGACTGTATCTTAGAAATTGGAATATACAGTCCACAATATAAGGAAATATGACTATGAAACATTGGGTTGTAGAGATATTCATACTATGATGTAAATAAAATATATTTGCCATTTCTCTTTTTCGTGATTTTTGTTCAAAATTGTTTTCGTGTTAATTTTAATTTCTTGAGCTTAAAATTAGGAGACAATATACGGTACTACATCAAAATAGCAAGACAAACCAACCAACAGGTGGTCATCCTATATGCCCAAAGAATTAAATCTTGACCTTGTGACTATTTATTTCTTCATCCTCTTAAAGGGTATATATCATATGTATATATGATTATGTATTGATATGAAAGAGAGGAAATTACTTTTATGACTGGTACAAATGGAAAACGATTATCAATGCGTGTACTTACTGTATACCTTTGTATACAACTGACCCATGCTTAACATTTTTGTACGACATTGTACATATGTAATAATATTCAAGGAGGTAGGAAGTCCTTATTGCTCCCAAACTGGTTGTTTGCAGGCAGCAGAGTGAGTGTACTACACAAATATATACTACAATAACAAACAATGTATTCACGAACTATGATAACAATTAATTGATTCATTTTACAACCATTTCCTCGATCAACTTTTTGAAATAAACAAATTGGAGCTGTTGTCATGATTTGGCTATTGTATAATTTAATAGACTCTACGTACTATGAACTCACAAAAGGATATTACATAGTATTTTGATTCAGTGTGTATTGAATATAATGTCCATATAACCATAAAGAAATGACTATTTCTCTATGATATGGTTTGAGAATCGACCCCGGTTTCACTGCCTAAATTACTAAAATATAAAGGTTCAAATTCTTATAAGTTATACTTGTTTTCTAAACCAAAATTTTATGCTGAATTCAAATTTGGAGTCAGAAATAAAAAATATATAATGGCTTTTGTTAGTTAAAGACATTTTTGTAAGAGTATGTCTAAAATGAATCAATTAGTCAAAAACCTATGGTTTTGAGAACTTGTAGTTTGTTCTGTGACAATTTGGACCTTGATTTAGTCAATATCAAGTTGCTGCTGGTCATGTGATTGTGCAATATCAGGCGTTTCGAAACATGAATATTTTACTCAAAATGCAAGTTTCTGTTACTTCGTAAAATTCTGAAATATTATAAAATTTGACTCAAATTGGATATCATTTTCATGAAGAAGTAAGTCTTGGGCACAATGATTAACTTTTCACGAATATCGCTGATTCTGTAATTTTGTTAAGGGCTCCCGTAGTACCAAATTTTGCATAAAATTTTTAATGCGTAAATCGTAAAAAAAAAAAGAGAAAAGAGAAAATTAAACACATCAGCCTAAAAGATACTATTTCAGGTAAAAACGATTAAATTTTCAAGTATATAGCTCCTAATGTTTTTATGTACCATCCATTTTAATTGACGGACGGGTCTTTTTTAAGGAGTAGGGTTAATATTTTTATTTTTTTAAAGTGATCCTGTTCAAGAAATACCTTAAATTAGGTCTAAATTTAAATGTTATTAAATTACTAATAAAATGATAGGTAAATCAAGCCTGTAGACTTATCCTTTTAGTAGAAATGACTACCTACAGCTAGGCATTTATAGAAAAGTGTGAATTTTTGATTCCCGTTTGTACAAAAGTTATGGAAGAACCAGCCAAACAAGTAGTTTTATTCAAAAGTCCTGGCCTCTATCTATGATTATTACAAAATAATGCTCTTTTAAATGTACATTGTAGATTCTATAGGTCTACAAAATTGGGATTTCAAAATTTTCTTCACGCTAAAACGGTCATTTTTGGGCCAAATTGGTCACAAATTCAAATTTATCAGCTAAACCACACAAAATACAGGATTGAAACTTAAAAATCATAATCTATAGACATTTACACATTAGAAAAGATTTATTAACCATTCTTATATTCTACCATAAATATTTTGTTCACACTTTTGGCAGTGAAACCGGGGTCAAATCTTCAACTATGTTGTATGGTAATATCTAAATAATCAATCCACCCATAGTGGTTGAGAGTGTATAAAACATTGGACGTGTTTCCCCCTAATGAAACTACAAATTGATGGTACATAACTATGGAGGTGAATAACTAATTTGTCTTTATATGGCAATTAGTGTTGTAGGATATATGACAGGGATCCAGTCCAACTTGTCGGTACTTAAAGAAGGTGAAATTGATACCTATGGGGTTTTTTTCCTTTAAAAAAAAAATATTTTGTTATATAATAGAATAATTCTATAGCTAAGTAAAAATCTAATTAATCTTATTTGCCAATATAAATCATTTATATTTTTCTAGGAAAAGTTCCAAAGAGCGATAGACAGTATCAGAAATTTAGGCAATTTCTTCATAGGAATAATATAAAAACTAATCATAAATAGACTTTTAATCAAATATTACTAAGTAATATTCTAATACAATATCAAATAAAATACTATGTAGATTGTAATAATTTTTTCAGTTTTTTTTTGGTTTTTGAGGAAAGGTTGCGTGATACAAAAAAAAATGACGCCGTTTTAACTATACATCCTCCAAGAAATCATCCCTCTAAGGCGAATTCTGTGAGCGAAAGAAAAAGTTGTATACGTCATGAAGGGAAATCAACGGAAAGGATAGAAGTGACGTTATCTACAGTATCTTAAAAAGCGACATCTTACGTGAAAAAAATATATTAGTAACAGAAGGGGTTTAATCCAGCTAACAGGCGCATTTCGCCGCTTTATTTTGAAGCTTTAGTTGCAACTATTCATAAATTATAATGCAAATCTCTTCCCTTCAGTCATTTTTATACATGCAATGATGATGGAACTGAAGGTTGTGGGATGGTACAATGACTGTACATACAGCTCCATCTACCTACTATCTATGCACTCCTTCTTCTCCAATACTTTTTTTTTTGACCAACTAAAGCCTATTTTTCCCCTATTATTAGTCATTAAATGAAAGTAGGAATTGAATTAAAAGAATCGTGGAATGAATGTCGTCAGGTATTAAAATAACTTTTTTTTAGCAATTATTATTCTGATGACATAAAAAAAATAAAAAAATAGATTGAGCAAAAATAACATTTTAATTTCTGAAGACATTAATTACATGATGGTTTCTATTCCATTCCTCTTCATTTATAATTATTATACACTAAAAAATTGCTCATATGTTGACAAACTACAAGGAGTAAAAAAAAAAAAAAGAAGAAGACTATATCTTCCATTTATAGAATACTAGCAAAGGGTTACTAAAGCTTTAACCCAAGTAGCAAAAGGCAACCGTTAGCCTGAGAAAATAGTATGGTGAGTATTTTTCACATTTTTTCGCTAGATGTGGCTTTTCCTATGAATTCATTCATTTATTTATACTGAAGAGGGTAACACGGTTCTATTATTCTTTAATTAGTTATATATTTAGTTAATTATATTACTTTTAAAGTATAAATAAATTAGATCATTTGGCAAGAATAATTTGTCGGAGTCTTCGGATGTTTTAATCTGTAAGGTCTGCAACATATACTCCATGGGAGCAGACGATCTTTTTGGTAATGTGAAGATGCATTTGGAAGGGAACGAAAAAGCTTCGCCGAACTCAATTTCTTCGAATGATTTCAATTGCAAGCATTGTAAGGCTATATTGCAGTTGTCGGCTACTTAGTCGAACATTCTCGGTTCCATGTTTAGGAGGCTATGATGAATTTTAGAATTGGACTACGGGGCCGTGCAAAATTATTTACCAATGATATAAATATACTTTTTAAGATGTTTTGTGGCAACCAATCTGATTGTTTCGTATTTTTACTGTTAAAATAAACAAAAATCCTTCCTGTGAGAGCGTAA
The DNA here is from genome assembly GCF_016086655.4 of Lepeophtheirus salmonis. Taxonomy (NCBI): domain Eukaryota; kingdom Metazoa; phylum Arthropoda; class Copepoda; order Siphonostomatoida; family Caligidae; genus Lepeophtheirus; species Lepeophtheirus salmonis. Next base: position 1,746,091 of record NC_052134.2, on the reverse strand, counting down.
CAACTTCCACACGTGAGACCATGTCCAATCAGGAAACAAATAGGATCGAAATTTTAGCCCTCCTCCGAGCGGGAGTGCCTCATAACAACATTAAGGAACAGGTTGGGGGCTCGTTAAAGACAATTTACAACGTTTCCAAGCGCTTGGAGGCTGGGGGGGATCTCAAACATTCCCCTGGGGCTGGCAGGAAGCCCACTGTCTCAACAAGGCAAGTAAAGGCAGTGTTCAAGAGGACTCCCAACAGGTCCATTGCCGACATGGCCAGAAAGATGGGAATGTCGACATCAACTGTTTCAAGGGCATTGAAAAGGGCTGGAGGAAAGTCCCTGAGGCGTACTGAACGCCCTCTGCTAACTGAACGTCAGCAAGAAGTCAGACTTAAGCGTGCTAAGAAAATCTTGAATGATATCAAGAGCTCATCTGGACGCATCATCCTTTTTTCTGATGAGAAAACTTTTACGGTCGATCCTGTTTTCAATAGGCAAAATGACCGTGTTGTGAGCTTTGGAGATCCAACAGGAAGGCCATGAAGCGGGTATGGTTCCCCACTGGCTCAGATTAACAGCGGAGGATTATGTGAAGATTCTGGCGTCCAAGGTCCTTCCGTGGATCAAATCCATAGTCGGCAACTCTCCTTGGGTTTTTCAACAAGATGGAGCATCTGCCCACGCTTCCAAGAAAGCTCAGGAGTGGCTCAAGGACAACATGAACTTTTGGCTCAAAGACTACTGGCCCCCTCAGAGCCCAGATCTGAACCCACTAGACTTCTCTATCTAGGCGCACGTGGAGACCAAGGCCTGCAAAAAACGACACAAGAACATAAATGCCTTAAAGGCTGCTGTCAACAAGGCCTGGGCCTCCATGGACGCCAATTACATCCAGCAAGTCTGTGGCAGCTTCAGACGTCGCCTGACCAGTGTAATTGAGTCAAATGGTGACTACATTGATTAAATTTGATCACAAACTATTTTATTATTCTAAAAATGTATGAATAAATTGTTTCTCAAGTCATTCAAATGTCATTATTGTCCGCGATATGTTCTGAACAAAAATCGGTAACTAATTCTGCACGGCCCGGTAATCCAACAAATACAGACCATTTAAATTAATGTTCCAGTATCATCCGGCAGTGCGTAGCACAGCCATAAGTACATGTAGGGGTCAATTGACTAGCAGAGTTATTCTCTAAAATTATTCTTGATATGGTTTAAAGCTCATCCGCTCCCATGAGGGACAAGTTGCAGACCTGTTAAAGCCGAGCATTCTCTGAATTCTCCAGTACATTCATCTTATCACCTCACATAATTTATTACTAAAATGACTAAACTATAGTTAATAGTTATTTATTAATATTAGAATTAGAATATATATTCAGTATTTTACTTTCTACATTTGTGACACAAATATAGCTATTTTTATTAATACAGGAATAAATTCTGGTTATATTTAGCTAGAGTTGTTATTATAGAAATAATGTCCCTGGTGGATAAAAAAAGCAGATTCCGACCAAAACATTTTTCACCTGTTTATTGTTTTTGTGCTCGTTTCGCTACTTGGTTTAAAGCTTTTGGGTTACCTAGTGTTGCTCGGGTCAAGGAGGGACAATGAGCAATGATATTTTTTCTTAATGTTTAGACCCCTTTGGTGCCGTCGAGCATTATAATAATATGGTACCTGTATATATATATATGTATATGGATTACAAGCAAAGGGTTACCGGGTGTATTATTATGAATTTAAAAAAAATTGTGTTAAAAACTTCATACCAACATTTATGCATGAAAGAATTTGTGTAGATGAGAAGTCCATCTTTTACTTGTCCCAAAAATATCCAAATCAAAATTTACGAAGAAAATTTGTTTTGCAAATTTTTTGTAAAAAGTAGTTAATAGGATGTATTGGCATTGTAGAAAGGAACACAAACCTACCAAGATTTTTTTTTCGTGCTTGCAAAAACAAATCAGTTATAGAGAATAATGTCCTCGAAAAATAACAATCGATAAATGGTTCATTTTTGCAAATATTGGAAAAATTATGAAAAAAAAAAGTTTTTAAAAATAAAAAAATACATCACGATATAATTAGGGTCTATAATTTTATGTCCAGATTGGATCGTTTTCTGGCGTTTCCTTTTAAAAAGTGAAAAATGACTATTGATGAAAAAAAGAGAAAAATTTTTTTTGAGAAAATGACAGATACTTCAGTTATACATCAACTTTTTTGTGTAATATTTATATGCAAACGAGTATTAAAACAAATTTCCACAAACTTTGTTATAGTTACTAATCCAATAATTCATTGGAACTTCATTTCTGTGAACCAGAAAAAAAAAACAACTACAATTTTCACCGATTTCTTATTTTGCCATAACTTTTTTGATTTTAAATACATTTAGAAAACGTCCTTAGTCGTTTAGTTGTTTTTTGAGATATCAATCACTTTCGGATTTATAACTCAACCCCTATCTAGTCTCCTTTAGCTGTCAATAAAGTTTTGGGGTATTGAGTACTATATAATCCACCCTAATACGATTCCCCAAAAATTGACACCCACGTATTAATCTGACCAGGCTCAAAAGAAGCACCAATGCAAAATTTCAGCCTCCTAGGTTCAACGGTGTAGGGACCCATAAAGGACACACACAAACTCCATTTTATATATATATATATAGATTATATAATTTTTAAATTCAATTAGGAATAAAATCTGTTGTATAATAAATTTATTTTTCTATAAATCAATAAAAAGTACATGAGAGACAGATTTGTTGTAATGATCAATACGAGACCATAAAAAAAATATTTGACCTTACCAAAATGTCAATTTGTAGTAACTTGTATACACTCGTATGTTGCATGAATTTATGTTGGTCATTTGATGACTACCAAATTGACAAATATAAAGGCAGATGTTAAAATGTCAAATATACCTTAGAACCTATCATTAAAATAAAAAAATTGCTTATTTTCCAAAGGTATTTATATTATTTATGTATGTATTGAACTTTTTAATCAACTGGTTTTCCATAATTAATTGCATATTGTTTCCCCAACCCTTGATAAATACTTGTATTCTATTTGTAAGTCACGATGTGATCTTTATTATTATTATAAGGTGTTCAAATTTAAATGGTAGAAGTAAGGCAATTATTCAAATATATATATTTGCTAAAAATTATTCAAAGCTTAACAGGTGCCCAATAAAGTTCAACTGAAGTTCGTTCAGAACAACTTCATCAAGAAAAATATGTACATATTATTCGAAGTATTTTTTTAATTATAATTATACCTTATAATGTCTATACTTATTTCTCGAAATGCCCTCCTTTTGTGGGCACCATGGCCTTCACTCTGGGTTGAAGGCCTTGCACAACTCAATTACGTAGTTATTGGTCATATCAGTCCATTCCTTCCCAAAAAGAGGCATTAAGGGAATCAATATTGTGGTGTGGAACTTTGCAGGGCTGCGAGATACAATTAGAGTAACTACATGCGGGAGGCACGATTGTCAATAAATGTTCCTTTTTTCAAAGGCTCATAATTAATTTAATATCCAATATTAATTAATTGGATTCTTTAAAGAAGATCGGTCTGGAACGGTCTCAAAGAAAAAATTGGTCTGGATGAGTCTCATTTAAAACGAGATAGGGTCAGATTCTAAAGAAGATTAGTTTATCACGTTATGAGATCCAATGACGTCATATGAAGTTAAAAGTGTATATGTTCAAGCGGTACATATGCACATTTAACTTAATATGAGTAGAAATCTCCATTAACTTTTTTTACTTAATATGTCCAACTTCATTATTAATCACACCCTTTACACGTTGCCTGAAGGCCCTGCAGGAGTTGATGACAAACTCCTCTGACAAGTTGCCCCATGCAGCCATCATAGAGGACTTCTGTGAGTCCACATTTGAGTGTTAGTTCCTGTTGGTTTCTTTCTCCAAATTGCCCCATATAAATAAGTCCAGTGGGTTCAATTCTTGTGAGGAAGGGCCATATCTCTTTGGAACAGAATCGAGCCATGTTATCTGAGCATAACTTTTGGCACTTGGCCGACTAGTGAGAGGGATGCCGTCCTGAGTTCATACGTAGTTGCCCTCCGGGTAGTTGGTCTACAGCTATGGCAAGATGGTGTACCTAAGCACTTTATAGTAGGCCTTTTGGCCTTAATTTGGTCTAGCTTAGAAAAAGAACGGATGCATCTTATTTCCATCAGAGGCCACAATTTCTCAATCTCCAATTCAACCCATTCCCCCGGTATTTGAGATAGTACTGTATGACAAAACCTTCTTCAGTATACATACATAGAAGTGCATTATATTTTTAAGAACAATTATATTCTTAAATAATTACACATGATACATATTGCATGTAAATAGTTTATTCGTCAAATACACAAAATTATTATATACTTATCTTTAAATAAATAGTACGTACAAAGGTATACATCGTACATATTTGAACCATGAAATTTTCAAGAAAATATGTACGTCAAAAGATACGCAATTGATTGGTGGAATTAAAATATAATCAAAGATACTAAATACCCATTCCTTTATGTTATTGCTTTTTTGTATTTATTTTGAAAGGAAATGATCATGTTTACGTCCTATTTACCAAAATAGATAGAGCAGGGGAGAGTCACAACATGCCCTTTGTCTCCTACAACAAATGAACTATAGCTGCAAAATTAACATTGAAAAATATTCACGTTATTACCTTTGTTCAATCTCGTAACCTTTTCTCAAAAAAAAAAAAAAAAGTCCTTAAATCAGTGAGCCAATTGACTGAGTGAACAGAAACATTATCATTCAATAACACCATGCAACACCATTTTTGTCCACAGGCTGAAACCTACTTTTATTACTGTTACTTAAGCTGTAGAACACGAATATGACCATTAAAACTTTCAACTTCAAAAGATTTGGCCTCTAAAGCCTTTTTTTTGAAATTCACATTTTTAGGGTATAACTACGATCCAGTGCCCTATTTCGATACGAAGGAACTATATAGATGGAAATAAAAGTAAATAACAAATTGATACAAACATTTTAGCATTTGAAAAAGGGTTTATTTATTATTTTATCTTGATTACAATACAATAAAAAATGTATAACCACGAAAAAATTGAGTAAATGAAGTACCTTACTTAGAAGCTATTATCTTTTTTATTTTTTTTCTTCAAGTGCTTTATATCATGGCTAGAGTTATAGAATATACCTTATATTTCAATTTTTAAAAAAATGCCTTTAAAAAATGTCATTTTTGATTGATTTTTGGTCAATTTAGTTTTTCATATTTATTAAGAAATTTAAATAGGTATATTAAGCTGGTTTGATTGCATAAATATAGATTATTATTATATTCTGAGGGAAAAATTGAATTGTTTATCAGTTTATAACTATAAATAAATCAATTATTTTGACTATGAAGCATCTATAAACATGTTTAATCGCCTTATATCTAAATTAATTAGTATCACTTAATCACTTTTCAAGATAATTAAAAATTAAATCTTGAAAAAAGGCTTCAAAGACCAAATCTTTTTAGGTTTTAATTGTTATATTCGGGCTCTACAGCTTAAATACCAATAATGAATGTGGATATCAGCCTGCAGGCGCTCCATGACCTTCATTTTGTTGCATAGTTTAAGAAAGGTTAATTCTAATTGAATCAGTTTTAATCTTCAAAACACTAATAAGAAGAAACAAGGAGAAATCGACAGCTAACAACAAGATACATAGTAAGCTGTTAGGTTGTTAGGTTTGTGAGTTAAAGTTCTGTATGATGACAATGTTTGTGAAAACAAATCATTAACAATTGACAATTTTTCTCTAATTATATTTGCTTATAGTTAATTGAACTTTTTTTTTTTTTATATGTATGAAGTATTTTATTTGGAAAAGGTTTTGTAACGACAATTTTTTCCCCCTCTATGGCATAAAGTTATTTAAATGGTGTTGGGATCCATTCGAAAATACTACATATATTCCTAAAATTATGTCTGTAAGTGGGAAAAATAGGTTTTTGCTCATTTTCCTAAGATTTTTCGGGAAGTCCCCTTATTAATTATTTTATACTACATTTAATGGCGTAGTTAAAAGAATAGCCGTAGAATATGGCGTTTCACATCTTTGCTAATATCAATATTTGACGCACGTTCAAACAATACTGAGCCCCACAATAAAATCTGTCTAATAAGTTTTTCAGTATGAAATTTTACTTTATTTTGTATTTTTTAAGTGATCCCATTTTGAAATATGAAAATTCTTTACTCATCAACAATAGATCGCTTTATTGTTTCGACCCTGGTATCTCTTTCCTATGGAAAGAGTCCACTTCACTCCCTTATGAGATCTGGTAGTTTTCCTCTGATGAATTCTCCTCCCGTTGTTCATCTAGGAAATTGGAATCTGAATTCGAACCTCTCTTCAGATGGATGATCAAGCTTAAGTATCTTCCTTCAATTGCCTCGGTCTCTCTTTTACAAGGCATGACGTCATGAAGTTTGCATTAATATTGAAAAAAATAAGATGATAATGTTGACTATTTGCTAGTACACCCCCCTCCCCCCCCCTAAAATATGGGATTACTACGAAATGGAACAAAAATTGTTGGAGATACATCTTTTTTAAATTATATACTGAAAACTTTTCTATAATATCAGCTATGATATTCCTCATCACTATGTATTATTATGAATAAGTTATAAGGGTCTAATGAATATCGTCGTTTTTCACCCTTTTTCAGCCTAAAAATATTAATATTTCGAGTTCAGAACAAGATACAGAATCAATAAAAACATTTTTATATAAGCTTTATTAATCCTACTTTTAATTTGAGGATTGTTTTAAGGGTAAAAAATAACTATGAACGATAATAGTCGCGAATTACTATAATCCCAGATATTTCATAGTTCAGAGGAATGAGAGAGAAACTGAGATCAGTTTTGGATTCCACGCTGATATATAAATTCGTTTATTTTCTTCAATTTGTTTGTACAAAAAAAATTTCCCCGGTGTAATCCAACATAATTAGATTTCTCTTACTATTTAATTTTCTTTTCGTGAGTTGTATCGTGTTACAGAATTCAAAAAAGTATTACCCGAGGTCAAAAAGACCGTGCATATTAATGAAAAGGAAGAAAAAAAAGAATTGAGAATATTTAAATGGAAAGAACTGACTCAAAATTTATAATATTTTCTGAAAAGATTTATAAAAAATACTTAAATTACACAGCATTTATCATTTACTAACGGAATCCCAATATTTCCTGGGATCTCTTAATTTAAAAAGTTATTTCCCAGGAAAATGAGGAACCGGGATATACATGCCACCACCTACGTATTTAACTAAAGAATAACCTAGAGATGACTTCAATGTTTGCCAAAACAAAATTGCTAATCATTCAAAAGGTTGGGATAATTTGCAAAACACTAAGTAGTTCCTGGATAAGCCATACCATATTTTCATTTTAACAATATTACATCCGCATGTCTCAAAGATGAGCATTACTATTGTTTTTAAGTTGTACATATTATATAGATATGTGGAATTTTATCTGCATTAGGTAGATAGGTAGACATTATGTAGATAATCTGTTAAAACACCCATGAATCCAAAAGACTTGCTTCTATAAAGATAACCCGCCCCCTCGACATTTTTTTATTTTTTTTGAAGATAATGATTCAAATAAAGTTAAAGACCCAAATAAATTGAATTTAATACATCATATTTTGAAACGAGTTGTTGAAAATACTCTACGCACGACTAGTATCTATCATTCAAGAGGCTTAAAACATCAAGATCCGTGAATGAAGGTAAAATAAATTAGTGGTTTTTTTTTCTTCAAATATTATTAATTTGCAACTTGTTCCTTCTTTATAAAATGTACATTTTAGTCAATGGGAACATTTTTTTTTTTTGTATTTATTAATATTATTCCGCATCAAGTTCTAAAGAGCACTGAACAAGTTCATAAATTTTAAAACTTTATTGTTCAGTCGGAGGGATTCCATTACCTAAAGTAGTACTTTGATAATATTTGGTAATATTTTGATGTGACTCCAAGTCAATCAGTATCATAAATATGTACACCTGAACGTTAGTGTCGGTCCCATTTTTCTCAACGTTTTACACAGTATCCTATATTGAAATAGGTTGAAATCCCTATGCCTATCCCGATGTGTTGCTCGTCTTGAGCAATAATCAAGATAAAAATAAACTCCCAATAAATACACTCTTTTGGTTTCTTCATAAATATTTAAAGGTCAAATAATTTGTAGATATATTTTCTTCAACTATGAGCGTTATCATGAATTTTTGGGAATACATTTACATACTCAAAAATATTAGCTGGCCTATATTTGATTTATCAGACTGTATTTGGCTTTCAAATTAAATCATATATTATATTCTTTTTTAAAAAAAATTAGCTGACCTTTAAGTATAATTTGTGGCGAAGCACTTCTAAAGGCAATGGTGTCTAAAGAATTATACATATATATATCTTTTTTATTCTAGTTGTTTTTTTGAAGTTTTTCGAAAAAAAATCGAAAACATGTTTTTTTAAAGATCCATAGCTACTCCTAAACATTTTCATATATTAAATTTCAAATTTTAGTAAAATTATAATATTACATTTTTTGGAAAAAAATTTTAAAAATCGAAAGCTTTATACAAAAATTAACTTTTTTACAAAAAAGTTTCAAAAACTATATTTTGAAAATTTATTATTTCCATAGCTGTTTAAAAAAATTAAATTATTTGGAAAACATTTTTCAAATATTAAATTATTTGGAAATAAAATTTCAAATATTAAATTATTTGGAAAACAATTTCAAAATTTCCATAGCTGTTTAAAAAAATTAAATTATTTTGGAAAAAAATTTCAAATATTAAATTATTTGGAAAAAAAATTGAAAAATTTCCATAGCTGTTTAAAAAAATTAAATTATTTGGAAAAAAAATTTCAAATATTAAATTATTTGGAAAAAAATTTCAAAATTTCCATAGCTGTTTAAAAATTTTAATAATCGAAAGCTTTATACAAAAATTAATTTTTTTACAACTATATTTGAATATTTAATTTTTTGGAAAAAAATTTAAGAATTTTTCTTTAGCTGTTTAAAAAAATTAAATTATTTGGAAAAAAAATTTCAAATATTAAATTATTTGGGAAAAAAATTTCAAATATTAAATTATTTGGAAAAAAAATTTCAAAATTTCCATAGCTGTTTAAAAATTTTAATAATCCAAAGCTTAATACAAAAATTAATTTTTTTACAACTATATTTGAATATTTAATTTTTTGGAAAAAAATTTAAAAATTTCCATAGCTGTTTAAAAAAATTAAATTATTTGGAAAAAAATTTCAAAATTTTCATAGCTGTTTAAAAAAATTAAATTATTTGGAAAAGAAAATCCAAATTTTAAAGTATTTGGAAAAAAATTTCAAAATTTCCAAGGCTGTTTAAAAAAATTAAATTATTTGGAAAAAAAAAATCGAAATATTAAAGTATTTGGAAAAAAATTTCAAAATTTCCGTAGCTGTTTAAAAAAATTAAATTATTTGGAAAAAAAATTTCAAATATTAAATTATTTGCTCTGTAGCATAATTTGTATGTTGACGAAAAAAAATTATTTATAAACTTGAAAGGATTAATCATAATTAATTATTAATAAAAACAAAAGATAACTATTTAATTAGATGGAGAATACTTCAGACTCATTCATCAGAAAAATCATGCATACATGCTTAAGTGTTGACAGACTACTTATTTTATAGTATTCTATGTACATATAAATATCTCACTGTTTAAAAAAAAAAATAGTTTTTTTACCCAATGATTCCAACACTTCAAGAAACTCAATTAGTATTTTTGAGATGTATATGTGAACATTATTTGCTTATGTTTGACGAAGGGAATTTCAACTGATTTCAAAACATGCTCATAAAAAAATATGGATGCTGATGATATCGGTTTTGATCTTTAGTTCAAGATGAAAAAAAATTAAAAAAAAAAAAGTTCTATTGGGTCATGTCTATGAAATTTTGCCCATGATTTTAAACATTCACATTATATAATTAAAATACCTCCATAGTTGTGGATGAACACTATTTGGTCCAAGAGTTTCAAATTTGTTCAGAGAGTCAGGTGGTTGGGCCCATGGCCCTCTCCCAAACTCCGCCTATGATATCATTTTTCCTGAAAATTGCCGATCTGTTCCAATTCTTATCGGATTAATATGCTGTTTACAAAAAGTATATTCAATCTTACTTATGAACATATCATTTATCCCAATTTTGGTCCTTATGAAGATTGTTAAACACCTGCATCTCTATTCATTTGTTAAAATCAGGACTTATGTAATATGTAGATTGTACAAATTATAGGGTGTGTCATACTTTTATCAGGGATATGTTAATGTCTGATAACTTTGTTATTTCGACGAATCCCTTTTTTTTTAAATCATTTGAAAAACTCTACTGGGATTGTACATTTTTGACACTTATTTTCTCTTAATCTTTTCATCAACGTAAAAATCACCTAATACAGAAACGTGGGAGCCTTATTAAGGACCTTGCAACGAAAAAAACAAAACAAAAAATATAAAATAAAAATCGTAGAAGCGTAACGCGTTTTAAAATACCAAATATTCTTACTAGGACCCATTCACACTTTTTTCCGATAATTCCCTTCAAGTCTTCATGGTTATTTTTCCATCGTTCATTAAAAAAACAAACAAAAAAAAACAAAAAAAAAAAAAAAAACGACGACCCCGTGATCACTTCTTGTCTAAATTTGGTTGCCAATTAAAAAATTTTGTCATTTTTGAAAAAAACACAAATTACGTCCTTTATCATTTTTTTACTTGACGTATGCAATTTTTTCTTCCCTCTGTATAATACCCCTTGTGAATGACTGGAGGTTGAGTAATTAATTATAGAATAATAACCTGACACCCTGAGTGCCCCTTAGAAAGCAAAGAAGTATTTTCGTAGCCAACTAAATTTGGGAAAAATTGATTACATCGGTTTGCCACATTTTTTACCACAGGATCAAAGCTAAACCAATATTTCAACCTATTCAGAAATGGACTACAATCTGAAACGTTATAAAGGCATATATTGAAGTGGGGAGGGGGTGGGGTAGGGAAAGGGGGGCGAACCTATAATTAAAGTCCATTTATGATACTGATTAACTTGGTTCGATAACCAAAATAACCAATTATACTAGTATAGAGACTACTTTTGCGGAGAAAGAACTAACTTTATCGGGGATTCGTCTTTGATCTGTAACCCTTCTAACCGATCAATAAATTTTAACTGATAAAATTTGAACTAACATCAAAACGAACTGTCTATTTTTGTATAATTAGTTCATTTGTCTACAACTTTTGCTCCTTATTACCATTGTTGGGAACGGTGATTGTTTGAAATTGAATTACATATTTCAGTTAGTGAACATATCACTAGTTACTACTATTAAATATAGAATAGTCCAACGGACGTCATCGTCTTACTAATAGTTAATTTCGGGCCATTTGTCGTTCTTGGTTTAGAGAGAGGGTGGATCGAAACAGTATGGATCTCATTTTGTTCAGGAATTCATTGTTAATTCACTCTTAAAATTGCCTTAGGTATTGGTATGGTCTCAAGTTTTATATAATTTTTTTTCTTTTAATATTAAAGAAAATACTAGAAATTTATGAATTTGTTCAGTCCTCTTTAGAACTTAATGCAGAATATTATAAGTAAATACAGAATAAAAATTGCTCCAATTGACTATAATGTACATTTTATAAAACTAGTTGGCAAATTAATGATATTTTAACATTGAAAAGCAAAAAAAAAAACAAAAAAACACTAATTTATTTTACCTTCATTCACGGATCTAGATATTTTAAGACAATTGAATACAAGGCCTACTTGTGTGTAGAGTATTTTTAACAACTCGTTTTAATGTACAATGTATTAAATTCAATATATTTCGGTTTTCTAACTTTATTTGAATAACTATCTTGAAAAAATGTCGTGAGATATACCTATTATGGAACAATATATGGCATCCTTACCCCAGCATGAACAAAAGTATTCTCGTAGCCAACTAAAGTTGTTAAAAATTGATTCGATGATCATTGGTTCACAACTTAGTTTAGCTTTGTTTCTGTTGTAAAAAATGTACGTAGAGAATAATACAAAAGGAGCAAGAAAAAAAAAAAAAATTGAACGGCTAAATGAAGAATTTTTTCACGCAATGTTCAAACCTACAAAAATATCCCAAAAAAGGATCAAAATCCGACTCTTCATCGTTCAAGAGAGGAAAAAATCTTATAAGTTTTATTTCCATTCGTAAATTGTGAAAACGTTAAGAAAGAGGTTGGATATCATCATACCTGCTAGGGATGGAGATTGCGAATACAAATCTTTGTGTCAGTTACCACAAAGTTGATCTTTATTTTTTGTACAATTTTTTTTTTTTTTTTTGCAAGCAATACTTTTAAGTTTTTATGTGTGTTCCTTTGTGTTTAAAGAGTTACGGCGCACCCTCAATATGTGCATAAATCGTTTCGTAAACGCTATATTTAATTATACCGTCTGAAAAATAAAATATACAATAATTATACAAATTGTAAATGTTGACATGTATTGTGAGGGTATTTTTTTTTTTTTGCAAATGAAGAAATAATGATATTGCTTCAAGCATTGTCATAAAAAGACTTTGTACCTACATCACAATGCTAAATAATGATTAACACAGAAACAATTATTTATCTAGATACCTTGACTTAAAAAACAACAGAAAAAATGCTTTAAAAACACAGTTTTTTTATTCAATTATCTCTAGTGTTAATATTAGAATATGGTTGGCTCCTTAAATCTTCCAACATGACTCTACACACGTAGTGGTACACACTATATATAGGCCTGGACAAATAATTATTCCTTTTCATTCTTTGCAATATTTTGTGCCACCTATTATTTTTGATGAATGATGAGACAAATTTTAATTCAGAGTCATTTTAAAGCATAATTATTATGCAATTTCTTTGTGTTCCACAGGTTACAATTGCTTCATTTTTGTTTTTGGATCAATTACTCCAAGTTGGTTTGAATTAGACTCATCAAATATTAACACAAAATACCCACATATGCCCACTTCTGTTTGAATATATTATTTAAAGGATATAGCATTTAATAGTTTTTCTACAATTTGCATTTGAATGAACTCGTCAAATATTGAAACTGTTCTCGTACCCAGGGACGGCTGGAACAGTTAAAAATATCAAATTTAATTAATAACTATTTTTAATGAATAGATAACTTGAGTTTTATTGATGTTGTTGAATCATTAAATTTCAATGTTTTATAATAGATTAAGATATAAATCAGATTTATATTAGCTATTATTGATAATTATTTTCGATGAAATGTTCAAAGTCTCTCTGCCACAAAAAACATTCTCAATATGAAGTTTAATACAAAATGTTCGATAAAAATTGGGGGTGTCTGTGTGTGTGTGTGTTGTAAATACTTGGATGCAAATGCATATTAGGTGGCCAAAAATAGCAAATAGAAATACATTAAGACATAGGGTCAAAACAAATAATACCATGACCGATACGAGCCTAAACCATAGCATCTCAAAACAGCAGTACCAATATTTTAGTCTTGATTTCAAATATAAATCATGCAATCAATTCATATGAATTTGAACATAGTTCGGTGTAAGGGGTTATCATTGTGCTGTAATTAGGTATATGCTTAATATTTGATCATTTTACTCAAAATATATACGTGGCTCAAAAATATTTGCTTGCATTGTCCTTTAAAGAAGTTGGTTTTCTTAAAAAATTATTTGGCTGTGGCAAGTATCGTAAAACACTATTTAATAGAATCTTTTCTAAGATTAACAACGTCCACAAAATTTTGTTACAATAAATTAATAATTAAAATGAAGGAACTATATTTTGATTTGTAAACAATATCCTATACAGGGTGTCCACGATAAATTGGAACTATCTTAAATTCAACCTGCTTGATAAAAATGGAATTTGGAGTGTATTTGTTAATATGAAAAAGTTAGACATGATATTAAACAATAAATTTATTCAACATGTCCTCCCTCAGCAGCCACCATCTTCTCCATTCTGCCCTTAAAGGATTTGCATGCCCTGATGACTTCCGCGGAATCGACAGCATTCCACTCCCTCGTAATGGAGCCCTTCAGGGCCGCGATGCTCCTGTGGCTGACCTTGCACACCTCCCTCTTCAACTTCCCCTACCAGTGGTCATCCCACGGATTGAGGTTGGGTGAGTTCGAGGGCCAGGTGTTGCGATCCCAGAAAGTGATGTCGTGAGAGTTGAAGAGGTTAGTGGTCCTCATGGCGATGTGTGCGGGCGCTGAGTCTTGTTGGAATATGAACTCCCTCCCAGCGGCCGTATCCTTCATCCAGGGGATGAAGAACTCCTCCATTACTTCGCAGTACCTTATCGCGTTAACCCTTTCCTTGGGATTGAAGAAGAAAGGAGGCATCACCTCACCGGTGCTGCAGATGACACCCATTGTCATCACAGAGGCTAGGAACTTTGTGGTGAAGACCACAGGGACCTCTTCTCTCTCCTTGGCATGCCATCTGTCATTCTGGACGTTATAAGTTATGTCGACAGTCAAGTTCTTCTCGTCGGAGAAGAAGATGATTCTTCCTCCATGGCTCTTCAGGTTATTGAGGAGACGCTTTACCGTTGGTGAGCCTGGTGGCCTTCATGGATGCCGTGAGGATGTGTTGTTTGGCCATTCGGTATGACCTGTACCCGAGGTCCTCATTCACAGCCTTGGAGACCAGCTGCTTGCTCACTCTACGGTTCTTGGCCAACCTGGACAAGGAAGTCCCCGGCGAAGCCTTGATGGACTTCCAGAGGCCTTTAAGGAAGTGGGGAGTGCGGATTGGGTCACTTCTCATGTTGTGGGCCTTGCAGCAGACCTTCCCCTCAACCTCCCAGGCATTGAAGACCCGGTACACCGTGGTCTTGGGGTAGTTAAGAAGCTTGTAGATAGTAGAGGGCTTGTTTCCCATGCGAGCCAATTCGAGGATGGCGTCTCTCCTTGCTTGTTCCATGATGACTATTGTTTGTTGTCAAAACAATTGTGGTGGAAGTTATAGTATATTGTTCACGCAACCTTTTATATTAGTATGATTTAACCCCGAATATCCACATTATGGATCTGGATGAAGTTTAAAGTAGTTCCAATTTATCGAGGACACCCTGTATATTTCCCAGCATGCTAGTCTTTAAATTAATTCAAACATAATTGTAAAAATGATTGTTCCGTCCAAAGAAACTGAAGGGTTCTAGCAACAGAGTGGAAATGTCTTTGGAGATTTTGATAGGATCAGAAAATTGATTATATCTAATCGAAATAAGTGCAGAAATGTATTAAAAGATTTCTTAGACAAAGCAATTGGAGCATCATTAAACGAAATTGCAAAGGTCCTTCATGGTGATATCATACATAGTTGAAACTATCATGATATGGCAACTTTAATTTGATGTTATCTTTCTTCAGGACATTCAAAATTAAATAAAAATCAACCGGAACCAACAAATCATTCTTAATCATATCCCAAGTTATATATTTTATGACATTGTTAATGAAACAATTAAGTTTGTTTATTAAGCGATTTACTTCTTAGTATACGCTGAATATGTCAGAATTTATTGTATTATAATATGAAAGACCGCCTATCTATGGACATCGTAACTCATGGGCTTAAAAGTCCCGAGATTAACAAAGAAAACTCATTTTTTTCCCCGTTCAAAATTGGCTTTTTTCATAATTATTATTGTTATCATTTTTTTTTACTTTATGAAGTGGAGTCTCTATAAAAAATTTCAAGGCATTGCTTATTTCGAACGGTATTACTTCCCCTCTTGAAGTTTGTTTTTGATCTATTGTTTTGTAAATAACAAAAGTAGTGTCACACTAAGGACCATAACTCAGAAACTAAAGAACAGATTGTTATTAAATTTTGACAGCTATCTTTGGAAGGTTGCTAATAACTGAAAATGAGGCAAATTAAAAAAATAAAATAAAATAGCAGCATCTATGTGTGAAGCTTCGTACTTTTTAGCCCATATTTTACACCTTCACTCCTAATTAATCTGGATGCCATATAGGAAATAAGTTTATGCATAGTTACATCAATCCAAAAATATTCAAAATAAACATTGCACATAATAAAAAAACTTGTTATGATATTTGCAACGAGGCAATTTTGACACTTACCTCCACCAGTAATATCGAATAATTTTTGTACGAAATTTATCTTTGATTTCTTCTCGTATTTCAAAAACAGTTTTCCCAATGATCGGTTGTCCAAATACCAGTATCTATTTATTTGTTTTTGAAACGTCTTTTAAGTCATTTCTATAACTTTTGCCACTTGCAATAAAATTTAGGCCTGAGCTTTGATGCTTAGTCGATTTGATTTGAAGGTCATCATAGTGTTTTTGATCGTTTGAGTATCCTAAGTAGTTCGCTGGGCTACAATTTTATTTTTGTTTAAAATATAAAATCAGGTTTATATTTTACTCTATCGCTTAATGAAATTAATTTTAATGAAACTTTTGAAATTCAGCATCAATACTTTAAAATTAAAACTTCTGAATCCCCTTACAAATTAATGACTATTGAGGTCACAAAATCAGCATCTGACGACTGAAAATTTTCAAACATAACTTTTTATCAATACAGGACAGAAGATCAATTTAACTGATCATTCTGAAACTGAAATACTGTAGTACACATGGTAAAATAAAAATATGGAAAAAGTTTACTATTATGTCTTTATATGACCTTAAAACTATCGTTATTTTTTTTAAAACTATTTCTTCCAGCACAAAAGAGATTTAAGGATAAAAACATTTGCTAGTTTTTCTTATTAATTTGAATATAGTTTTAAACGCATTCGGGATTGAAAGAGTAGGGGTATCGATGGGTTTGCACATGATGATAATTTATTTGACGACCAAAATACTCCCAAGATCATTAGAAAACTTGGACTAAAATTGAATTTGCTCATTTTTATAAATTAACACGCCCTCATCATGATACACTTCAATAATAAAAAGCACCATTTAGAGCAGTTAAGAGGTGCAAGGATTTCCAGAATAAGGCAAACACCAGCCTGTTGGAGTTAATTAAAGACAAAAAAGTTCATAAAGTTTTCTTTGATGAAGATCCAAATCCCTGTATATCAATTTCTGAAGTAAATTAACACTCTTAAGGAGGAGGAGGCAACAAGACAAGACAATTGATGAAAGTGCATGAAAATTATGTTTATAAAAATGTTATTACACATTAGTGGTACATTTATTCAAATAAAGGCATGATGAATTGAAATGAATGTAGAATGAATTTATATTGCAAGTAACAACAAAACCACTCATAAACATACTGGGTTGGTCTATTGAAATCTGAGTACTTACTATTTCAATAATTAATGAAGGTCGACTGATGGAAATTAATTCATATTTTGATATATTAAAACGTAAAAAAAAGTTACAAAAAAAACTAAACCTGAGAACTCTAGGTTATGCACAAGTTGAAAAAATGACACTGGAACGTGACCGACAATTTTTCATTCGTACCATTTTCATTGAAGCAATTGGGCGTCTCCAAGACAAACGTCTACGACATCAGCAGGTCAGCAAAGTTGGGGAGGAACAAGGGCTCTCTCAAAAAGTCCAAACTAGATCCGAAGGATTGAAGGAGAACTGTCCAAGCCAATCACCTCAAGTCAATGAGGGCACATGCAATAGATTTGTTCTTTCGTTGCAAAACTCTTTTGAATGAATCTTTTATGTTCTTTAGTACTCTTTTTTGACAATTTTGCCTCCCCTACATCCCTGATGCCGAATATACCTTTTGGTTGCATGTCGAGAGGAAGGCCTGCAGTGTCTGTCATCCACACACCAAGGCCCTCAAAGCCACTGTCAGCCAGTACTGGAACGCCATGACAGATCACTACATCTGCAACGGGTGCCAGACCTTCCACATACCCCTGGAAGCCATCATTGTCTCTAAAGGCGGCTACATTAATGATTATGAGAGGTCAACCACACATCTATTTATAGTATTAGTTTTGCTAACATTCTATTGTTAATTAATAAACTATATCTTGTTGAATTTTAAAATTCAAAGTATGCAGATTTGAATGGACGACTCGGTAATCACATATTTTCAAAATACACGAATGAATGAATAATTATGTATACAAAAAGCAGATGCTCAAAATGTTAATAGAAATATCAAACTTTTAGTTATTTGTTTTTATTGGGTACTGAGTCAAATAGTACAAATACCACTTCAAAACATCTGCGTCGTTGTTTCAGGTGTGCAAAAAATATGTTTACAACATGATATTTTGTTATCTGGAACGGATGAGAAAGATATTTATCAAAATAGGAAGTTAGGTCTAATATGTATCTCATTAATCTATGTTTGTACACGTAGTAAAAACAATAACACACTTTATACAGTTATAATACAATAATATATATAGTTACTATATGTAGTGAATCTTCCTTCCACTTATTTTATCTTTGTGATCGACTGCGACCTCATATATGTATCTATGGTGGGGCCGATAGATTAAGTAAATGTCTCAAATGTCTCGAGGCGCCGGATTGGCTCATTTTTCTTAGAAGGAGATGAGAAAATGACTTCAACGTGGGGAGATAATATCCAAAGACTCCTACAATAATATATGTCTTCTGATTCAAAGGGGCTCCTCTTCCTGCAGTTCTGAACAAATCAATCTTGAGATACAAGGACTCCATATTTTTTAATTAAAAGGGACTTTTCTCCCTCCTTTGATAAATTATTTATCTCTTATACGAAAAATTTGAGAAAACTCTTACAGCTTATGTCATGTTCATTTGACAATTATTTTGTGTAATTTTAAACTCTCATATTTTTCTATTCATTTGGTTGATTTAATTATGTAAATAGGCTGTAATCCTAATTATAAAAAATTAGGAATAATGGCAAATTATTCTCAAGAATCAAAGTCCTTAAAGTTTTACTGAATCAATTCATTTGGTGAACTAAAGAATTTAACTGAAATTTAAGTGAAGAAAACACCTACTTGTTTAAAATTTGTGAATACTTTGTGATGGAATGATAATGACAGAGATGGTTACCAAACAGGGCAATCTTAAATGCCGTATAAAGGATGAATACAACTCTATTTTTAAAAAATAATAATTTTCTATCTACATTCTCGTAAATACCACAGAGCCTCCAGGTATAAACAAACCCCGTATTAATAGAAAAATAAACTATAGGGTAGTAATAACAACATTTATTTAAATATTAATAACTTTTTTAGTTTGATGGAGATGAAAAAAACCCCCAAAAAAACCAATATTTTTTGACGTCATCAAGGACTGTTTTTTTTTAAACTAATGTATATGTGGCACTGGGAGGTAGTATTATGTTCAAAATCGTTAGCTAGTTAGTCAATTCTTTCCGACTCTGGGACTTTTATACAATCATGGAGCGGAAGTACACCAGTTAAATAACAAGAAGTAATTCGAGTTCAACTTTCAGAACACTCATATGGAGAATGAATAGATAAATCAACCGCTCGTAATTTCCAAATCTTCATTTCCATTCTTTCCAACTTCCTCCGCGTCTAAATAAAGGATTAACTCTTTCAAGAGCAAAGATCTTGTATGGCAAGATTGTGAATTTTTTGCCTTCAAGTCATTTTTATTCTTAAATCATTTAATACTTATAAATATATAGATTATATTTTTTGATATATTTGATCAAAATATGTTAAGTCTTATTGAATAATTGTTAAATCATATGATTAAAGTAGAATTTAAATATGTGGTAGGGTGATCACTCTATTCCCTCCCTCTTTCAATTTTGATGGTCATTTGTTTAATCTTGAGGTTTGATATTCTGAGCCTACATCCGGAATTTTAGAAAAATTGGCACATTTTTATTTTGAAACTGTGCGAAACAGCAACAACATTATTTTTTCTTTGTCTCCCTCTTTTTCATACTTTTTTTCAATAACAAAGAATTATTAGCATCCGTGATCTAATAATCTAATAGAACAGAATGGAAATGCAAAATGCTAATCCACAAGTAATTTTATTAGAATGTCTTAGTGAAGAGCCTGAATACGAGTATCGTAGGATCAAAATTACAAAGTTATAATTAAGTTTTATGTTATTTAACAAACGTTAAATACCTTAAAGTTGATATTTGCTCCTCACAAATAAGTTAAATATGAAGGAACTTCATGTGCTATGAATCAGATTCAACGTCTCTATGATAAAACAAGAATACCGAAGATAAATCAAAGAACATTACAAGAAAAAAAATTGTCTTAAAATTCCTATTGATAGAAGATCAGCTCTCAAAAATGTTTATCTTTCCCATGAAAACCCAAAAGAATTCTTAGAAGAAAATTATGCTGAACATTCTGAAGAAGAAAAGAATATTGTTCAAGATATAAAAACAAAAATTTACATTTACTCATGGACTTATTTACTTATTTTTCAATAGAAACTCAATCGGAGGGTTCTCTTTCTTTCGCACTCAGTGGCTAACTACTCAACTATGTCCCACGCTTGGGACACAAGGGGGGAGGATAAATAATTTATTCAGCTAACACTCATATATCTTAATGAAGCACCAATTCAAAAAAATCAAAGACCTGGAGCTCTTAAAATCTTTGGTGGATGTCGTTGTTATACTCAATTAAAATGATACTACTATCAGGTCGAATAAAGTTATTACCTTAAGGAACAGTCCTTTTACCCTGGACAATTGGAAAAATTAAAACAATTTGTACATTTCTTTGTAAATTGTTTTATCACTTTATGGATAACTTCCCAATGTTCAACTTCTTCTCCTATAAATGATTTAAATCTAATGTATACCGTCCTAGAATATAATTATGTCAATCCTTATTTGTCAAGAGCCGCTATCAAAGTAATGTGGTTGCATTTATGATGTCAAAACTCCTTAGGCCAAATAGCTGGTTGGGATTTCGAATTTTAAATTATGATTTTATAAAAGACATCTGTATCTTAATGGAAATCAAATAGTAGCTATTGATTATTATATAATTCAGGCTTACAAGGATTCCGTTCATTTTTTTTTCCTTCAGCGTTCAGCCATTATTTTCATTCTGTTCCGTGTTCTAATCATAAGATAGTACAGTATATACTGTACGACAGTAAATCACGAGTTCCAATTGGAGAATGTCAGGGAGGCCTCATTATAGAATTAGGCTTCAAGATTTTCTAACACAATAATTCGGTGAATATAAGCGTTCAAAAGAGATACAATTGGCTAAAATTGGTTCATTTATTGTGGAGTTGGAGGGAAAGAGGCAAAGTTTAGTCGATTTGGTTCGCATACAGCACAGCAACAAGACAAGAAAAAATGGACCGTAGACTAGTCGAGAAACTCCAGTAACTATTGCTAACTCACCTATAACTCACCAATGAGGATCTTCTGGTAAGCCAGACTAAGTATCCAGACTCATTATTGGTTCCTGAAAGCCCTGAAAATCTTTGGACCAGGACGTCCTCAATTAAGTAGTCTGACCATGAGCGAAGTCAAACTACGCAGAGGGAAACTATTCATTTCCAGCAGTACTCTTATGAGACTCTAGAGATATGTAATGTTTCAGTTATTCTCCGTATAAATATTTTTAGAAGAAAATATCGTATGCACGTCTGAAAAACGAGATGATAGCTTAATTTATCAAAAGTTAAACCAATCGAAATATTAAGGGTTTTTAATTTGTAACAAATTCATAATACAATTTTTAATGGATTCATTTATTTCTAAGAATTCCGAATTGTATAAAAACAGTTGAGATCCTTACAAAATGAATATATAATTTTTATTAACCATATGACATCTTCAACATGACTTCGAGGCTAGCACAAAAAAGTAAGTGATACACCATTACTCATCAGTGAATATTTCATTATAGATGAAGAATTCGGTGCAAAAATAAGGATGAATAGAAAAAATATCTCCTGAAAACTATTCTTAATTGTCCAACAGAGATTTCCAAGCATTTGTTATTCTAAAATGGCGTAAAGTATTTTTTTTCATGTAAAAATCTGCTCAGATCGAAAACCCTTTTTTTGGAATTGTTGTCCCAGAAGGGGAAATTTTTGTTTTAACAAAACAACTTTTCGAAGGGAAAAAATAAATAAATAAAGATTGAAATCCTAAGATAAAATGAACAATTCCCATTCACTATAAAAGAAATCAGATAAATATATAAATAGGATATCATATTTTTGAGATCATGGACAAATTTCCCGACTGCGAAATTCTCAAGGACCTTCAACACTAGCTGGGAATTGTATTCTATAATCCCTCTAATAATAATTGCAATAAACAGAGTATATCATTAATCAAAAATTTGCCATGTTAAGACTACACATCTCTACTCATATTTATATCAGATTATATGTACATCAAGAATCCCTTGTTAGTTAGATTTCGGACGAACCGGGCTGTGATCAGTCTAATTTTTTTGAATTTTGTTAGAAGAAAAAATCCTCAGTTATGCACCAGATTTGAATGTTTACTAAAAAAGTAATTATATTTAGTCAATTATCCTTGAAAACATTCCCAACAAATGGCGCATCTGTTCATTTTTTTCCTACTTACAATCCTGAAATTGATTATATATTTTCAACATTGTGATTAATTTTGTGTTGTTTTTCAAAAGGAAAAGTAAGAATCATTATCAATTCAAGAGAAGAAACATTGCCAAACTTAAATAAAATGGATGATTACTCTTCAAATATTTGTTTGAATAAAATATACCTGCATAGAAACCTTTTTCACTGCCTCAATTAAAATGTCAAAATCAATTAAATTACAAAAATTTAAAAATAATTATACTAATTATTAATGTGAGCATAAATATAATTTAGCAAAAATTAAGAAGAGGATATATAAGATTGCTTATACTTGATCCATTGGTGGAGAAGTTCAAGTATAAAAGTATCAAAATTCGTTCATAGATGCCGTTTTTGTGGTTGCAAGTAAGATTATAACAAAACTCCCTAATAACGTTGAGAGAGTCGGCCTCAGATTGTAAGCGAGCGATTTTTCTGTCATCTACAGTTGTTTTAGTATCCCAGTAGTAGGGATGTGAAAATTGTCAAATCACGGTGAGTTTAAAAACTAGTGATGTGACGATTAATCGGCTGTTCTTGTTTTTTTTAAATCGGAATTGGCTTCAGAAAAATTATGTTTAATTTGCAATTCCGAATCTTATTTATTGCTGGTATTTAAATATGTATATTCTATTTTTCTAAGTTATGAAAAAAAAAAAAATAGTTTTCAAACAATTTAATATTCTGTGAATATTTTTGTATTTTGGAAAAAAAATTTCAAAAAATTTTATATTTTAATTATAGTTTTTGAAATTTTTGTCCAAAAAATTCATTTGTTTAAAACAGCTGTTGATTTTTGAATTTTTTTTCTGAGCAGCTTTAGACGAATTTTTCTTCCAAAATTGTTTATTTGTTGTGAATTGCTGCCGATTTGTTAATTTTTTTTTCAAAAAATCTAATTTTTTGTGAAGAACTTAGGATTTTTTAAATTTGTTTTCAGAACGTTAATTTTTCTGAGAATGGCAATAGGTTTTTGAAATTTAATTTTTTTTTATTTTTTCGATTTTTTCAAAGAAATTCCAAAAACCAAGCCCGCTACCCCCCAAGAAAAAAAAAATATATAATCTTGTAGACACCCCTGAAAGTAAAATTGTTAATTAAAATATTTAAGAATCGGCATTTAGGAATTTTTACTAGAATTGCATCGGAATCGGCAATTTTTTTTTTTTTTTGAATCGTCTCATGCCTAATAAAAACTACGTCTGAGTGAAAGTCATAAATAACAATGATAATTCTGCTAAACGACTTTGTGGAGCTAGTTGGTGAGAAATCCACAGTTTAGCATATTACTCAGCTTGTAGAAGTGATATTGAGACCTAAATGTTTTATTGTAGTATTCAAAACAGTATGCAACTTTTTGCACCAATTTTATAAGATAGTTGATGGTAGTTTAGTTGTAGTATGAGTTTACATATTGGAATTTTTTAAAAACTAACTTGCTATACTGATGGGACATTTTAGTGTAGTAGTAATTATTGATAAATAATGATAAAAAAATAATAGTTTTTATCGGTAAAATTGAAATTTAATTTTATTTAACTCAAATAAACTTAAAATATTTATATATATAGTGAGTTAAAAAAAATCAAACCAGAAATTAACATGGTAACCCTGACAGTTTGAAGAATGTTTAGGAGGAGATCAGGTTAGCTTTCTGACGTTATCTTAGATCAACTACAATCAGCTGCAACAATGGAGAAGGGGGAGAAGGAAATAAACAAATCTAATGGCAAAAATTACACCGATGTCGATCCTCAATTCTAGTCTGAGTCATACATGGACTTACAATTATAAATCCGCAACAAATCTTGAAGGTTACTCTGCTTCTTTTATGAGCACACACGAATGTTCCATCATGACTTGAATATAATGGAATGTTGTAGGAAATGAAGTTTACAATTCAGAAAATAATCATCACAACAGTAAAAACGGGACAGCTAAAAAATACACACGATTCATATCTCTAGATATATATGGAAAATTAAGAGAGATAGACCAATAAACGAGCACCTAATACTGTTGTTGACTCCTTGTGAGATTTTATTCTTGAAGCAGTGGGCATCATGAATTATCAAGGCCTGGTCCAGCTGCAGGGTCAGGTCGGAGGCTGTGGTTGTAGCTGGAGGGTGTTGATTTGAGTGATTGACTTCACTATGGATCCCTAATTGTAGATTTTGGAATTGGTGTATACTTTTTTTGGAAATAAGTTGTATTATAGATTACTCTTAACTTTTCTAGAACTAAAATCCCAACCCTGTATATATATATATATATATAGAAAAAGAAATATTAATAAAATATGAACATATTAAACTTAACAAAAGTAAAGTGATATAACAATTTGGTATTTAAGATTGTGAAAGATTGTAATTTTTTTTCTCAATCTTTTTGGGTATGTATATTGTCGGTTTTATCCTTTTTTTTTCAACTAACTCCCACCTTCTCTTTGACTTGAAAAACTAATACTCAAGCAATTAGCTTAATTTAATTCATAAATTAATTACCAATAGTTATATTAACAAAAATTAATTCGAATTCAACCTATCAATGTTCAGGCACTAATAAAAGGAAAAAGTAATAGACAGTATATGTACCTTTGATAAAACTGGTTCGAACTTTTGTCCTATAATGTACGAAAAGAAACAAACAATAAAAAAAAAAGCCCAAAATGAGTTGGTGGTTAATCAATTCTTTCCAACTTTCGGACTTTTCTACAATAATAATAGAGATTTGTTAACAGCACTTACTTATAATCAGGCTTGTGAGCAATCAGGGAAAAAATTGTAATTAGAAATTTACTGTGATATAACGATCAGGGCAATTTGTTATCAGCGATCCGATCAGTTTAATTGCGATCATATTCAAATATACAATTTCTTCAAATCTATATATGTATAATGTATATATATATACCTTTTAAATTTAAATAAACGGTTTATATACGTTTTTCAAATGTATTTATGTACTATATTTTAAATATTTTATAATAAAAAAATAAAATATATGTAGAAAAAAAACTAAAATATTGTCCACCGGCGAATAATAATATATAAACAAATCTCTTCTAGCTCTTTATTTGACATTAACAGAAGCTGTTCCGCAAAGTTGTCGTCTCTCAACCTCTGTCTAGCCCTTTTCAGGATCTGTTAGATCGGATCGGTATTTTTTTGCTATTTCTGTTGCGATATAAAGATCAGGGCCGATTACGATACTGCGATATAATATCGCAATTGATTGCCGATCAGAAAAAACTCCGATCAACAAACCTGATTATAGTTAAACCATTCCACGTTAAAGGGGGGGGGGGCGGAAGATACAGAAAAATTGAGAGCTGACAACAAAATAAGGTATACAACATTTTTATGTATCTAAAAAACATAACCGGCTCGAACTTTTTTCATACGTATGTGCTATGTAAATAACGGCATTACCTGACTAACATAATAATGGGCCTCCTGCTTCTTTCTCCCTAATCAGTGGTGGTCTGCATATTGATTGGTTGAATGAGTTTTTTTCAGCTATGATCATTTCTCAAAATTAATTGTTGAATAGTTATACTATGGAGTTGTGAAGAATAATTGGCTAAGTAATACAGATTGACTTTGGGCCTTCCCTGTTACTGGAAAGGTTCCAAGATCCTTACAATAGTAAGGACGTGATGTAAAACTATCTATTTTGGCGATGAGAAGACATAATATTCAAATATGCTTGTAAGTATGGTTATATATTGTTAAGAAATAATTTATGTTTTTGTAATTGTACTTACTTATCCCGACTACACTTCCATAGCTTTAGCACACATAATAAAAATTTATTTACAAATATACATATATCTACCATATACGTATGTACATTAATTTTTTACAGAAAACAATTAGTAAAGGGCTATTAAGTATTTTTTCATTATTAAGAATAATAATATTCATAGCAAAGTATACTACTTTAAGTATTGTATAATTTACTGTGAGAATGGAAGTACATTAAATAAAGGTGTGGTATTAACCTTTAGTAGCTAGTAAGACGTAGTCCCATAAATATATTATATAGGTAATTATATCGATAAATAGTTGAGCAAATTCAGAGCATGTTTACAAAAAATAGAATAGTTTATTAGAAATGGTTTACGGATTTAGTTAAAGGATTACTTAATTCTCATACAAAAATTGTATTTATTTTTCTGATAAAAACAAAATAAGAAAAAAAACAAAAAACTTGCCACTTGTTTTATGATGACTATAAAAGTGCTTAGAGTAGTTAAAAAAAAAATATTATTTCTCCATCTTCTTTTATTGTAAGATTTATGTTTCAAATCTAATAACTATTTAAACACTGTGATATTTTATGATCTTTTCTTACAATTTACAAAATATATGAAATAATTATTACTAATTTTAGGTAAGATATATAGGATACAAGTTATAAATGGTTTTTTATTAATTTAAACTTTAATCCATTATATACTTAATGATGCTATTAAAAAAATAATAATTTTGTGAACTATTAACATTTGATTTCAATTACCCCATTAAAACATATATACATATAATGAGACACTACGCAATAATGATTCGGTCAAATTCCGATGGATGAAAAAGACGGCTAGAGTTGTATTCTTCATTAGTTTGGTGTTCAAGACCACCTAACCCGAGTTCAATAGAGAAAAAAGTTATCTTCTTAGTTAAACAAGGAGCACTTTAATCTTGTTAATTCAGTTTTGACCACATGACAAAAATAAAATAATTTTTTCTCCCAAAATTTGATTGACTGACTTTTTTTTAGATCATCACTTAACATGTTCTTGACCAAGACAAAAGTTCCTTTATTCCTTACCCCTTGCAGACGCCCCTATAAAACTGGGGCTTTAAGGGGTCAATTTAAAAATTAGGTCTCCAGCTTAAGATCGATACTTGATCTAACGGGAACTGTCTGAGATCAATGACGACCTGGCTCAAGTTTTTGAGGAGGAAGGTATTAGAAAATATTATTAACTCAATATTATTATTTTTTTGTTTGAAGAAAATATATATTTTCACTTTATTTTTTTATTTCTCAATTTATCACACCAGTGATAAATCTCCAGAAATTAATTTTTTAATTAGTCTCCCGGCGATGAATATTTCCCTTCATTGTCAAGCAGATCTTATCTGTGATTGGAAGGGATTTTTCTCTTTTTATTAGTAATTCCTCAAATGAGAAAGGGATATCTTAGATATAACTGATGTTAGAACAATTTGGCTTATTTTGATTATAAAAACTTATATAAAAGTTGATATTGAGACCCTATTTGGAATGATGTACCGAGCTAACAGTTACTATCTACTCATCTCTATTAAGCAAATTTTGAGAGGTTAAGAGTCTTTTCTTTTTTCTTTTACAACATTCCCATATGGAAATATTGTAGAACACATAATTAGCTATAGATTGCTAAGGAAAACATTGTCCCAGTCGCCACCATGAGCACACAATACGAGAAGAGGTTAAAGATAGAAACGCTCTTTTGGGCACGATTGTGCATCGGGAAGCAGACTGAGGCATCAAGGAAGATAATTTACAATGTCTCGCATGCATGGAGTAATCCCATAAAAAATATGAGTGTAGTTTATTTATAAAAAAATTATTTGTAAAAAAAGTGATAGAAAATGGCACCGTCTTGCGGAAAAATAATACACTCCCTGAATGATAACATTATTCTTTTAATAAAATATAGTTATATTTTACTCACGAAATGAAAATTCTTCGCAACATGACCTCTTAATTTTAAAAAACTAGTTAAAAAAATGAGCCACACAATGTCCCACCACCCTGCGAATAATATATATTTTTAGTTTGTTCATACCCTATTGGATAACTACTAATTGATTTCGAACCTTTTTTGCTTTATTTTTCTTTATAAAAAAGACCGAGTGATTCAATGGATACCACAATATGTTTGAAAAATGAAATATAAATGCTTAGTAGGGAATTCAACTATTTATCAGGATTTCTCTTTATATGGACATTCCTGTTAGAAACAAATACCGCTACTGTAGCTTATAGATACTACTTAATTGATTGTCCATTATCGAATGAATATCGGAGGGATATGATTCAATTTTACGTGTCTTAAAAATCATGTGTTATTTATAAATTATATTCTATCAATCCTATGAATGATTCGAGTGAAGGACAAGATAATTAAGTCTGCTAGTTCAGATACTTATAAGATTTTACAAAACTCAGAGATAAAAGACTTTAATAATGGCATATATAGCTTTATCTATTTATAGCTTGTAAAATATCTTGTTTATCCTCCGGGTAATTTATTAATAATTTATATCTTTTTGCCCATTCCAAATACTTTGGTGTAATTTAAGATATTGGTTTCTGTATTTTCAACGGTCCCATATATTTGTATGCATATAAGAATTAATAATAATAAAAAAGCACTTTTCTTTTACCTTAAAGGATAATACCTCAATATATATATATAGGTACGATATCTACATGTAACCCATCAACACAAAAACAAGCTGAATTTTGTAATTGAAATTTTGAAATTGTACATAAATATGTTAAACATTCTCAATTAGTTAAAGAAAAAACGATTAAATATAGATTCTATTTGAAAGAACATATCGGAAATAAACAAAGTATCTCAGATCAAAGGAAGCTCTAAACCATAGTTAATATTTCTAGTTATCTTGGCCAAACCCACAAATTATAGTATGGAGCCCGTAATTGATCGAAAAAAGTGAAATACAATCGTAAAATTTTTTGTTTTGGATTATTTTCTGTGGACACACCAGATATGTTTCATTATGTAATTATCAAAAGTTAAAGCCTGGGAATTCTATGTATGTACATATGTGAATGTTGAACTAAATATGAAGAGTTGGCTGTATTTGCGACACTCAGAAAGACGTAGCAATATACTGTGATGTAGTAGCTTAAACAAATCATCCAAGATTAATAGCTAGAAAAATCTAAGTAATCTTGAAGGATTCAATGACCTAAGGAAGACATGAAAGAAGCGTCTGATTTAAAATTATCGTTATTTAATAGAAATGACATTCAGTTCATATATGAGCCCTATATAGCATGAAGAAAGAGAGAAAAAATATAACAAGATGTTGATTTCACAATCTTCTCTCTATGATTATGTCTGGGATCATTTTAATTAATTCATTTCCTCATTTCTTAAAGGAATAAAAACAAATATATTGATATTGATTGACTCTACAAATTATATACATCAATTGAAGTACATATGTATATGTATACAAAAAGCCAAAAAATCTTTCTGAGCTACTCACGTAATACTAGGGATGTATGAGTCCTAAAATATATGTAAAGTGTAGCCACCCTCCCAAATATTCAGATTTCCAAAAAAATTAAAATTCTTCAACTTAAATTTAATCTTCTCCGAATAGCTATAGATTATTTTTTTTCCAAAAAATTTAATTTTTTGTTAATAGGTATGGACTTATGATTTTTTTCCCGAAAAAATTTAATATTGGAGCTTTTTTTCCAAAAAATTATATTTTTGTAAACAATTGTTAATTTTAGAAATTTTTTGTTTATCACTACTGATTTTTATATTTATTTTAAAAGTTTCATTTTTTGTAAATAGCTGTGGATTTTCGAAAACATTTATTACTTGAAATCTCATTTTTGGATTTTTTTTTCCAAAAAATTATATTTTTCTAAACAGCTGTGAATTTTTGATTTTTTTTTGTTGATAGCTACAGATTTTTGAAATTTTTCCTAAAAGCTTCATTTTTGTAAATAACTGTGGATTTTTGAAAAAATTAATTAGTTGAAATTTCATTTTGAATTTTTTTCCAAAAAATGTGATACTTGAAATTTCTTTTATCAAATTTTTTTACCAAAAATTTAATAGTTAAAATATCTTTTTTGAATTTGAACTTATAAAAAATATAATTTTTGTGAAAAGCTGTGGTTTTTTGATATTTTTCTTAGTTTTTGGATTTTTTTTCAAAAATATTCGAAAACCAAGCCTCCCCCCACTAAAAAAATAAATAAACATTCTGGTGGACCCCCTTTATTCACGTCAAAAATACCCAAAATAGAGTCTAACTCTAAAATAAACTTTGAATATATTAGTCATCATATATTAAATGCAGAATATTGGAAAATCAAATTTTTGCTGATACAATAATGAGCAGATAAAGGTCTTATGTGGATACCTATGTCTTTTGTATGTATGCTACATATTATATTTATAAACTTGCTCATAGAATTTAAATAGCAGAACTCTCATTGAAATTCAAAGACCGATTGACTCATGTACAGGGTAGATGCATACAATACTTAAAAACTCTTATGACTCATCTTGGTTTTTTGGTTTTTTTATTATGAATAAAATAGTTTATAAGGAAAAAACCAGGTTAGAAGTATTGTATGTACTTTCCATGATGAAACAAAAAGAGATAATGTACAGTCATTTCTGGAATTACGAGTATTTTGGACTGCAATTAAGGAAGAAAATAAACGTACGTATTTTACGTATTGTATTTTGTCCACTGTACTGAAATATCAAAAGTTGTGAATTTGGTATCGTTGGATATTTTTATTTGGCATTTTAATCCTCTAAACAAGAAAAGAACCATCAAACGTCTAAAAAAGTGATCCTTCATGGACGGGTTTTGATTTGAAAATCTGTTCAAATGTCGAAAAAAAAAAAAATGAAATTTTGGTGTTGTATCCTTCAAATTATCGATATGAATCAAGTAACAGGATTTATTAAGTATTATAGATGAAACGTATATTTTGCAACAATATATTATATTATATATATTACCAATATATCTCTAACTTGCCTCATGGTATGAGTATTTTAGTTCCAAACATGTTACCAATAAATAAATATTCTCTTTTGGTACTGCGTATTACGCGCAACTATTTTGATGTTTCACTTTATGTTTATTGCTAAAATCTCATTTTTTTATATACCAAGTGTCTAATACAGGTGTGCGCGTCTAAAACTGAACAATCTTTTCAATTTTACGCCATATACTTATTCGTGATTTTATTGAGTTGAAACCGGTTTATACTTCGAGGCAAGGGTCTTGACTAGTTATAAACAAAACTCTAGGGAAATCTAAATAGCAACAGTGAAACAACAGCCGATAATATGGAGAGACGTCGAGTTGCAATTTCGGAACTTTCCACCCGGGGAAAAACCGTTTACACTGTGGTAGCCAAAGGCACTCCTGAGGCGACCACAAGATCTAAGTCAAGGCCTCGAAGGTCGAACGAAATGGTTGCTGCCGTGAAAAAGTTTATCGAGGACAAGAGAGGCAAGGTCACCGTCAGCGGCCTCTCCAGGGAGTTCAACGTCAACAGAAGGACCATGGACCGGCTAGCTAAGAAAGATCTTGGCCTTAAGGTCTACAAGAGAACCCCTCGTCAAGCCCTCAAGCCCGTAGACAAGGAAAAACGCCTAAAATTTAAAGGAGTGTTCAGTTTTAGACGTGCACACCTATATAATATTATCAAATATACTAGCGTTATTCATTTATGGCAAATAAGACATCCTATGTTACTAATTTATAATTTTGGAGTATAAAAACTGTCTAATAAACTGTTAAAATACGACTTTTTATTTATTGTTTCTTAAGTTCTGGGGTTCGT
The DNA here is from genome assembly GCF_016086655.4 of Lepeophtheirus salmonis. Lineage (NCBI taxonomy): Eukaryota > Metazoa > Arthropoda > Copepoda > Siphonostomatoida > Caligidae > Lepeophtheirus > Lepeophtheirus salmonis. The sequence continues at coordinate 1,713,712 of NC_052134.2, read as the reverse complement.
TTGTTTTTATTTAAGCATATTTTTATAATATTCTATTAATTTGATGTTTAATAAAATAATTAATATTAGGAATAAATCGCGAAATAAAAAATGTCCGGTGATACCAAATTCCTAACTTTTGTCATTACTGCACACCCTAATATACATATAAATATATATACAGGAGCGTCTGTAAGGGTTGGGCTGGAGGGGGTTGTAGCCCCCAAATTAAGGAATTTTTTCTTTTTACTACAAAAAATCTCGTCTTTCGGGCAAATTATGAAGCAGAGGCAAAAATGTATTAGTTAATTTTATTTTTCAAAAAATTTAATTTTTAAAATTTTTTTTTCCCATAATTTAATTTTTTCTGAATAGCTGTTATTTTTGAAATTTTTCACAAAATATTTTATATTTGAAATTATTTCTCTAAAATTAAATTTTTACCGAATTATTGTGGAGTTTTTAATTTTTTTTTTTTGAAATCGAAATTTTTTCGATTTTTGAAATGCATCTGTTAGTTATTTAGATTGAGTTGCATTGATTAAGTATGAGTAAAATTATAGTATTACATTTACTCCATTAGTCCTAGGAATCTTTTGGAGAAATCCATATACATAAAGTATATTTCTTTCTCTATGAATAACCTGGGGATACACCTACGCACACTAAGTACAAGAAAATAATTTCTCCTGAGTGCGTTATCCAGTCAGCTAGGTTTATTTCCTAAAAATAAATATCTGAAATTTGTTCCCCAAAAATTTTATTTTTGCCTATAGTTATAGATTTTTGAATTATTTGAAAGAAAATTCGAAAAAAAAAAATCAAAATCCTGTGGAAACCTCTGATATATGAAGTATGTAATTACCCGGTTGGTGAACAGAATGCGAAAAATTTACGAGTGTTTATCGGTGGGATATCCGGAGGAAAAAACAGATTTGAGTTGATGTATGGCTTAAGTCATAATTTTTTAATCCAAAAAACTTGTCATTATATAATAAAGTATATATTTGAGAGCCGTTCCGGTCGTATTTTGACTTTTGTTAGTACGGGTTGGAAGTGTTGTCAAAAATACTTAGCTCTGGATCAAAAATATATTTATATATCTCAACGAATTACTCCTCACATATCTGATTATCTGATATTTAATATTAGTGGTAAATGTTGAGCCGTAAATAAATAATTTTAAGTGATTTGAATCAGATTTGAGTCCTTAAAATATTCTCCGACTTCACACCTTTTAAAACAAGTCTGTTTAGATTGCTATTTCAGCAAATTAGTTGAACGCTAAACTGAATCGAATACATCGAAGTGGTTTTACAAATTTATTTGCTGAAGTTTGGCTAGGACCAAATACGTATAAATTGTAACATATAAAGTTAACTTATGTTAAAATCTTGATTACCAATCAAACATACAATTAAAAGCAAGATTCATAATTCTTAACACTCTATTTGAAACAAATGAATCAAACCTAATGTATTGGTTCACTTGAGAAATTTCTAGATACTGTCTTCCAGACTATGACTAATCCTAAAATAAAAACTCAATATTAGCTGTATAATTTTATTTCACTAAGATTTTATAAGATTTTAACCAATTAAGTCTTACATAGAGCTTGTAGCCCCAATTTAGTTTTTCTACTTTACGAATTGAACACTTAACGAAACGCTAAAACGGTTGAATACTAAACGCTGACTGCTAAACGCTATTGAACGGAATACTAAAAAAGAAAAATGCTTACAAGCCTGGTAATTACTCAAGAAACAAGCCCTGCTATGACGAACAGCACTTCAATATATTGTACGTCTTTTTCAAATTGGTATATAATATTTTCAATGTATACTATAACCAGCGGAAGTGGAGTTTTGGATTCGACTTAATCCCCCAATGAAAAACTAGCAAATAGAGTTGGACTCGATAGCTTAGACTCGGAACTCGACTTAGACTTGAGAACTAACACTCAAAAATCGTATTTGACTAAATTACTGTACTACATATACTCAACTCATAAAAAGCCGTAATACTATGTATCCTATATTATAGAACTGAACTCCATTAATGTATTCAATGACTTGGACTCGTGCATAATGACTTAAGTCACTACTTTGACTAAAAATGTAAAATTTAAAAAGCAATGGTGAAATGCAAAGATATCCATTTGAATGAGATTGTCTTGAGGGGTTGGAAGGAAGTTCCATAACTTGCAACATGTGAAATATGTTCATACAAATGTGTTATTTATTATTTATGTAACTTCTCACGGAAGACAAGGGCTCCGAGGGGACCTTGTTTTTGAACCACTGATATAATACTTTATCGTAGTATTGTAGGTCTGGCCGTGAGTCTATAATGCATACAATTTAGTGGTTTATATAGTAATTGAGTTGAACGCTTTCGATAATATTTATAATAATGTGATAAGTGAACCAACAACAACAACAAAAAACAATCTTGAAAAATTATCAAGAATAGGAGAATTGTTCAATATTTTTTTTTCCATCCTATATAACTATATATATATGGTTCAATATTTTATAGGCATATTTCGATCAATTATAGGCATTGTATCCAAACTTCTGGGATAAGTGGATATACCCAAGAATATTAACCATACTGTAGAACTTTTATTTATATTTATGAGACATAATTTGGCTTCGATCATATTATCTTTCAAAGACAATCTATCAATTTCTAATTCTTCATAATTATAATTTGTAGATAAAAATGATATGAATAATTTGTCGAGGAGTACATCAGAGGGGACATTTTTTTAAATAAATGGCTTAGGTTAAAAATGATTTCTAACTGTACAATTAAACATTTAAGAAACGTTTGAACAGTTTTGAAAAATATTTAGAAATAGCTCAACGACCCTTACGTTTTGAAAAACAAAACAAACTTATTTAAGATTAAAAAGATTGGAGAACATTTTTAACACCAACATAGATGGTTAATTTTCTGCAATAAAATTGAGTTAAAATGTTCTTTTCCGAGAAAAGGCCATTAAGACTATGGTTTTTTAAAATTTACATTTGTTAGATAGATTTAATATATATTAAACTTAGTTGATAAATTTCATATTTATGAGTCAAAAAGTTGAGCTGTAATCTGAATTAAATTACAATCAGTTTTAACATATGTTATTTTATACACATAAATAAACATAATTAAATTCGAAATAATTATATAATATCTATTTATTAAGCTCAATTGATTATTTTTACAAAAAAAAAAAAAAATTAAAGTATAGGAACAGTGCAAATAATCCGTTTTATCTTTAAAAATGCAAATTTTTAAAACTTGGGGTATTTTCAAAACTGCTCAAACTTTCCTCAATTTTTTTTTTTTTTTTTTTGTAAAATAAGGAATCATTTTTCAACATGAGTCCTTTATTATTCAAAAAAAAAAAAAAAATATTGTTGCCCGACTATAAATGGAAATAGGTAATACAGTTTCAATTTTGACAAAAATCCTTCTAACTTGTTTTTTTGTTGACGCATCACATACGAGTATGTATCTATATACAATATATATTTAGGTATACTATATATATATTAGTTGACTGTGTATGCATATAAATATAATTTATTAAAGATTAAAAATAAAAAATATATATTGTGTATGTGAGCACATGAAACGACGACCTATATACAACCATCAGACAGATTGACGCGGGGAGTAACCCCAAAATATATATGTATATATCATATAGGTATTGTATATATATGATATAGATCGTTCCCTTCTTCTTCCCCAAAACCCCCTTCCCCCTCTCCTGAAATCAGAATAACAATCAATTATTATTATTTCATTTTTATCGTTTCCTCCGAAATAAACTTCTATTATAATATATTTATTTAATGTTAATAATATAATCAATAATAATTGAATATCTTATATATATATATATATATATAACTTATATATTTGTATATGAAAGAAAATATTAATTATTTGTACAGGTAGGCTCTGAAATTTTTTGTATAGATTATATAAATGAAAGTTGATGGTTATTTTAAAATGGTTTTGCATTAATGAGAAGCCCATTGGTTCGTCATGGAGTTGACTTCCTCATTCGTATTTAATGAGGAATCCTCCGTGTAGTACTAAGGAGGTATTTGTACATATATTTTAATACAGAAACTTCTACGAGGTTCCATGGCACTTCTGCATCCTCGAAAAGGGCTCTTACTATGTACCATGATTATTATCGTCATCATCATCATCATAAGAGTTCACATACCAACATATCTTCTTCTACCAACCATCTCAGCACTATCGCTGCTTACATTTTTATTTTTATTTTTCCTGGCGTTCCGCGTGCCCAACTAAAAGTCCTTTTTTTTACAATGCATCTCCTATGTACTAATATTATAAGAAAATAACTAATATTATACTTGTATATATATATATATGGTTTCAGAACGTTTCTTTTGGTCACCTGTACATATAACATACATACATATATATTTCTTTTTACCTAGTGAATACATAGAGAAGTGACGCATTCGATCCGTGTGTTTCAAACCATAGAGATGTGTTGTAAATTTGGCACAACCAAAGCTCTTCCTTTTTTGATTCCCTCATCACAGTTTGTCAATTTCTACATCTTTTCTTCATATGTGTGACTTCATTATCTGCTTTACAAATAATACATAATTATTTCATCAACTCAGCTACAAATAGTTATAGTTTAATATTCAATCATCAGTAGTACTCATCAAGCATAAGACCATCGAGGGAGAGAGATCCACGACACATCGTTGTCCATATTGTATTAAATATATACTATAGTAAAAGACGCTTTTGAATGTTCATCTTCTACAACAGCAACCATTTATCCTCATCCTCATGAATCATCATATAGAAAGTAAGTCTCAAATTACATATTATGTTTAAAGGTCAAGGCATTAAATCAATAACTGACCATTCATTCATTACTGTGACATACTATGTGAAATTTGGTTTGATCTCAATCATCAAATTGAGTAGGAATGAAATGATTGGTAATCGTTGAGATATGCTCAAAATATTGTTTTTGCAGTGGTGGGGTACCTACGGTAATTGCAGGTACAAGGAAATTACTTTCATGCTAAAACTTGTACCGTTAAATTCGTAGTTGTTTAAGAGCAGAGACAAGAGAATGGACTTGATTCTTTCTTTTTTATGTAGTATGAATACGTTTTTAAATGTGTTTTTTTTATCTCCCTGTGTGTTATTGTTCTGGATTGTGTTTTAGCAAGGCACTTCCGGGAAAAGAATTTATTTTTGTTTTGTTCTAGACCTACATACATAATATGTTATTAATAAATACATATGTACATCATTTTCCATTCATGATTGAAACATATAAAGTCCTTGGAAAATTGATTTTAATGGATTATATACAACATAAGTTGTAATACTATTACAAACAAACACCAGGCATGTTTGATTATAATAGTATATATTAGCAGCCCCGTTTCCTTGATTCCGGTTTTTTGAGTATTGATGGGCCTTTGCAAAATATAGCTCAAAAGCCGTCATATAAGTACTCTATACGTACATACTATAAAACTAATTAAAATCCCTGTTCCTAACGATGAGTCAAATGAATGGGGCAAAAAAAAAAAAATGAAAGGAAGACGAAAAATAATAAAAAGAGAGTTAAGGAAGGATATAATAATAACTAAATGGTTGTAATTCCCGCTACAAAGATCATTTAAATTTTTGTACGCCACGTGATACAACCAACGCAGACATACACGAACCCCATACCGACAATAAAGGAAGACATAATCGTTCACTAAATGCCTACAGAGAAGAAGCACATTTTGCGCTCGACCATCACTTTACCACACAAACTCACTCACATAAATCTCTTTCAATGATAATCAAAATAGCCTTAAAGCAAGCTACTTCCCTCAAAATACTCCAATTATAGGACTATATATATTATACATAAAACCAAGAAGAGATTGTTCAAGGTTCCCTTAATATTCATTTAATTATAATTTTTTCATAAAATGTTAATTTATAAAAAAAAAAAAAAAAACTCTACAAAAATTATGTACTTAATATTGTCCTCCCCTCCTCTTACAACGCCATCTTGGAGGAATGGAGGATTGCCTACAGAGTACACACACACACATAGCATGTATTTTGTCACATTTTAAGGCTCTTTTATATCCTTTTTTGCCCCTGAGGGGCTGCTTGTCAATTTTTCCCCTATAATGACCTTGACACGACTTCCAAGTTGGTTTTTGAGACGCTTTAACTATTTTTATTATGTATGTATATATATATATATACATACATAAGCCATGATGGTTAGAGATATGTTGATCATTTTCAAGGACAAATAAACTTTCTAATGAAAGAAAAATAAAAATAAAATTAGGTATATATGATGATGAAAAGACGAATGATTGTTTTGTATATATGTATGTATGTACTTGTATATTGCTTTCTGACTATCTGACTAACTATTATTAATATCCAACAGCATTCACACACATGACGCGTCTTCTTCTCCTTCAAGTCCCATCCAAATCTTTTAAATATTATTATTATATTATATATATATATATATGTATACGCAATAAACATGCTACAATTTAATAGAGGAGTAGTAACCGACACCATATTGAATTTCATTAATTAGCTTCTTTTTTTTTTTTCTTGTGTGTGTGTTTTTTTTAATAATATTTAAAATACCGTATAATATTTTGTAGTAAGGACTTTTACATCATATACATGGTACATATGCATAAAAAATATATCCATGGTTCTTAGAGATCAATTAATTATTATTTTTCTTCCAACCTTATCAAATTAGATATCGGTAAAAAGATGGAGTTTTCCGTCTCTTGTCCTGGAAAAGTCATTTTACATGGGGAGCACTCCGTGGTCTATGGTCGAACTGCTATTGCCTGTAGCATATCAAAATTACGAACTCGTGTTGACGTCGTGGTAACTCCTGGCTCAGCTACAAGTCTTAGTGTTAAATTACCTGATCTTTTATCTTGCAAGCATTACTCCTGGTCTGCTTCAGATCTATCCTATTTAGTCAAGGTGAGTTTTTAATTTGTTTATAGGGATTACTACAGAGTTATACAGTTTTTTTTGAGTATATTTTAGGACTTGAATTTTGAAGATAAAAGTAAGGAAATGAGTTCGGAGCTTTTATCCCGACTTTTGGGTACTTACACGGAGGAGGAAAGAGGGATCGTGTCCCTACTTTTCCTATATTTTAGCATCATACTTCCTCCACATTCCACTACTAAGAAGTCCAGTAAAAGAGCTCTACAATCCCTAGGGATTGAATTAATACTCACCTCCTCTATACCCATTGGAGCCGGCCTGGGTAGCTCCGCAGCCTACAACGTTTCCCTCTCTGCAGCTTTTCATTTGATTAAAGCTCGTCTTTCCCGTAAAAATGGGGGACTTTGGTATTACAAAAAGAGTTTTAATGCCATGGAATTGGAGTCCATTTGCCAAAACGCGTTTCTTGGTGAATGCTTCATGCATGGAAAGGCTTCAGGTATAACAATTTTGTAATAAAATATGTACAAAGAGGGAATGACTCATTCATGGAACCTCATCTCCTTTTGAGTTTAAATGAAATACATGAATTTATGTAGATACATATAATAATAATAATATTTTTTTGGCAGGGATCATAGCCAAAATATTTCTATGTCCCTCGCTGCAATGATATAAATACATATATACATACTAATGAGCATTTCTTATTTAATCGCCACAGGGATCGACAATAGTATATGTACCTACGGGGGCCATCTCTCTTTTAAAACAGGGAAGGCCGTCCCTTTCTCTCTCAAATCTAAACTCCGGATCCTTCTCGTAGACACCAAAGTCTCAAGAAATACCAAAGCACTTGTAGGGACCGTTCGCGAGAAAGTCGCTCTTCTACCTAAAGTTACGGCTTCTATTCTTGAAGCTATGGAGCGAGTGAGTGTGGAATCTCTAGAGAATCTGAAGAAAATGGACCACTCGGATGATAAATTTAAAATATATAGGAAACTAGAGGTAAAAATGAATCTATTATTATGTATAACATATGTCACAAAACATTTCGAATTAATGATCTACATCATCTGTTTACTATGTATTTAGATAACATATACAATGTACATTTAATAGACCATTTGCTGGCAAGGCATGAATGTCATGCATATTCTTTAATTATAATTATTGCAAAACCTTACCTTACAAACCCCCTCTCATATAAATATATATATATGCATCAAAAATACTCTTGTTTGCATTCAGTCCAAATGAGGACGTAAGGTTTTTCATTTTTTGTAATGAAAGATCAAACATAAATATATAATCTATATATCAAGGACATACAATTCTGGGATTACGAGTGTAGCAACATTCACGTGTCAGAGGTTGTTTCTTAAGAAATGACGATAAGACATAATAAAAGTTACAAAATTTTATAGACGCAAGAGTCCACTGATATAAAAGTCTTGACTTAACAACAAACAAAAACGTAAATAACGCTCGATCAGTCTGATCTAATAACTCTAATTATCGTCATACTCTTAACGACAATAGGAAATGAGCAAATAAAGAATCATTCTTTACACCCTATTGACTTCTATCTACAAATATGAGTTAATGATATTTAAAAAAATTATATTGAGTTATTTTTGGATCTTTAATCTTCAGCTGAAGGGGAATTACTACAACCTTCGTGCGTGTACACGCATATTGTTTTGTGAGGACATTTATTTAACAAAATCATCGGAAAATAGTGCTTGCACACCTCTTATTCCATATGTGAGTCCTTAGCTCTAATATTTGCCTCAGTACAAGGCCTCTATCCCTTGGAGTCCTTAACTATGTAGTTAGACTTGAGCTTGGTCCACTCCTTCTTGATGGAAGCTTCTGGAGGCTGGAGACTCCTAAAAGGAGTAGCACATACCCTTTCCTCAAATTACGCCTTTATTAAGAGGGCTGCCACATGTTGAGGCACTAAAAGTCCGAAAAATTGTCTCTCAGGAAGGACTGGGTCTCAGCCGTGTGATGACACGGAGCTCCATCTTGTGTGGAAACAAACTTGTCAATTAACTTTTCTCTTGTCCAAAGTAACACTTTCTTATCCAGAATTTCGATGTAAGCATCAGCATTGAACCGTTTCTTCCTCTCTACAAAAATGGAAGGCCAGGCTTCACCTATGCTGGCCACTGGATTTTTTTGTTCTAAAGACATGTCTCATTGAAGCTGATAAATTCTCTGGATGTTCGGTTTTGATGTAGTGGCTGTATTCAACGTGCCATCAACGATGAACCTTTTTCATCAGAAAAATAAAAAGGAAAACTTTGCCCGAATTTTTGTTGGCCTTGAACAAATTTAGAATCTTTTTTTGCTCTTTACAACCTTCCCAGGTTGCTCTGTTCAGAGCTAAGATGTTTTGTTGTCCTTCTCCGTGATTTTGTACCTCTGCCATTCCGGGTTGAAAATAATACAATGTGTACCCCTAGATAAGATCAACCCTGTATAAACACTTAAACGTGTACATGTACGATATATGTGGCAACCCCCCTTCATACTTTTTTATTTTTACGAGATACATTTTTTTTGATGATCATATTCAGGGATCCATATCGTCACATTTCAATTCAAATGATGGACTATAAGTATATTTCTATTTTCTTCACACATTAATTAATGATAGCTAAAACGTAGAATAATAAGTTCTAACCACACCCCTTCAACTTTAAACTTCAGGTAGCTCGTCTCTTTGAAAAAGGTTATGATAAAACTACCCAAACTGAAAGGACGTAGTTAGTAAACTACGTCCTTTCAGCTGGTGTAGAAACCATAGAATCCCCCTGAGGGCCGGTACTAGGACTAGCATATTTTATTAGGACTGGAGTCTTTCTATACCTATCCGACACAACTCACAAGTAAATAAAGTGTCTTAGAATCCTAGGTATTAACTATACTCATGTCTATATTTTGAAAAAATAGGATATACAACTTAAGTCCTTTTTAGAAAATCACTCCTGGATCAACCAAAAGTATAAGAAAAAAATCTCCTTAAAGAAAAGAAAAAAAAAAGTGGTTATTATTCTTGGCAATCGTCACATTATAAATAAATATTAATCCTTAAATGCAAAAATGAATACATTTATATATATTGAAAAAATCAAAATAAAAAGTTATTATTTATATACATATATTACGTAAAATATTTTTTTTAGGAAAAAAAACAAACATTGTGTAATTATCCTTGGAGGGTATTGTTTTTATTTTCTCGCAATGCCAGTGGTATTTAAATCCGGAATATTCTTATGATTTGTAAAAAAGATAAGATTGAAGAAGATGCAATTCAAGTACACATATTATGTACATACAAATATTTGTAAGAACCCGGATTTTTATTATTGCATTATTAAACCAAAAATATACGACCTATCCCTATTTCAAAATACAAATGTTTGTATGTATGTAGCTATATTGGGAGGAAGAGAGATTAAATCCTCCAAATTAAGAAATAAATATTCTTTTATGTAAAGAATGTCCTTATTTACTCAAGCTTGATTGTTAAAACTGTCCTTCAAAAATCAAATACATTTACGTATAATTATGAAGAGTAGCAATATATGGCTTAATAAAAAAAAATTATTTGGTATTCCATAAAATAATCTGATCTTGGAGATACATAAGGTCAACTTAAGATACATACACATATGCTTTTTTTTCGAAAAAAACATTATGCATTTGTCTCAAATTACATTTCTTTAAGAGGATTTTTTTTTATCAAGTGATGAACCCACTACGGCTGCATAGGTTGTACTGGGATAAGGTCAACGCTGAGTTAATCCACTCAGGCTCAAAAATAAAAAAACAAAATAAAAAAAACAACTGTGATTACGACAATGAATCTTCCTTGGTTTTCTCAAACTTTTCGTCATCATGAGGCAGAAATTATTTGTTTTATAGAGGAGAAACATCACATCTTTGAAGAAAATAATTCGAATGGTTGATGTTCTTGAAACTGTCCTATGGCGTAACTCCACGAACATAAAAAAATATTTTGTATGTTGCCATGGTTGGGGATTTTTCTGCTTTTACCCTGGCTTTGTGAGAGTTAGGAATAGTGATGCGCTGGTCCTTATTTAAGCAAACTTTTGTCTACTCTATATTAATAGTAGCTTTTCCTATTTTAGAGTATCAAAATGATAATAGAAAGGCTTGCAGAATTACGAACCAGTTAAGTTCCAGAATTTTTCAGCCCTTTTCTAACTTTGTACATAAGTTTCCAAGCTTAACGTAGAGATGGCAGCACTAGTAAATAAAAGCTAGTCACATCTATCTGTTGACAGTTAATGATTTCAGCCATTTTGGACGGAGAGTTGTATGCCAATTAATTACTGTAGATGAAACTTGGATACACCACAAGGGGAGAATGAGGATAGATGTTACGAAAAATCAATTCTTTTTTAAACAGTCACAAGTTTCACAATTTAAAAGATAATTCAACGCCTGGGAACCAGGACATAGGTCCTTACCTCAGACGAATAATTCCAAAGTATTACTGATATAATACAATAATTAATAGCCATTTATTATTGGTGTTTTTGAGACTAACCAAAAGTAGGATTCTTGATACACCAGGAGGACACATGATACAAGGTAGGTGGAAAACGGTACAGGACTATTATACATGTTATAACAGAAGGAAGCATCTAAAAATTGTCATTTTTTAAAATATATTCAACCCTATATTTTGCTTTTCATTAAAGTTTGTCAGCATAAATTAAATACTTATAATTACATATGTAATATAAACAAATAAAACATTTACAGAAATTTAGCATAATTAATAATAAAATTAAAAAAATATTTTTTGACTATTAACTGTGATTGGTAATTAAAGTATAACATGAAATTACAGAAAAAAACAAAACATAATTAAATATAATATGTTGTATATATATATATATACAACATACTAGACTTGAACATTTAATAAAATAAAATTAAAATCTCATGCTTTATATTAGAAATATATCTCAAAAAATGTTTACTTTTTGTGTCAAAAATCTTAATATGGAAATTCTCTCTAACTGTAAGCATTAGGACAACCGAATTTTATGTTGATTTGTTGAATAAAGAAATACATTCAATTATATAAGAACAGGGTGGTTAGATAACTTTATATTTTAAAGTTACTGGTAGTGCAACATATCTCCTCCATAACAAGGATCCTCACTCTTCTCTATATGTCATAGACAAAAATTCAGATCAAACAATAGACTGCACATATTTTTGTCAAATGAAGAGGTAAATACTTTGTGAACAATTATTTTGCATAAAAAAAAGACGACCAATATATGGTAGGGTATAAGTGTGTGGACTTACAAGGAGACTATCTTAAAAAAATAATCAGAAAAACGTTTTGTATCTTTGTTAGGTCGGAAACTTTTCATATCACTCTCCTACATGTACTTAAACTTTGCTAAGGATTGTAAATATTCAATAAATAAACTCCCATTGGACGATAATGCAAATAACTTCATTTATGTAAAATGAGGGAATTTTAATTAGCTTGAAATGTATTTCTTAGCAGAGGTCAATTCATTGTTTAAAGACCCTTTGAGGTAATTGAATAAATTATATATAAGGAAGGCATAATGGGCCTTAAGTTTCCCTCAGAACATAATTAATTTTTCTAATGATTTAATTACATGACTATAATTTTAATAAGTTGACTCCTAATGTCTCACTTACTTAATTTTTTCCAGGAATTAATCTCCATTAATCACGAACTCCTCTGTGCTTTTGGAGTGTCCCATCCCTCCTTGAATAAAATTGTAGACTCTGCTAACGCATATGGAATTAGCGCGAAAATGACAGGAGCCGGAGGTGGGGGATTCGCGCTGGCTCTTTTAACTCCCTTTAGTGACAATGAACGGATAGAACGTCTTAAAGAAGAGTTGGTGAACTGTGGGTTTGAATGTTGGGAGTCGGAAGTGGGAGGGGAAGGGGTTTGCATCGAGTCGTGATCCAACCCATCCTAATTCATTTCATATTAATGTTATGATGATTATTATTTTTTTGAAATGATTATTTGTTATCTATTCAATGTTCCTTCATTTTTTTTTCTCAATACTTCTTAATTCCTCCATGTTTGATCATTATTTCTAGGGAAAAATATAGATTACTTATTATTTATATAAAATTTTTATATATATTCATATTTACACGTACATTGTGACCAAAAAGTAACGAATTGGATTTAAAAAATAAATAAAGCGGAAACATATATTGATATCCCATAACTAAATATGTTTTAATATTAGAATTCTCTATTTTATAATTACTACTTAAATCAACAAGTAAAAAAAAAAAAAACTCAATTCAATCATATACTTTTCAAACTATAGTTGATTCTGAATACATAATGTGTCCTTATATCATGCCCATAGACTTAATTCAGACTTTTCCTGATATATCCGGCAAAATATATAATACATATACAGTACTCACACATAGATGGACTATGTATTTCTTAATCAGAGTACGACACAAAGTTTGGCTCACTAGTTATATGAATATAAATATATCTATATATATATATAGAAATATCTTGTCAGAAAAAAAGCTTATAATAATATTTTTTAAATATTGTATCCTGAGGTAATGAATGTGTTAGCAAGCGGAACAAACCCATTGTGACAAAACAAAACAAATGCTTTCAGGAATATGGGTAGATCTAATCATTTTTTAAATGTTGGATGTGAAAATATTTTTACAGGAGCCCAATTCTCTAAGAGTTAGTTATATATGTGCTCATTTAACATAGAAAAATTTAGAACAAAAATGAAGAAAAGGTCAAATCATGTCAAAGATATACATATGTACAACCCAAGAAATATTTCACTCAATTCTAGGTTTTCTAATCAAATTTCGTGGATGAGTTAAGACACCCAAGATTGTTAACTTTATTAAATTAATTTGTCGGTAAAAATTGACGATGATTTGTCGAAGAATACGAATGTAATCACCACTCAATTTTAAGAAAATAATTCCTTTTTGATTTTGTGTTGACGAGCTGACGAGCCACATATCCAGATCTATTTGCTAAAAAGGAGATAGTTATATGTATTTGAACGCGTGGAAACGTTATGAACTATTGTCATAATCCTATAGCTTGTAAATAACATAAGCTGGGCTTACAATATGATTTTTATGGATCCATTTGGGATAGTCAGTTATCCTTATAATTGGTTTTTATTGAACGCACCTTTGTTTTTTTTTAAGGTAAAGGGTGTGTTGGTTATTTTGGGAGTTGGTGGAAATTGTCTAATCCTTCGAGTACTCGACTTGTTTTATCACGGGCAAATTATTTCAATTGTCCTAACTCAGACTGAATAGTTTGAATAACTAGATCGAAGGAAAGATTAGACGCCTTACGGACCAACTCCTTTTTTGTACAAATTTGGAGATCCGTTGCACCCCTAAAGAATGACGTAAATCAATGGACAACACGCCCAGGAGAAATGATTCTCTTGAACTCAATGTGTGTAGGCTATCGTCTCAGACGTTCATAGAGAAGGAAATATACTTTGTGTATATGGACTGCAACAACATTTCCTAAGTCATATGGAATACCTAATTGTAATAGTATAATTTTTATTTATACTTAATCAGGGCAAGTGGATCAGACCAATTAAAAGAAAACTATAAAAAAACTACTTTATCTGATCAATCTGTGAAAAAAAGCCACGGATCGGATTATTTTTCGAATCAACATTCCACTGCGTTAGTTTAAAAATCTGCAAATTTCAAAATTGTTCAGAAGAGTCATATATTTTTTCATTATTCAACCATAATTTTTTTATCCTAAATACTATTATTGAAAAAGAGTAATATCCATCTCTGATGAAGCGTGAATGGGGCCATCAGAGATCTATTACACCCGTCATCAAATATTTACATGCTGATGACGTCAATAATGTCAATCACAGTTTTGAAATATATTAACAACCTCTACCTTGGCTATTATAAAAGTTTTAAAAGGATAACTTTTTGAACGATTGAATATATGTGTATACAGTCGACCCTGGTCTAACGGTCACATGATTTCAGTGTGACAATGCACTAAGCGGCCAACTCACGTTCCCACAAAATAATGTCATAACATGAAAAACCTGTACTAAGATTGTCCTTGCAAACCCGGTCATCGATACAACAAATTATACCATGTCTACTACATAAGTTCATAGAGGAACCTGATTTAAACGGTCACTTTTTAAAACTTTCATAGACTGTTGAGTAAGAAGCAAAAAAGGAGTGACCGACAATCTACTTATAGACCCTCTTTTAAAGAGTTAAATAATGAAAAAATATATGCATGCTAGATAACAATAAAAAAGCAGGTAAGAACCAATTTGAGCATGATCAAGAAATATTTGGGGTTTCTATATTTACTGATCTATGGATAAAACGACGATTTATATATAATATATTTCAGTATAGATACTGTAGTATTTACAATTTTTTTTTTTTGCGTACAGCTATTAGTCCCCCTCACGTTCCAAAACGGTGACAAAAAGCCATATTTTCATTGTTTTATTTTTTTAAAATATTTTTCTTATTATATTGAAGGTTTTTTTTTCTTTAATATTTAAAAAATGTTAAAAGTACTGAGTTACAGTTGAGAGTAATAAGAAAGAACTTGCATTGTACATTTCTTCTTGATGAATTTAAGTGAAAAGTACTAGTTAATTTTATGCAGTCCATTTCATTATTGGAATCAATCAACTTTTTAGAGTACGAACGTTAGGAAATGGTAATTGAAAAGAGCAAACAAAGGCTGTTGTAGGAATATTGGAAGATTGGAATTTGAGTAGAAAGGTCGTTTAAATGGTACTTGCTACCATTAGTATTAATGGTGGTACTTATACTCAAATCTAAGTAATGGATCATTTACTTTAATAGGTTGCCAAAGAAGCATTCAAATTTCATCGAAAATTACCATCAAATAGTACTTGTGGAACATCATTTAAAAGTTTTTATGGTGTGATGGTACTTAATAAAATAGGATGCATTTGAATGAATCAAGAGATGATTATAAATAAGCTTTCAATAGTAAACAATGTTGTCACAAAAGACACTAGAAGAAAGGGAAACTTTGGGAAGGAAACTTGTTGAGATTATTCTGAAATGTAATATCATTTAAACTTTCATATCCAGGCAAGAAGGATAATCAAATATACTCGTAGAAAATGTGGATGTTCATGAATCAATTTAAACTTACAAAAACAGATTTAAGAAAAAGGGCTATATTCGTAACAACAGTTTCAGTACAATAATAGATTCAGGCTGTTATTACTACATATATATATATTTATAAGTTCTAATGAGGGATATATTTCAACTATGCAATTTATATGAATATAGCAATACTGAGAAAGAAAAGTTAAAATCAATTTATAAAAAAAAAATCCCTTCTATATAATGATATTTATTGGAAGCATTGATCCACTCTATGGTTGTCCGATTCTCACGTACGGCAACAACAAAAATCTTAAATGCTGAAGCTATGGATGAAAAGACCTCCAGTTAAGAAAATCAAATCAAAATGTGTAATCTAAAAGATTTTGCAACACACAAAGAACCATATTTTTTTAATAATATGAAAGTTCCAACATCATTTATATGTGAATTTTCAGACTTGTGGTGTTGTATAAGAAAGGGGAAACATAGTCAAAAGTATGTATTGAGGTAACCAATGATAATACTGAATGTGCTTTAATTAATTTCTTTATTGCTATTCTACGTCCATCGTTCCTTTATTCAGCCGGAACGTCAAAATTATTGCAAAACTGAGACTTACAAAAAATGAAGTATTGATGCTCTTCTCTACTTTCCATGACTTCACAGCCTTAAAAAGGATACTACTTTACTTATGCTGATATATTCTACAATTATGTCTTATCAAGAAAATAATAAACCTTCGTCAAGTAATACAATTATAAATATACTTACTTGGAATATATTAAATTTTTATGCCACTACTCCGAGGGTCAGAAATATAAATTCAAAATCCGATCTATAATAGATCATATATCAGTTGTGATCCATTGCATCTTCGTATTTATGCAACTATATTGACTAAACTGTGAAAATATGCAAAGTATAACTCAAAAAGCTATTTATAGAATTTTTGCTAAAAAAAAAAAAAAAAAAGAAGAAGATAATAAACTCATGGATTTCACTTTGACCCAATTTTAGAACCAGTCAAATTACATCATCTCCAAAAAGCATTTAAACAAACAACCAGTGTAGAGTGTATGATGCAATGTGGGGTCTTTATATGAAATTCATGAAGACAACAGCTTCTTGCCCTCATGTTGTAGTCGTTCATAGATATGTGGCTTGAAGAGGTCATCGAACTGAAGCTAGCCTACATAAATATAAAATATACCTTCACGTATTATATTTAGTAGTAAATAGAATCTCTTTCAAATTGTAATAATATAAATTATCATATGGAAACACATCAAATATTTCCCTAGCGTGAATGAGGTAAATTGGAGATTTAATAAAATTAGTATAATGCCCAGCATGTTTGAAGAAGAAGAAGAAAAAAAACATCTCCAAAAATGCATTATTAAACATTATTTTTTTTTGCAATTTTTTGTAAAGAGGGAAATTTAACCATTCATAAACTCATTTTTATTTCAAACAAGTATTCAGTTATTAAAATCAAATGTATAAAATGTCTACTCATCTTTATCGAATTAGTTGCGTGATAAATACTACTGTAAATATTCCGACAATTGAAATATAATTAAGTGAATATTAAAAAGGGGGACTTACAACATCACTTAACTTTTGACGATTGTGGAAGTTTAGTTGTATTCAATCATCCATTTTCTGGATCCTCCTCATCAAAACCGTGTTTCGGGACATTATAAATCTATATTTCTTCTAGTAAGTGAACAACATACTCTCGTCTCCTATTATAATGATTCTTAGCAAAATCTATTTAAATGTGAAAAAAAACCCACAAATATTATACAATTTAAAAAAATAAAGAAATGTTGGTTTATTCAGTACAACTAGTAATAATGCATATCAATGGTGTGTTATTACATATTAAATCAACGTATTCTTATAAAATTCAATTGAAAAGCACATATTTTTTATTATTTTTGGACTAAAGTCCACTGTTGTATATTAAAAAAATAAAAAGGAGGCACAAAAGACGGAATATTTAGTGCAGTTAGTAATGTTGGATCTAAATATGTATGCCTATTATATATTGATTAAATGCATCATTAGAAATATCCATATTGAAGTAAAAAAGAAACACATGTACTTTTGAGCATTTTTAATCATTTTTATGGACATGAGTCGATGTTTGTGTATAAAAATAATTTATAGGACACACCAAAAATTGGTACAATTATTGGTGTTACATTTAGAAGTATATGCGCAAGGTATATGTCTTGACTGCGTTCTTACAAACTTTCATTATAAATTAAAAAACTAAAAAAAACATATAACATTTTTTAGAGAATTTTACTCATTTTTTTGGACATAAATTCACTTTGGTATTTGAAAAAAATTAATAGGACACGTCAAAGTGAACTAAACCTTTTGCAAATAAATAAGTATCCATTATGTAGATTTAATCACTGCATCTAATAAAAATTCAATTATAAAGTGACAAAATATATATATTTTGCGTTCATTTACACATTTTACTAATACACATTTTTAATAATAGCACACATCAAAGATAATTTATTACTAAAACTATTGAACATTCATCTAATAATATATCCATTGTTTATATTTCATGACTAAATTCAGTACAATTTCCATGATAAATTGAAAAAAGAACAAAAAAAACCCATATCTTTTTAGTACTTTTACTCATTTTATGGACATGAGTAAACTTTTGGATATAAAAAAAAATTAAAAACACACATCAAAGATATTTTATTTCGTGCATCTAAATAGTTATTCATAATTTACATGTCTTCATTGCATTCTTAACGATTCATTATAAAGTAATAATGAAAACAAAATGTTTTCATTATTTTTACTCATTTTTATGGACATGAGTCCACTTTTGTATATATATGAAAAAAAAAAAAAAAAAATTGTACCCATCAAAAAGAGTTTATTTAGTGTTTCAATGCTATCTTACAAAACCTTTTCGTTTGATGTGTTCCAACAATTTCTTCATATACGAAAGGGAAGACATATTCCAAAAGAATGGAAAAATACACATATATATGGTTTAAAAAAAAAATTTATAATGGAGTCCTGTAAGAAAACAGTGAAGACATATTCTTTATGGATTCCTTTTCGACAAAAAATATGACTTGTTGCACTAAATTAATCATCTTTACTGTGCGCCATTTTTTTAGATATAAAATAACTGAAAAAAATAGCAATTTTTTCTCTCTCTTTATAATTTATAAGAAATAATATTATATTCAATTTTGTTTTTCCCCACTATAATGGAATTTGCTATGAACGCAGTCATGAAATAGACATGACGAATATACTTTACAAAAACATCACTTGTTGCACTAAATAAACTATCTTTGATGTGTGCTTTATTTAAAAAAAATACAAATGTGCACTCATTTAAAAAGACGCTAAAAATACTAAAAAAAATATATGTTTTTTTCCGATTTATGATGGAATTTTCTAAGAAATCGATGATTTTACATACATTATGAGTAAATTTTTAAATGCACAATTACTAATTGTACTAAATAAATTATCTTTTATGTGTCTTACTCATTTTTTCCCTATACAAAAGTGGACTCATGTCCATAAAAATGCTCAAAAATATATGTTTTTTTTTCCTTTATAATAGAACTTTCGAAGAATGCATTATGAAAACATTATTCGATGCAACATCACAAGTTTAACTAAATAAACTACGTTTGATGAGTACTATTAGAATTAAATTTTAAATATTTATGATTGGGTATGTTTGTTTTTTCAATTTGATTTCTTCTTTTTTGGTTTTTCGAAAAATATATCATGTCCCTTAACTCTTACGTACCTAAATAATAGTTCTACACAGACTTTAATTAATCATAAGACTACTTCTGATTACCTTAATAGGAGGATAGATGTGAGAAGAATAGTCTACTTGAACTATAAAAGAGGAAGGGATCGTAATATAATCAGAAGAGTCCTTGACTTAAGCTACATATAATACACTTGCTAGATATCAAGTTTTCTTGCTCGATTTATGTCTTCCTGCTCTATTTAATGTCCTTTTTGCCTTTCAATGAATTACTCAAGCTATTTTATTGGTTCTAGCCTTCGCTTCGGTATCCTTACAGTGGTATCTAAGTCTCTGGGAACTTCTAAATGCATTCAGCAATTACCTTATTGTACATATGCGACTCATAATAAGATACTATAAACATTTATAATCCTAATAAAAAGCCGTTCCCATTTTTTTAATCCATAATCAATAGCCAGAAGAGTAAAAAACACCCTTTCATTTTGATTGGTGATTTAAATATACACCTTGGAAAACGAAAAAAACTCCTACCCAAATTTGACAATACTTGAGAAATTAATCTGTGAACTTTACTTAGTCGATCTGTTTGTAAACTCTGACTTAGAATGAAAATGTTTCGTGGATGTCAGGCAGCAAGTCATCACGAATTGATAACACTCTAGCATCGAAGAATATTTTTTAATACCACATAAAACAACCAATAGATTCGAGCCTTCCTCTGATCACAAATTGATGGACATGGAATTGTGTCAAAATCTTTCTAGCAAAAGATTTAAAATTATAAATTGAAATATATTGAGGATTTCTTTTGACTCTACGCTTTCCTTTGATAATTTCTCAACAATATTTGCAAAATATATTCGAGATAAAAGAAATAGGTACCTCAATCAATAAGAAGAGAATTGCATTGATTCAGATGAAGGAAGAAGTAAAAGACACAATGAAGCCTTGATCCTTGTTTATTCGAGGCATAATAGATGACGTGTTAAATATTTTAGAAATTTCTGAGGTTTCTGAAGAATAAAAAGGGGAAAAAGTTGTGATTGAAGCAACCCTTACAAAGATTGCAAAATATATATAGGTCAACATCAAATCGAAGAATTAAAAAAGATTGTAACTGAAAATGAAGTGCTTACAAAATCAAAGTCAATTCTGAAATATTTTCATGGGTATTACATTTTTTTTGGGGAGGGGGGTGCTAGAGAGGGATTTTCCTAGATCAAAGACGATAAATAATTGTTCTGTTGGGAAAAAGTTGCAGACATAGGTGTCCAGTTTCTCCCCTTCTTTTTTTATATGCAAAGGAACCTTTAAATTTTTACTTGAATTGTATATACAAGGGTTTTGCAGAAGTATGTCACTCGTTTGATTTACTCGCGGATGACCTTACGCTTATGATTGAGAGAAATTCATGAAAATAATCGGAAAAGAGAGTCGAAATTATTCTTTCTCCTTTCAAAAAGTTGACAAGGGTTTTAGGATTGGGGATCACTGGCATCCTTTGTCGGATTTGATAATAGGTGACTATATCATAGTTAACACAGTCAATATTTTAGGTGTTAAATGGAAATACAATGATGTACCTGCTCATTTCAAATGGATAAAAATTAACTCGAAGGCTCGTTAGTGGTATCTCCAGAGAAGTAGATTTACTTAAAAAGAGAATAAATATCTATAATACAAAATTGATTCCTCAGATTATAATTCCTACTCCTGTACGTTCAGTGGTTGAGGAGTCGTTAATGGAAGGAGATAAGTGGGTGGTTTGATAACTGTTAAATCCCTGCCCTAAAGGGGCCACCCATTCTCAATTATGAGGAGGACTAGTCTTAGTACCTAACGTTTTAAAAATAACATATCTCAACGTAATTCCTAAGCCTCATATGAAATGAATAAATTTTATAAAACGATTCTATTGGTTTTAATTATATAAGGTTTGCCACTCACCCTGTCAAATAACTGCGTTCTCTATTTATAGAAGAAATATGTAGTTTTCTCAGATAGTTATCTGAAAAATTACACCTTGTTTTAATCCAAATAATATGATCAACATTTTTTCCCAAAATTAGAATAAAAACCTTTAGTTAAGAATCTTCGAGACACCCGTGAGCTTGAAAAATAGCTACTGACGAAAACATCCTATCTGGCAATGATTTAAAGCACAACATTATTTTTGATAAGTGATATTTTTTTCCATTACAAAGTAATCCTTGGTCCTAAAATTGGCTAAGAAAATTTCCAGTAATTCTGATTCTTTATTATACATTTATACACGAAAAACAAAATGATTCTGTTTTTTAATGTTTAACTTTTTATTAGGCAAGAAAATACATAAATATATGATTCATTATTATGATTATAATTATTTATTAATAACTTAAATTGATATTTAAAAATGTCAATTTATTGCTAATTGGCTAAATATATATATATTGCTGTTGTTTTCAATAGTTTTTTTACTATCATTGGATTGGGGGTGGACATGATAAGTATTTACAAGCAATTTTCTAGCTCTTCTTTTTTTTTTGTAAAATATGTGTTTTATAAGTTAAAATGATCAAATAAGGTCTATTAAAGAATGAATATTCATTTGTCCAATTTAACAGAAATTGAATTGTATTCCAGAATTTGTAATTATAAATACCATTCGCTCTTCTAAAAATATTAGAAAATATGTTTTATCTCTGTATGAATATGACAAAGCTCCTTGCCTGGGGTAATTGATAGTTGGTTCCTGTTCAGATTGGATAACGTGGGAATATGATTCAAAACACTCAAACTTTGAGCTTGCATGGTAAATGGAGAACTTATGTAAATTTACCACATAAAAAAAATTGAAAATCGTTTTTGAGAGAGTAAAATTTTGCGATTCCCCTGCCAAATGCTTGACACTTGACAACCCTCATGTTGCAGACCACTAGTGAAAGGGATTCATGTGTTCATTTTTTTCACATACCTCTAGCTCCCTTAGGAAGTCATTTGTTAGAGAGCTACATCAATTACATTGAGAGAGGTATTTACAGGGCTTTCAAGTTTTAACTTATCCTTGCGTGAGATTTATCCATTCAAAAGATATATTTGAATTTTATTATACATATTTGAAATGTTGTAATGTTAATGATAAATCGATGATTTCCGTATGTAGGGTTCTTTCAAGGCAGAATATGGCTCTAAATAATAAAAATATCCTAAAAGCGTGATTTTTTAAAAAAGATGCTCCAAAGATAAAACTCAGATCTGTTAAAGGTGTTCATGGTCATTTTTGTATTTTAAGATTTACAACAAAAATGATAAACGTAATTTCAGACCGAGGACATGCAACGATTTGAATTTCACTGTTCACGTATTAAAAGCCCAATAGGCATATCTTTATTTAAAATTATGACAAAAAAACAAGCATTCTAACTGAATATAACACAATCCTTACACATGTCGGATATGGGCTAAAGAAAAAACAATAATAAGAAAAACGACAATAAAAATCAGACCTTTTTTGTCTTTTTGCTTTTATACAAGTACCCAAAAGTCTGAATTAACCATCATCATCAGAAAAATTTGGTAAAACGTCAAATTCTTTCACTATTATACCTTCCAAATTTGTTGGTTGATGGTTTCTAGTTAAATCTTGAAGAATGTATTATAACCTACATTTTACTGATGATGGCCTCCACCTTCAAAGTCATGGGAAGATTCAGATCTCTGGCCAATACCCAATCAGTTTCTGACGTCGAGACTTGTAGATTTTCTTTTTGTTTTACTTCACACATTCTTACCAAAGGACTCACCCTGTTACACTCGTAGAAAATATGTGCTAACGTCTCTATGTTCTCGCTACAGAATGTGCTATACATAATTATTTAATCAAAGGTACTTCTTATATGTTAAAATAAAAACTGAAGAAGAAAATATTTATCAAGAGCCTCTACAGATTGATGATCCAAGGTTTAAACATAGATTATTCTTGACTATAATCCCTACATCCTTTTATTGGTTGGCCGTTTGAAATAATAAAATTCAAAATAACCAAAAATATTTTTTTTGCTTAATTATAAATAAGACCTGGGGCAAAAATTCCTTTCAATGGCACTTTTATCAAAAGCTTTATCGTTTGGCTGAAAATTGTTTTTGGTTTCAGCGATAACCACCTCATTGAGCAAAAATTATTTTTGGCAAACATTTATTTTAGGGTTGCGAACAGCTAGTAGGCACATAGAGCCAAATATGGAGAGTAAGGTGGATACAGAAACAATTGAGAATTCAATTCATGCAATTTTGCCATTGTTTTGATTGACTTGTGACACGGTGATATATCCTTAGTGAAACAAAACTTTCTTCTTCTTTTTCGGTTATTTCATCCCTTACAAGCTCTAATAACGCCATATAATTTTCACTATTGATATTATTTCCCTCCTCAAGCTAGTCTATGAATATTATGCCATGTGTATCCCAAAATACCGATCCCATAATCTTTACAACTGATTGTTATGGCTTCGGGCGCTTTGGACGAGGTTCACCAGTTACTGTACACTCAGATAATGATCGTTTTGATTCCATAGTGAAGCAATGAATCCATATTTTGTCCATTGTCAGATTCCGACGTAAGAATTCCAGTTTATTACGTTTAAACATGGCGTAACACTTCTAAGAATCATTCGCACGTTTTTATTTTTGGTCAATAGTGGGCAAACGCAACATCCTCTTTGGAGAGAGCTTTCTCATGGATAAATGCTCATATAATATAAAAGTAACATGTTCTTTTGATATCTTTAAGATGTCAGCTAACTCAAGCAACTTCACTTTCTAATAATTAAAAAAGATTTTGTGTATTTTTTGAGTGATTTTTTAGTTGTTGTTGCTTCATTTGGATGCCCACTACGACCTGCATCATTGGTGTTTGAACCATGTTCGAAGTTAGTAAACCGATGTTTAATTATTGCTTCTGATAAAGGGGAGAACCCATATCACTTTTCGAGCCATAGCTTAAACGATATCTTTTCCATCAAGAAGGAGTGTAAAATCAAAATACGAAATTGTTTTTGATCCGTGTTTTTGTAAATCACAAAAGTGGCGTCATATTTAGCACGATAACTCACAAACTAAAAAACTGATGTCATGAAATTTTAACAGCTGTCTACTGAAGGTTGGTATTCGCTGAAAATGAGGTGAATTAAAAAAAACAACAAAAAACAACACCATCTATGTGGGAAGCCCTGTTATATATCTGTTATATTTATAAGCTGTTTTTGAGGTTATCACACATGAAATCCTGCATGCTCCTAGATTTTTTTTTTGGGCCTCTGAGGTTGTTTTGACGGAAGAAAAATTCCTTCACCTTCTCTCTGTTTTTTCTAACTTCTACTCTCCCTCCGTCTCTATTTATATCCCTATCTCTGTCTTTTTTTTCTACCTTCATTCTTTGTTTCTATTGGCCTTTATTCAGCCCTCCAACGCAGACACCCTCTGATAGTAATGGAAATATATAACTCTGCACAAAAAAGTAATTTTCTTGGATGATTCTGATAAATCGGTAATATCCATTATAGTATGTTTTATGGTATTTTATTGTATTGTTGTACTTTTAATAGTTTAACTTAATTGTAAATTAAATTTACATTTTATAAACCCAAAATTTGTACCCCTATTTATGGATATGAGTCCACATCTTTGTATGTGAAAAAGCAGTTAATTCAGTACATCTAATACTGTTGCATCTAAATAGGTTTCCATCCAGCTTATATTATAACTGAACTCTTGTATAATTCTATCATAAAGTGAGATGAAAAAAAAAGTCCAATATATTTATGAAAATTTTTACCAATTTTTATTGACATGAGTACCCATATTTTAATATTATTAAAAAGTAAAAAAATAGAAGCCATTGAAAATTGCTTCTATTTTGGAACTAGTGGTTTGCTATTCAAATATGTATCTTTATTAAATATTGATTAAATAAATTCGTAGAAAATTTCATTTTAAAGTGAAAAAAACCAATTTATTTTTTCAGGATTTTTACTTTGTATATGAAAAAAAAAAATTAACTTACTTCAAAAATGGGTTTCTTAGTGCAATGAGTGATGTTTTGCATGTTTTTATAATGATTTGATGCATTCTTAGAAAAGTCAATTTTTATTACAATGTGAAAAAAATAAATATATTTTTGATTATTTTTACTCATTTTTATAAACATAATTCACTTTTGTAT
Organism: Lepeophtheirus salmonis; assembly: GCF_016086655.4. Lineage (NCBI taxonomy): Eukaryota > Metazoa > Arthropoda > Copepoda > Siphonostomatoida > Caligidae > Lepeophtheirus > Lepeophtheirus salmonis. The sequence goes on along the minus strand of NC_052134.2, from coordinate 1,687,502 downwards.
TTGAAAAAAAGCTAAAAGCAGACATTAACGAAAACTTATTTAGTTCAAATAGGCATGATGCATGTGTTTATAATGTTTGTATCATAACAGTATTCCTGAAAAAATCCGTGATAGAGTGAAAAAAAAAAAAAAAAAGGAAGTCTTTTTGAGAATTTTTTCTCATTTTTATAGACATGATGTTGGAAGTAAAATTATATTCGGGATGTTGTTTTTTTTCAGCATTCTTAGAAAATAAAGTCTAAATATACATATATTTTCATTAATTTTCAGCATATTTATGAACAAGAGTCTACTTTCCTATCTTACAATAATTAATAGCACACCTCAAAGAAAGTTTATTGAGTACATTTTACATTGTTAGATGTTTATTGGTTTTGTTCTAAGTACCCTCTTGGAAAATTCCATCATAAAGTAAAAAAAAAAAAACCCTATATATTTATAAGAATTTTGTCAAATTGTTTGGACATAAATCCATTTTTATATATAGAAAAATTAATGGAACACATTAAAAATGGATTTTTTTTTAGTAAAACTGGTTGTGTGAAAGTCAAAATTGTTTGCTTATATTGATTCAATATATTCGTAGAAAATTCCATTTAAAAGTGAAAAAATCCTATTTTTTTGTGGATTTTTACTTATGAAAAAAAAAAAATTGCATACATCAAAAATGGCCTTCCTAGTGTTATGAGTGCTATTTTTTTTTTTTCTTAATAGGTATACTTTTTATATTAATTTGATACATTTTTAAGAAATTTAATTTCTGAATCAAAAAATAATAGAGAATAATGTCCCCTTTTATGAAAATGAGGCTATATTCATATATGAAAAAAATAATATCTGCACACATTGAATATTGTTTATTTTAAGATACTAGGATTTTTTACATCTAAATATGTATGTTTGTTATATATCGGATAATATATCCTCAAAAATTCAATTTAAAAGGAGGAAAACTATAATTTTGAAGTATTTTTACTCATTTTTATGGACGTAGGTCTACTTTTGTAATTGAAGGATTTACAATTAGCAATCATCAAAAATTAATTATTTAGATGCAACTAGAAACTCATATTTTTGAGTATTTTTATGGACATTTTTTTAAAAGAAAAAAATAAATATATGTACTCATCAAATATGGTTTATTTAGTCTAACTAATTATATTGCTTCCAAATATGTACGCATGGAAAGTTTCTTATAAAGTTGGAGAAAACCTATATGTTTGAGTATTTTTACACATTTTTATGGATATAGATCCACTTTTGTAAATGTAAAAAATTATTAGCATACATCAAAAGGTTTTTTTAGTAGAACTAGTGAGATTGTATCTAAATATATATGCCTTTTTATTTATTGGTGAAGATATCTTAGAAAATTCAATTTAAAAGGGAAAATTACATAATTTTTGAGTTTTTTACCCATTCTTACTAGCACTTTTAAGGAATTTATCATTATCTATGGTCAATATTTAGATTTAATTTTTTTGTTTAAGACATAATTATCCCTTCTTTATTTTTAAGTGGCGTAGCATAATTTTTATTTATACCGAACCATAATAATTTTAAAATTAACATAAGATAATTTTTCAATTAATATAGTTACTTTGACTAATTGTTTCTGTGTATGGATATATAATACTCAATAAATAGATTTATTCATATTCCCATGAGAATTGACCAAACTATGAATTTTGTAGGTTATTTTAAAGGATGAATTAAAAAATAAATTTTTAAAGGAGTGCAATGATGTTTTACTAAATATCTCAGAAGGTATTCGAGGATAACTCCTTAAATTTAGTGAAATAGAATAATACATTTCAAAAAGAATAAACTTAAATAGGTTGATTATGCTAATATTTCATATATTTGCAATGAAAATCAAACAGAAACATCTGAAAACCTTTTCGAGTAAAATAAATGGCATATTCGTAATCGAAAATTTCAAAATGCAGACATAGGTAGATACATACCATTCATACTTTAAGAAATATTGAGATAAATTAAAACTAGAGATTACGAGTGTTAGAAGAGACGGATACAGTAGAAAATCCAACTTTCACCCACTATAATAACACCATTGATAATACAAGATCGTCATGTGACATACCACGAGATAGAGGCATCCTTTGGTGTTTCTTCCACCAGCATACATTCGATATTGCATGTCCACCTGGCCGTAAAAGAATGTTTGTTCTTGTTGGATCTCGCACAATTTGACAATCGCTCAAAAGAAGGATCATGTCGGTTGGTGCAAATAAATGTTGAAAAAATACGTTCGCAAAAGATGTTTATAAGATTGTCACAGGTGACGAATCATGGATCTATGCGTATGAGTCTGAAACAAAACAACAATCGACCGTGTGGGTCTTCGAATACGAGCCAAATCCAACGAAAGTTGTTTGTGGAAGAATCACTTTTAAGCAAATGGTCGCCTGTTTCTTCGGCAAAACTGCTCATGTGGCAACTGTTCCACTTGAGCATCGTAAGAAGGGCAATTCTGAGTGGTACATCAAAATTTGTTTGCCTCAAGTCTTCGGAGAAATTCGAAAAACTAACAAGAGAAGACGATTCATTGTTAAACATGACAATGCGAGCTCTCACACATCGGCTCAAACCAGCGCCTTTTTGACCAGCCAAAACGTCGGATTGATGGGTCATCTGCCGTACAGCCCTGACTTGGGACCCAATTACTTTTTTTTATTCCTGCACATCAAGAAAAAAATGCGTGATCAACGATTTTCGTCACCAGAAGATGCTTTTGAAGCGTTTAAAAACGGAGTGGAAAAATTTCTTGGACAATTGATTTGATAGCGCATCCAAAAGTGTATAAATCATGCGGGAAAATACTTTGAAAAACAATAAAACCATTTTTGATGATGAATATTCGCATTTTCATTATTAGGCCAGAAATATATATAGCAGCCTACGTAAGGACTTTTCCCCACCTTTGATTATCACTCCAAGACATATTCAAGGTATTTAAGTATTTCCTTTTGATATTAATGTCTCTATTTCACCGTAATTGAGTATTTATATTACAATCCCTTCTGAGATATTCAGAATAACATCATGTTCATACTCTTTCAAAAATCAGTCCTTAAAGTCATCGTTCAAAATAATCAATAAAAGCTATTTGTTTTGCCAGTTTTTTTCATAGGATTATGCAACATTTTTTTTTTGAAGATTATATGTAATGCATAGGTTAAAACAATTAGTCTTAGAATCTATTTTAATAGAAAATATTCTTATTTTACCATTAAAATTTTGATATTTTGGTGGAGTAACACATTATGGCACGTGACTTATAAATAAAGAACGTGAAACAATGATGTAATGTAGAAGAAAATAAATAATATGTACATAGATGTCGACTAGAAACCTACCACTTTATTTTTTTGGTAAAATGTTATTTAATCCTCTGATGAGATTTGACTGTCAGAGCTGTCAGCCAATTTCTAAGTTTCGGAACCCAGGACGAGACAGTAATTAAGATATAGTTATTTTGAGATTGATATAAATTATTTTACATTTACATATGAAGGTTTTCGAAAAACTATACTCATAGATAGTCTCTAGAGAACTGAATAAACTTGAGCTAACTTTTATAGAATAAAACACACACTAGATGAGTATTTATTTTATTCTAATTTCCAAAAATATTAATTTTACTTTGACATTTACCAATGAAATCATTTCCCATCGGTGTCTAACCAATTTTATTGACTGAATCCTTGTAAGGCTAGTCATTTTTTTATAGGGGAATCTGTCGTATTTGTCCTTAGATATTTTTTTACTCGTTTCAAGAGTGATAAAGATATTTCACTTTTTGCATTTGTAGTAGGCATAAAAAATATCAATTTTAACATCTTCAGTAAGAAGAATCTTTTTACCATGATCTAATAACTTAAAAAAAAAAGAAAATAGATTGGTAGAAATGATTTATTTTGTCTCATATCCAAGTTTTAATGTGAGAGAAGACAATAAGATTATTTTTATCTCTACCAATTTTTTTTATGTCTTAATCGTAAAATTTGCAAACTGGCTCGGAGTTTGTTTGATCGAATCTCTGTTCGATAAAATTGACTACGAGATCAAAAGCTAAGTAACGGAAACGTGTTTTGTATGAATCGTGAAAATTGAAAATATCTTTTAAATTTTAAATTTAATTTGAATGAAATAGTATATTTCTTTTTCGTCTAAGTTTAGGATCATAAATAATAATTTTTAATTGCCTTTTTAGGACTAATCTAGTTCATATTGTCAATTGAAGAGGTAATGTAATAAAATAGCTAAAAAAATAAATAATGCACTTGGATATAAGGTTGGCTTAAAAGTTGTAGTTTTTTTATTGCTTGTTATTTGAACGTATTTTAAGTCATTATTCTCGACACTCTAGATAAAATCATTAATCATTGTTTCTTTAACTTGGAGTTGGTCTGATTTCGAATGCCATTTTTCGAACTGATGGTATTGATTAAAAATTTAATAGAGATTGTTATGCAAAGTATAAAAATACAAAGAACATCCAAAGAGTGATAAACTATAAAATTCAATTTTTGACCCTGGGGTAAGTGGTGTGCGGAGCCATTGGTTTGAATGAGGTATTCTGTCAACCACATAACGTCATCCATTGGGTGAGTTCGTCGTAATCGAAATATCTTGGAAGACCTGTCAATATTCGCTCTGTACCTATGGATAATTGATTTTATAATATATAAAAAAATAAGTTAGACGATTTAATATTTTAATATATTCCACAAAATTATAACAGATATCCTTCACTCATCCCCAGAAATATTAATATGAGGCTATTTGGCTCAAAAATTGACCTACTTCAAATTTATATTACTGCTTAAGTACCATTAACTATGCAATGGAATTGTTCTCAAAATTGCATTTTGATTTGAACTTTGCGAAAAAACAAAATTCTCGATCTCAATATCGCTTATACGGGCTAAGTAATATGGCAAAAAAGTTCATTTTGTGCCAACTGGTCTAACTCTTCTTTACTGGCATTATGTATGAATACACCTACTTGGGATCATTCAAAACTTCCTTGACCGTATTTTGTATCTCTGATGAAGAAGACGTCTTTGAGACTCTCTTTCCGATTCCTCTATATTCTACTTTTGAGCAAACATCACCTTGGTCTACAAAAATAGGGAGACCCACCATTGGAACTCCAAAATAAATGGCCTCCATAACTCCATGCATACCACAATGTGTAAAAAACAAAACCATGTTCGGATGAGAGAGAATGGACTGTTGTGGTACGAATGGAAGGATCATGACATTGGAAGGTAAATTTTTAATCTCTGCATCAAATTTGAAAATGACTCGTTGTTTTAAATGTGCAAATGATTGTATGATGGTTTGGATTCTATCCTCTGGAACTCCTTCAAAACCAAAAACGAAGCCAAGAGAGATGAGGATAACTCCATCTTTTGCCTCATTCATCCAATTGGCCAAGTCCTGAAAGATAGTATTATGGATTGAAAATAAAATGATCTACATTTATACATGAGATAGAGGAGGAATGACTTTGCTGATTTGAAGGCCCCCCACATTTAGGACAGTAGATCCTCTAAGTCTTGGATAGTCCAACACATCATCTGAGTTGATAATGACACCATTTAATTGTGCTATCATATCCAATGAATGTAAACGAGATTCTGGAAGTAGTTCTTGAATGTATTGGTCCATCAAGTTGTAAAAGAGAAAAGAAAAAGATCCCCAGAGAAAGTGTTTGTAAGCAAAGTTGACTATTCTTTGAAATAGATTCATTTCATGTGTGTATTCAGTTAAGAAGACTGGTATATATGATGATGGAAGAGACACTTGACAAAATTCACATTCCCCGCTTACGAATGAAAATGCCCAAAAGGCTACTTTTGATGGTACTAAGAAGTAAAATAATAATTATTTATGAATAATATATATTTATACACTAAATAGAAAATTATTTAATTACTTTTTAAATGGTGAGTCAATACTAGACCAGCCTGGTTATTAAGAATATCAATTATTGCCAAGTCAAAATTCTCCTCTGTCAGTCTCGATAATAAACTTGTATTTGTGAGTAGTGTTCGACAATATGCCTTTGATAATGAAATTGCATTATCCGGAGAAAGAAAGAGCCCCTTCCAATCTAATCCATAGTCCCAAAAAAATCCATTTGGAGTGACAAAGCGACCATCCTCACGTGAAATCAGTGCCAATTGACCATCAGTATTATTAATGGTGAGTTGTATATCAGTGTGATTAGCTCCAAGTTCTTTAAAATTGAATCCATGAGAATCAGCGAATCTGAGAGTAGTGACCCTGTGGCCCCGTTCAATCAGGGACTCAGCTACTTTGTGGAGAGTAAGGACGTGACTCCCAGCATAAAAGGGATGGGAAATTAGGATGTTATATGAGGATATTTCTTGTGTAAAAATAATTAAAACGAGGGAAGCAATGTGATACTTGATTCTCATGTTTCTATAAACTGATTCATAATAAAAGAAATATATATTTACACCAAAGGAAATCTTTTTAACCATAAAAATATTTTATATTTAAAATCCCCACGTACATAACATGTTCAATGTAATACGTCAATTTGACATGACAATCAAGATCCCTTGGAAGGCCTTCTTTTTTTAATATTATATACCGATGGTGGTAGGGATAATAATTAACTCAGTGAATAAAAAAAAAAAACGCTAGTAAGATTTACATAAATAAATTGCAAAAAACTTTACATAAAGTTATTGTACCTTATCGACGGTTTAAAAAAATAGAGATAGATGGAAAGAAGATAAATGTTTGTTGTTTTATTTTTTTGAAATTACATTTCCTATTTATATAATTAAAACAAAAAGGTATATTTTCACAAAAAGATATCAATTGAGTAGTGATTGTCATTTTTTTTATTTATGAAAGTGCTACATTAAAGAATTTGTAATTTTTGAAAGGCCACACTCATAGAATCACAATTAAAGAAAATATTTATATATACAAAAGCGAAAATGGAATATTATTTGGAAAAAACAAACAATTTACTTTTCATAATGGTATCATCAAATCATCAAGAAGTCCTAGGTTTTTTTTTATTTTCAAGCTATCAATTTGTTCCTTATATTAATGTTCTGAACATTAATTTGTAGAAATTGAATTAGATTTTGTTAAGTTGTTAACATTTTCTAATATATTAAATGAAAAATAGATAGTCATAACAGTTGGGAAGTGGAAATTATTCAAGTCTACCAACTGATTTGGGCTGTTTTTCTTTCTCTGTTTGGAGAAGGAAAGGTTAAAAGATACAGTAAAGATTGTTATGTGCTTTATTCAAACTCTTTAAATGTAGAAAATCCATCTAGATGACTTTGATAATCCTTAATTGATGTTCTATAATCTTTTATAAAAAAATAAATACGACTTATTTAAATATATAATTTAGTCTTCTTGGGGAATTATCAATCCAGATTTACAATTGTACTCCACTTAAAGATTATAGCAAAATGTCATTGATCCATATATGTCAATACGAAAGGTATGAAAAATATTTGTTTATTGGAAGTTTAAAGTAGATAATAGTCAAGGTTTTAGTGTACTTGAAATAAAGTATCCTCTTTAATTGTATTTTTGTATATTTGAAGGATCTACTAGTTATTATTTTTTTTAAATTCCTCGTGTTCAGGAAGAGATAATATTTTTATTTTTTAATATTGAAATTTTATTGACACTTAATTTTTTAAATTTGTACGCTTGTAGTTATTTTTTGTTATCTAATATACTAGCGATTTGCGACTATGTCCATGCCTAATGCATATGTTATATTTGTAGATTTCTGTCCATCTGTTACTTATATTTTTCAAAACAGCCCATGGATTTAACTGATTTGGGGAATCTAACACTCTTAAAACACTGCCCTAAACACAAAAAACTATTTTTTGTCCCGTGAGCCAGAACGTCTTTGGAACGCCTTTAAAAATATATTTTTGTCCTACACTGGTACTTTTATTGAACCAAGTTGATTTTAAAGCATAATTCCTTAGCTTGAAAAAATTATCCTAGTTGTTCTTGGGATTCACGGCACAACAAGGCAAAAAAAAAGTTACATGATAAAATAAAAAATATTTATTCTAATTTTGCCCATTACAGGCTATTGATTTTTTTATCCCAAAGAGCAATTTTGAAACAAGACTGTGCTAAACGTTAGCTACGTCTCCTCAAGTGCAAAGGTGGCAATGGGACATCTATAACTTCCTTTTTTCTACTTTATCCTTTAATGTTAGCCCTACAAATTTTGGTCATATATCTGAACTTTGACGTTTTTAGATCTTCATATATTATTATTTAAACCTTTTATTTATTGATGCAACTTTTTTGAATAGATCAAACCAGACTAAGATAGAGGGTGTATCAAGAAATAAAGTTTGTCCAGTACATAGATTACATATGCTTTGGCCCAAGCATCAGTGTATCTATACGGCCAAACAAATTCTTACAGAAACATGAAGAGTATATTATATATGTGGAACCAAAACCAAATTTACAGATGTCACGGTACTTGGGTATAAAAAGTTAGGTTATGCAATAATAGACGTAGATTAAATTTATGCAAAAAATAGAGAAATAGGTAGGGGTTCATCATTAAATAAAGGTTGTTTTTCACTCACACAGTATACTCATATGTAGCAAGGTTAATAGAAATACAAGGTTAGACCATCATGTGATCGGGCTTACTATAATTTTCAATGTGATCTATAGTAACGACTACTGGGCAAGACAGGGAGATTTTGACAAAACACGCCACCAATCATAGTCTATGACGTCACTATTGCTAGAATTTTCAATTTAATATATCGTACCGACTGCTGGGTAAGAAAGACACATTTTGACAAAACACGCAGCCAATCAAACACTATGAAGTCAATATTAAAAAGCGTGCTGGAAGTTGAGCATCAGTTGTACACACGTTATGGTATAACCTTGTATTTCTATTAACCTTGATATGTAGGATATTATAAGGAAAATACTTTTTAATCAATACAATTTTTATAGAAATTGCATGAGTAATATCAAAAATGGAAACAAAAACTGATGCTCAAAAGATATTCTAGCGGTAAGGGCTATTTATATATATGTATAAATTTTTTGAATTTTAAATAATTCATCTAACATTACAGGATCTGGCAAAGTCGGCGTATTCAACAAGTAAACTGTACATACAGGGTGCGGCCTTTATTTTACACCCAACACGATTAAATAAAATATATCATCTCCTAAACTAATCATCTGATTTTAATAAAAACCATTACCAAATAAAAACTGAATTGCCTTTTGCGTCAATAACGGCATCAACTCAACCTCAGAAACGCAAACAGGTCTTGATGACAGTCTCAATACACAGATTTTTGAATTCCTTTCAGATACTGTAAATCAGGTTGGGATTTATTGTTGCGGAAGGATCTGCTTGTGTGTCACTCAACTGCACCCCACACAACGGGGTTGAGGTCCAGTGAGCTTGGAGGTCAAACACTGGGGCCAGCAAGGTCACTAGTTTTTTGGCTTCACAGATTCCTTCTTTACTTATGAATAAAGAAGAGTCTGAATGTTGGTAAATACCATTTAATAGTGTTTTTTATCCCTTTTTTTCCTAGAAATATATATAATGGTGCATTCCTACATCTTATGAATATTCCACAAAAAAAGAAAGTTTTGGCGAACGATAATTGAACAATTTTCAGAATAATCAATCTACTTACAATAATTTTACAGACCGGGTAAAGTTTAGTCTAAATTCAAGTAAATCTGATCCTATTTATGCCTATTAGTCTTCCTCTCATCTTGGTGTCGAAGAAAATAGAGCCAAACATAATATCTAATACATGAATGAATTCCTATCATTGGCCAATCTCTCACTAATATTTAAAACATTCTTAGATGAAATCTCTACATTTCATATGTGGATATTTGAAATGACATGAAAAAGTTTACAAATTACTGTTTTATTGGGGGAGGTACTTCACCTGCCTACGAGGCCTAGAGTACTTCGAGGCAAGGTTTAGAATCGGGGATGGGGTGTACGGTTCTACCTTTTCTTTGTTGACGGGATTCCAGAGCTTACACGTATTACTTTCTCGAGTGTGTGTTATTTGCGGATAGTTTTGGGGCATTTTGGAGATATAAACTATGATCTATATGGCAGATTAACCTAACATAAGAAAATGAGGATGTATCGTAGTGATGATATGTCGACTCAGGACACGAAGAACATAACAAAGGCCCAAAATCCTCGTTAATTGTTAGTTAGTCAATTTTTCCGAATAAATGGGAATTGGTCACAGCTACTTAAACAGAGATACTAATTTATATTTAACCAATCAACGTTCAGAATACGGATAAGAAGAAAGGAAGCGGACACATCGACATCGACAGCTAACTACAAAATACAGTGTATTTTTTTTTGTGTTGGTGTGGTAACGCCGTGAAAGATTTAGATAAAAGAAATGATGGCTTCAAATAACTTTATGAGGCAAAATCACTAGAGGATAATACATTTTTCCCTATCAATTTTCTACACTGCATTCCACGGAGTTATTAGGCGGGGAGAAAGATATACATTTTGTTTTAATAATATAGAAGATTACTCCCCAACCAATCCTTAGTTCACTCTCTACTTTTCTTGAGTACACTCACACATAGTTACTCACTCAATACTTGGACTTTCTTTCCTCAAGAATAAAAAAAATAAGTATAATTCGATTTCATGGGCCAAGGAGTACTTTAGTTCGTTCCTAAACCTCATCTAAATCACATTCATTTTTTAATTTTATATAAGTACTTCCTTCTTTTTCGTTTTTAAAATGTGTTGAAGTAAACGCCTACGAGATTTAATTCATTTTATCTCGTGCGCTCCCTATATATGATAATCTTTTTTTTTCCATTATACTATATATATACATCAGGGAGCACTATGTTCAGTACATTCAATGTCAAACATATGTACATAAATTATTGTTAAATCGCTGGATGACTCTTAAGTTGATGCTATTATAAATACCCAGGAGTGCAATTTTGCCTTATCAGTAAGGATATAAAAATTTTTATTCGTGGATCGAAAAACATGGATTGAAAATGAACAATATGACATCTCTATTGATAATTATAAGCTCTATGTCTATTTTAAATGTACATACAATTAAGTGTAAGTATAAAAATTAAACATGCATTCATGCTTTATTGCGAAATTTTTTTTTTATAATAATTTTTATATTTGTGCATAAAATGATACGCGTTCATAGGCCTACCTACATATATTGAACATGCATAAAAAATATCACGAAAAGATCAAAGAACCATAACTAATACTATTAATAGTAAAGTTATATAGTTTTAAATAACATAATTTATTTAAATTTAATGTATTATATTATTTTTATTTAATTCATAATCAATTAACATTCTTTTAGATACTATGTTAGTTTCAGAAACAGATCTAATCGAAAATAAACCATAAATCCAATAATCCCAAGATAAAATATTTTATATTCCATAGAAAATAAAAGGAAAATAGTTTTAAGTAATTTAAAAGTTCTTATACCTATAAACCACTTTTTTGTTGAAACAAAATAGATTTCTAATAAACTTTAGCAAAAAGGAATTGCTTTAGAGTAGATAGCCTAAAAAATGAGTTCGTCATAAAATGCTCCAATTCCCCTGAGAGTAAAGTGTTTGATAATTTTCTGATGATTGGTATACATGTGTGCACGTCTAAAACTGAACACTCTGAAATTTTAAAAAATAGTTAAATAATTCTGTAATTTTTAAAGTGGTCGACGAATTAATTTATTTAACATGAAAGATGAGAGTATTAGACACATGTCTATTCAATATGGCCGCCCATGTTCTCCACTACCAACTCAAGCCTGGACCAGAATTTGCTGCATGACTTGGCGATGAAGTTATGTTCGAGGTTGGCTCAGGCATTCTTGAGGGCAGACTTCCGATGGTCCTTGGACTTGTATTGGACTCCCGGCAGCATCCCCTTTAAACGCCCAAACATTGCAAAGTCAAGCGGAACAAAACGACGACATCGGTTGGCTTTTCTTAAGCTGGCCGAGACGAATCTTCGACCTTGCGAGACGTTTTTCCTTGTCTACAGGCTTGAGGGCTTCACAAGGGGTTCTTTTGTAGACCTTAAGGTCAAGATCTTTCTTAACTAGCCGGTCCATGGTCCTTTTGCTGACGTTGAGCTCCCTAGAGAGGCCGCTGACGGTGACCTTGCCTCTCTTGTCCTCGACATACTTTTTCACGGCAGCAACCATTTCGTCCGACATTCGAGGCCTTGACTTAGATCTTGTGGTCGCCTCAGGAGTCCCTCTGGCTACCACGCTGTAAACGGTGGTGCGGCTACAGTTCAGAACCTTGGCAATTTCAGTGGGAGTTTTTCCCCACGCGGAAAGTTCCAAAATTGCGGCTCGATGTCTCTCCATATTATCGGCTGTTGTTTCACTGCTGCTATTTAGATTTTGCTGGAGTTTTGTTTATTACTAGTTAAGACCCTTGCCTCGAAGTATAACCGGTTTCAACTCAATAAAATCACGAATATGTGCATGGTGTAAAATTTGAAGGAGTGTTCAGTTTTAGACACGCACACCTGTATTATATGAGTATACCCTGTTTTATGTATGGTTTGTCTGATATGCCAGGATTTAGAGCAGGTCTGATCCTTCAAGTTTAGCTCTGAATTGAATCCTGAATCAGGCATGATGAAATTGAAGATTTTCAATTGATGGCAAGGAGTATAAGTAGTTATAGACGATAGAAAGAGAAGAATATGTTATTTCTATTTCACAAGTTATTATTAATATCCCTGGATCGGGATTCCATTCCTATTTACGATTAACGATTCATGATGCCGTCATTTCTAATCCATAAACACCATAAATCATTCATATTAAAAACATAAACTGTATAACGTTACAAATATCACTCTTCAAAGTAGGAATGAAATGTCTGTCATCATCAAAAGGGATTGAGTTACAGATCATAAATTTCATTTTTGTGTTTCCAAATAAAAGTTTTTTTTTACCTACAAAATTTCATTCTAATCGGATGAAAAAAATAGAAAAGTGAAAATTTTCCATGGAATGATCCATATGCCTATATAATTATGATATTGTGACCAACACTATCAGAAATCAAATAACAGCATTTGAAAACCTAAAACTGTCTTCAATTTCAAAACCTTTTGATTAAACGGTTGTAAAAATTCTTTTTTTTTACCTTATATTAGAGCCTGACCAACATACCGACGAGCAAATTAATTTTGGTTGATTAATTATTTAATATTTGATAATATCGGCCAAAGTTCCTAATTTTTATCAATATGATCTTTTCTACTAAAAATTAAATCAAACTTTCACTTTGTAAATAAAAATTCAAAGTCAAAATTATTTCGTTTGCTTAACCTTTGAAACCCAGATGTTGCAGGTATACACATTTTTTAATGTTACCTGTCTTCTCTCACATTTAATTACTCTGATAATAATTAACAAAGTTTATGAGCTGTGTAATCCCATTACAACAGTGATAAAGTCTATGTTTTTTATGTCCGGACAGAAAAAAATTAATTGTTACAAATCACTCAGGATCAAAATTGAATAAAAACTTTCAAAAGTCTGATTTCATTAATTAATTTACTGATTATTCAAAGATTTAAAAACTATCTATATTTATCGCCATTTGTATCTTGTTATTGGAAATATTTAATTAGATAAATAGCTCGTTAAATAAAAAATCCATAATTATTTAATTATATTTGTATGTTGTCAATAGTTACTTCATGAGTTTTTATTTACAAAACTGACTTCATAATAAAGTCAAAAAAATTAAAAACAAGTTTAAAAAAATATGAAATAAGTTTTTCTTTTCTTATGCCTTAATTGTAATGAACTTTTTTCTTTTTCTTTTTTGATTTGATCTCATTTTCAAGTACTTTCGGAACACTAAAACTTTGACCAGATGGAGTGTAACGATTTTTGATGTCACAGAAAAAAAAATTGAGAAGACATTACCAACTCCTAAATACATCTCATGATCTATGGTAATTTTGAATTTGGTCATCTTTAAAAAATAGCCAACACTCTACTTTGCATATATATTTGTCAATTAGATACAATATATGAAGGGAAATTTAAACTATAATGTTTATTCATGTATCGATTGTACGTATTAGCTCCGGGTTTATGTATTCATTAACATATTAATGAACGGTGAAGAAAAAAAAATCGTTATTATAACATCATTAAGCATTATAGTAAAAAATTCATTACCTAATAGAAGACCTAAGAATCAATTATTAGAATAAAAAATAAAATGTGAAGGTCACAGTCTTTTCAACCTGCTCAATGAGCTTAATTTGACAAGTTAGAGCATGATCAGCTTTAGTCATATGACCCACTTTCTCACAGTAGTTCTAAAATCGTTTTCTAATCCACATAATAACTAAGTATGTATTGAAAACTTTAACCTTACTTTAGATATTGTCTCGTCCCTTTGTCATCCCCAATTGCTTTGAATGTTCTTCCTCCGCAATCTCCTAATTCAAGTGATTTAAGTGGACTCACTAACTCACTTTTCAATAATACATTAATTAAATTCGAAAATAATTAAGAGCCTTATAACCTAATCCACAAACATATAGTTGTGGATTATTGTAAATGATCTATTTAATTTTTATACAAGAATCAAAAACGACTTTTATTATCTTTGGATTGAGGCAATGACCCATAATTTCCAAAATTATGGGTTGGTAAGAAATAAGAAGTCAAGGTTAGAAAATAAAAAACTTTTAATATTTAATGATTGATAAATAAAATGAGGTTAAGATCTAAGGTTGGGTTTCTGTCTACAAATCTTATAACATTAATTTTTTTGTTGGAACGAACTTATTTGATCCTTTAATGAAGTTTAGTCTTGATCTAACCATAAAAAAAATTGGCATTGATTGGACTCAAATTTAAAATTCGGTCCAGTTGAATTTATAAATGAATGGTGTGTGTTTTTCTATATTTTTTAAATGCATACAACTTGTATAACTGAGATAAGGAGCAAATAAACCCAGAGAGCGAGATCGAAAGAAAAAAAATCGTTCCATAATAAATATTTTAAATTCCATATTCACTTTCATTAGCACTAGTCAGGTTGATTGGGAATTTAATTTTTTTTTCGTACCAAATCTGGGGTTTGAGAGATTTTTATTTGAAACTTTTGTTTATTATTACCCTTTTTATAGATTTGAGCTAATTTTTGAGTATGCAAAAATGAAACAATAGCTCATATATATGTAAATTTCTGTTTGAAAATTATATTTTAAATTCAAATATGGGCTTATATTAGACCAATCATTCAAATCAATGCAATTTAAAGATTAAAAAATCATCATATTTGAAGGATTTTGCTTGAAAAGGAATAAAACATCGGATTTTCAATTGATTTTACGATAAAAACCCATATTTAAAGCGTCCATATTTAGAATTTCATTTGCAAAAAAGTATTTGGTTTTCAAAGGGTTCTACAGAATTAATTAAAATTTTTTCTTTATTTTTCTAAAGATAAAATGTTTCGAGTTGTAGCACTAAAATCTTTAAAATTCTGTGTAAATGTATGAAAAAGCTAACAATAAGTATTAATTGTTAAACAATGAAGCTTTATACTCGTATATTATTTAATTAACTTTGTATTGATTACGTTACCCCAATAAAATTAAAAATTAAACTAGACATTATAGTTTAGCGGCATAGCTACTCTTCTTTAATTGAAATATTTATGCTTCAAATAAAACAATTTAAAAAAAAGTAGGTCATACTTTTTCAAACAAACCCTTTTGATTGTGGTGGTTTTGTAACCTTTGAATCACATTTTTTCAGGATTAGAAGATCACATATTAATAATAAGTACAAATTTAAAATTATCCAAAAATTTGACAAAAAAGAATTAAAACTTTTTGACTGAATTACTTAATTTTTCCATGCACAAAAGTTGACTCCAATCTTTAAAAAAGGATCAAAATATTCATAAATTTTAAATTGAGAATTCGCCAAAACCTGATTTGATACAAAAAATACCAAATTCCACTGGTCAAGTACTACCAGCATTAAATATGGAATTTAAAAGATGGTTTTTTGTTGACTTTGTGGAGTTCATCTAAAATTTTTGACTTTGTTCAGAGCAATTAACTTGAATTTTTTAATGCAGTAATAAGAGGGGGGAAAATCCGCATTTCTGACCACAGACAAGTCAACATATATGACAAGTAGGTTAGAACTTGCAAACTTTTTTACACCTATAATCACGTCGAAATCAATGATACATTGGTTCATCGTATTCTCTGATGTAAAGACCTTTCTACCAGTTTAGATCCGAGGCAATTGAATTTAAAAATATATCCCTTACAATAAGTATTATTCATTTAAAAAGGTTACATATACAGTGTTTGGAAGCAGTGAATGTTTTCTTTAAGTTAGGCTTACAAACTTTCAGATATAATTCCAGGGACTCAGCATCCTTGATCGAATTTGCTTTATTTGCGTCGTTCTATAATGTACGAATATAAAGGTAGATTCTTGTTATACATAAAGTTACAACATATTTTATAAGGCTATTATTTGAGACGTTCAGCCAATGATTCCTTTGATATTTATGCTATATTTTCATATTCAATTATAATTACAAATATTCATATCAATGATGTTTATAACTTTAACTGGACATTTCATTTCCTTTTTGAAGAGGGATATTTAGTGACAGCATACGGTTTATGTTTCTAAACTAGTTATTAGTTATTGAGTAGGGTTGTATACGGAGGGTTGGGCATTGGGGAGTCGGCACTGGAGATGAGTGATGACTAGGGTTGTCATTATGATAAATCTTTAATAGTGAGTAGAAATGAAATCCCGATCTGTGGATATTATTTGTACCTTGGGAAATATAATTAAATCTCGTCATTACTCTCCATCTTCTTCATCGTCTATCACTACTAGATCCTACTCCTTCATCATCTCCTTACCTCTTCCTTTCCTCTTATTACAACTCAAATCTATGTAATAGAATAAACAAGTTGCTTGGGTCTTTCAATCCCTTCTTCAGGATCACTTACTCAGTACTGCTTCAATTTCAGCTCTGGATTGAAGCATACAACAATAAACATTATTCATAAGATCATGTTGGGACTTTATATATCTTTATAATATCTCAACCAATCACAACTATTCAAACGTAGGTTTCAAATAATTTAGAAGGAATAATGAAATACTACTGCTTCGGTCCGTTGAAAAAAAAATTGACATTCATACGCAGTCCGTTTCTAAATCAAAAGACCATCAAGATGAT
The DNA here is from genome assembly GCF_016086655.4 of Lepeophtheirus salmonis. Lineage (NCBI taxonomy): Eukaryota > Metazoa > Arthropoda > Copepoda > Siphonostomatoida > Caligidae > Lepeophtheirus > Lepeophtheirus salmonis. The sequence goes on along the minus strand of NC_052134.2, from coordinate 1,670,123 downwards.
TATAAAGTTATAGAACTAGATTGAGATGGGGACCTAATATTTTTTTATTCACCCTACATTTCATTGAAGATTTATAATGATTTTCTAAATAAACCAATGTTGAGTTTTTCTTTTTCTAGATTGAATAAATATTTCTATTATTTTTAGGAATTATCTAGAACTTTCAAAAAACATTTTACAAATATGAATTTTGATATACAAAAACTGACTGATTAGCCTTATACATATTAAAGAAAAGAAGGATAGGACAAAAAAGCACAAATATTGCAAATTCGTAATAACCAATCAGATTAGTCATAATTTGTAACTCATGTTTTATTTACATATCTTAACTTATGACGTGAAAAAATATTTGATGACTAAACGTAACATAAATTTATTGAAAGAGTTTTGAAGGAGGCCCATGGGCGTGGTATCCTTGATAGATAAATCTATTTTATCAGTCAAATCTTTCTTGAAGTATAAAAGCATTAGGGATTGAGGACCGCTATCAGTCATTATAGCTTTTAGATGAGTTTTAATAAGCTTTTATATACTAAATGCTCTTTCGTCCTTTTCAACTTTTACTCGTATTGTCAAAACGAGATGATAAAACAATCAAATTAATGGAAATATAGATTTTCCCTTGTGAGAAAATTTGGCCACATTTTTCAAACCTTTTGTACCTTCTTCAGAAAAGCTACAAGGGAAACAAAATTCTAAAATTCTAATTGAAGAGAATATTGATCTATATTAAACTCATTTGGAAAGAATTTAAGATGGTTGTTGATATCTTCAACTTATGGAAAATGTCAGAGGTGGCTTTAGAATTGAAAAAAAAAAAAAAAAATGGTTTCAACATATCAAGAATTTTCTTGATATGTTGACGCAGTATAAATGCACTCAAAAATTGAATAAATTACTTCCTGTAAAATTGTGTCATTGATAAATTTAATGTGGTATCAGTGTTTTTATCAAATCGTGAAAGTTGTTTTCTGCATTAATGTTTCTTGCTAAATTCAGCTCCAGGATCATGAACACCGATTTTCTTCAAAGACATTACACCTGCTACAATTTCCTCATTTAAGGCTTTGTGTCATCTCTTGACAAGTTTTTTACTGTTGATCTTATTACATTAATTGCATCAATAATTTTAAATTCCTACATTGGTAAGATTTTAGTCATCTGTTGGATCATTTGCATAATATTTTTCATGAAAATCAGTGAAATAACGAAGTCGACGCACAGCAAATTTGAAAGCAAAGATATGGAAAGGTTTGTCGTTTTTGTATCGAAACGATTTGAACAATCTTAATGCTCCAATTTAAGGGTCAAAACTAATTCATAGAGCACGAATAGATTCTGAACGATGGAGCCATCTAGTCTTTGACAAGTTACAAAGTTTTAACAAATTTTTGATGTCCTAGGTTGCTTTTTCAAACGCTTCTGTCCCAAAAAAAAGAAAATTCATTGTTGTTTGATCATGATGAGTAAAATCAATAATTATCATAGAAATAATATTTTGAGCAAGACTAGAGTACTTAAGTATGTAGGATATTCAGCAAATACATGAATATGGTAATGGGGCGACCTCTTTATGTACTCGATAGCACCCTGTATATAGAGGAAGAATAACCCATCATATGTATATATTATTATATAAGCTAAACCAGTAAATAATTAATATCACAAGAATAGAAATGGATAAAAGTGATATAAATTGAAAATGTTTAAAAAAATATTTGATAATCATTTACGAATCTAATGCTTACCTTCTGATACTACGAGCGAAGAATGTGTATAAGTACTCTCATATTGTAAACACTGAAGTAATTTGTCTACTTGCATTCCACCCAAGTTTAACCACAGTATTGCTCCGGTGACTTTGACACGGGATATATGGCACATTTCGTTCTATCAGTTCTTCCAGTCTATGTTCTGCTCCATTGTACTGGCTAGACATTGTAGCAGCAAAATCGCATCCAGTAAATAAAATGATTGTGGCAAAAAGGTTGTGTAAATAATCATTGTGAGACAAAACCGTTGTATATAATGTCATCGTGAAGCAACATCATTGTGAGCAATATGATTGTGAGTAATTTAATTGCAAGACAATATTATCGTGTGCAATTTCGTTGGAGTTTATATTAGATTAGGCCAATAAAACTATTGAATGATGAAGAAACATGCCGGGATAGAACCTTTCTAATATACTATAATGAACCCTAGCCCACAGGTTATATAGGTGCACTGTTGGACCCTCAGGCAAGTTAAATTTATCCCCCACTGTTTCCCTGTGCATCAAGGAACCCATCTTATTTACCAAAAACACACCCCAGTCCTCAGGCTGTACAGGTAAAAAGATGGGTACAAATGCAGTTTAAACTCTACAGCGCCGCATTTCTATGCATCAAGGAACCCTTTTGATATGCTATAACACACCCTGGCCCACAGGTTATGTAGGTGAAGTGTTGGGTCCTGAGGCAAGTCCCAACAATGTTGTCCCTAACCTTTTTGCTACAATCAAATTGTTATAAAAAATTGAAGACAGACAAAACAAAACCATAGTAAATTTAAATCTTACACGGGCAAAGGACCTCCTTAAAATTGTACTCCCGTATTGCAACCTGGGCCACTTTTCATGAGATATGGTATCCAAGGGATACTCTCTTCGCCAAAATGGTCTGAAACTGCTATAAAAATTTATACAAACAAACTAGAAATATTGTTCGTAAAATAACTGGATTTTGCAACAAAAATAAATTATAATTTCTTAGTGCAGAACCCGCAACCTTTTACAACAACAGTCATGCAATGAATCCGGCAATGAATACAGTATACCATGAATTTTATTTAAAGTTTAGACAATAAACAATCCATCTGATTCAAAGGTATCACATGAAATATAATTTTTGTAACAAAAATCAGCTTAATTGTAGTTTTTTTATTACTTGTAATTTGATTGTATTTTTAGTAATTATGTATATTAGATACTCAACATAAGTTTACCAATCATTGTTTCTTTAACTTGAAGTTGGTCTGATTTCGAATGCCCTTTTCGAACTGATGGCATTGATTAAAAATTTAATAGAGATTGTTATGCAAAGTATAAAAATACAAAGAACATCCAAAGAGTGATAAACTATAAAATTCAATTTTTGACCCTGGGGTAAGTGGTGTGCGGAGCCATTGGTTTGAATGAGGTATTCTGTCAACCACATAACGTCATCCATTGGGTGAGTTCGTCGTAATCGAAATATCTTGGAAGACCTGTCAATATTTGCTCTGTACCTATGGATAATTGATTTTATAATATATAAAAAAATAAGTAGACGATTTAATATTTTAATATATTCCACAAAATTAAAAACAGATATCCTTCACTCATCCCCAGAAATATTAATATGGGGCTATTTGGCTCAAAAATTGCCCTAATTCAAATTGATATTACTGCTTAAGTACCATTTACATTGCAATGGAATTGTTCTCAAAATTGCATTTTGATTTGAACTTTGCGAAAAAACAAAATTCTCAGATCTCAATATCGCTTATACGGGCTAAGTAATATGGGGAAAAAGTTCATTTTGTGCCAACTGGTCTAACTCTTCTTTACTGGCATTATGTATGAATACACCTACTTGGGATCATTCAAAACTTCCTTGACCGTATTTTGTATCTCTGATGAAGAAGACGTCTTTGAGACTCTCTTTCCGATGCCTCTATATTCTACTTTTGAGCAAACATCACCTTGATCTACAAAAATAGGGAGACCCACCATTGGAACTCCAAAATAAATGGCCTCCATAACTCCATGCATACCACAATGTGTAAAAAACAAAACCATGTTCGGATGAGAGAGAATGGACTGTTGTGGTACGAATGGAAGGATCATGACATTGGAAGGTAAATTTTTAATCTCTGCATCAAATTTGAAAATGACTCGTTGTTTTAAATGTGCAAATGATTGTATGATGGTTTGGATTCTATCCTCTGGAACTCCTTCAAAACCAAAAACGAAGCCAAGAGAGATGAGGATAACTCCATCTTTTGCCTCATTCATCCAATTTGCCAAGTCCTGAAAGATAGTATTATGGATTGAAAATAAAATGATCTACATTTATACATGAGATAGAGGAGGAATGACTTTGCTGATTTGAAGGCCCCCCACATTTAGGACAGTAGATCCTCTAAGTCTTGGATAGTCCAACACATCATCTGAGTTGATAATGACACCATTTAATTGTGCTATCATATCCAATGAATGTAAACGAGATTCTGGAAGTAGTTCTTGAATGTATTGGTCCATCAAGTTGTAAAAGAGAAAAGAAAAAGATCCCCAGAGAAAGTGTTTGTAAGCAAAGTTGACTATTCTTTGAAATAGATTCATTTCATGTGTGTATTCAGTTAAGAAGACTGGTATATATGATGATGGAAGAGACACTTGACAAAATTCACATTCCCCACTTACGAATGAAAATGCCCAAAAGGCTACTTTTGATGGTACTAAGAAGTAATAAATATTGATTAATATTAAATGTTTAAACATTAAACATGTTTTATGCGTTTTCAACACTATACAGAAAATATCTTTCTCAACTAGAAGTCTTCAATTCTTATATCAAAACTTTAAATATGCTACATGATTTTAAAGATATTAATAAATTTAATTAGTGAAGGCATATTTACTACTTATTAATTACAGAAGATAACAAAATATTTCCTTTCAATTCCATGTTTAGTTCTTGTTGTACTTAGCGCATGAATTAAAAATCTGAAATTAGTTTTTTTTGTATTAAATCTGAGTTCAGAAAAGTTTCAAATTAATTTTTTTTTGTATATTTGAACTCTCTGTATAGTTTTGGGGTAACTTTTTAGTTAGAAACACTCAATGGTCCAAATGAAATTTAATTTATTCGTTGGGAAATTTTATGTTAATTTAAATCTATGTTAATATTGTACCTCCAATCATTCAATACTGAGAAAATGTCAGTAAAATCACAATATGTGAAGGGTTAGATTTAAAAATGAAAAACACCTTTATTTTTTCATTTTATTTACGTCAATGGAATTTATTTGAAGCCTGAATTATTAAAGTTTAATTTAAAATAAAAGTATTTGGTTCTAATAGCTCCAGTTTAGTAGGAAGATCGATTTGAAAAAGGACTCCAATTGTAGTTGTAGATCTTATTCAATCATCAATGACTAAAGAGGACTCTGCTTCTCGTCGTAGAACCTCAATATTCTATAAAAAATGAAAAAAATATATATCAAAGTTTTATAAGTGGGTACATGGGGCTTTTTGTATATTGATATATCTAGAACCAAAAACCTTTTAGTAAAATAAACTTTAATAATTTACGCTTCAAATGCACGTTTTTAACGTACAAAAATAAATGAAAATAGAGTTGTTATTCATTTCAAACAAAAACCCATAAAATACGGTGATTTCTTAACTTTAAATAGTATTTTCTCAGAATTGTATAATTGGATATAAAATATCAGCACATATTTGAACTCAAAATAATAATTTACAAAGTATAAACTAATATGATACGAGGGTAGTTTGAAAAGTAGTATGTACAAGGTCCGAGAGGTGGCACTATTCGCGCGTATCGAGGCTATGTTAGTTAGTAGCATCTCTTGGAACAGCCCACATCAATTTTCAACAAGATCGATTTATTTCTTTCTGTTTGGCATTGGCTTGAATCGACAAAGTGGATTGATTTTCAAAAAATGGACGAAAAAGAATTTTGTGTTTTGATCAAACATTACTTTATGAGGGGGAAAACAGCTCAGGATACTAAAAAAAAAAGCTTGATAAATATTATGGATATTGATAAACACTCTATTCGAACAGTTTATAAATGGTTTCAAAAAAAATTGAGTTACACTATGGGCACAAGTGGTGCTGAACGTTCTGAACGCCCTGTGGAGGTTGTTACTCCTAAAACATTAATAAAATCTATGATATTGAGATAAATTATAGAAAATGGAAGCTGACTGAGATTTATAGTGCTGTGGGTATGTCGAGTTAGAACCCTATTTCTATTGAATTTGTGACAGCAACTGCAGAAGTGTAATGGTGTATTTTTGTGATGGAAAATGACTTTTTTGGCGCAATCGTGGAGTTTTTTTTGGAGTTCGGTTTTCAAAAAGTCCAATAAGGATGAATAAAATGCACTTGTAATAGTTTTACCCTTTTCCAGATAGTCGATGACGATTATTCCTTGCCAATCCAAAAGACAGTAGCCATAATCTCTCAGGCCGATTCCTCGATTCAAACGATTGCCAAACAGAAAGAAAAAGATCGATCTAGCTAAAATTTGGTGTGTGTTCTTCCAAGAAATGTAATTGACTAAATATTACCTCTATGGGCGCCAGAAATGCCATATCTCAGATTTTGCAAGGACTTTTCTAACGATCCTAGTATGAGTAATCTGAAAAAAAAATTATCTGCAAGGTGTTGCGACAGTTTCTAAGTTGGGAGTGCAGAATAAATTTTTCATTACGTCCTCTATGTGAGTAATATATATATATTTATTTTAAGTAATATTATCATTTAGAGAGTTGTATTATTTCCCCACAAGACGGCGCCACTCTCTTCTGCTTTGTTTATATACAATTATGAGTAAACAACGCAGATGCTCCATTATAGATTTGTAATCAGCTCGTCAAGTTCTACTAGAATTGCATAGAGAATATTAAAGATTTTTGAAAAAGTACAATTTGTTGACCTGGTATTGTTTAATTACTTTTTAAATGATGAGTCAATACCAAACCAGCCTGATTATTGAGTATATCTATTATTGCCAAGTCAAAATGCTCCTCTTTTAGACTCAATAATAAACTTGTATTTGTGAGTAGTGTTCGACAATATGCCTTTGATAATGAAATTGCATTATCCGGAGTAAGAAAGAGCCCTTTCCAATCTAATCCATGGTCCCAAAAAAATCCATTTGGAGTGACAAAGCGACCATCCTCACGTGAAATCAGTGCCAATTGACCATCAGTATTATTAATGGTGAGTTGTATATCAGTGTGATTAGCTCCAAGTTCTTTAAAATTGAATCCATGAGAATCAGCGAATCTGAGAGTAGTGACCCTGTGGCCCCGTTCAATCAGGGACTCAGCTACTTTGTGGAGAGTAAGGACGTGACTCCCAGCATAAAAGGGATGGGAAATTAGTATGTTATATGAGGATATTTCTTGTGTAAAAATAATTAAAACGAGGGAAGCAATGTGATACTTGATTCTCATGTTGACTTACATATACTGATCCATAATAAAAGGGAAATTGAATTCCTCCACAAGAACTATACTCTTTTTACACGCATTTTACCAAATAAATGTCTATACATGTATGTTGTCACCTCTTAAAAAATACATGCCTAACAATGACGCTTGATCATGTTTCACAATTTAATTATTATCTGTTGGATTTTCATAACCAATTACTTCATATTTTCTCTTCATAAGCACACATATGAACTAAGACTACAAACCCCCTTCGAAGACAAATTTGTCTTAATGTAACAACATAGTTCAATGGACAACGCACTCATGAGAAATTATTCTCTTGAACTTAATGTGCGTAGGTTTGCGTCTCGGTATATGGACTTCAAAGACAATTCCTAGGTTAGATAGAGTAATTGTAATAGTTTAATGCTTACTTATACTTAATCAGTGCAACTCTATCTGACAAATTAAAGGAATATTAAAAAAAAAAAATGCATTTAAAGAAAGTATTGTCAGAGAAAAATCGATGTTTCAAAAGTAAGGACTCTTTTTTTCAATATTTCATATGCATATAGATATATTTCTCTATATACAGTAGTTATTGTTTATAGATATGCCTAATCTGTTGATTGCTCTAAAAAAGTTGTTTACTTGGTTCATTTTAAACACAAACATTTTTAAAGAGCAACTACATAGAAAAATGGAGTATTAAAAAGACGTATCTTAGGATAAACGATATACCCTCTTTCGGAGTTAAAACAAAAGACAAGTATGATGTCAATGACTAAGGTGAGGCGTTAACGGAAAAGTGATGAAAATAATTAAGGTTGCACAATGTTTTTAAGAGAAATCAACATTGAAAATTTGATTAAGAAAAATAAGGGTAAATTGGATGGAAGATGAGGATATATTAACCTGTGGAATAGTGTTATTCGTAAGGGAGCAATCTGTTCATCTTTTTTTTTTTTTATCAACCCCAAACTTCGGCAATCAAAGTTTAATCCTGTTAATTGAATTATATATCAATAAAATTATATCAAATGCTCCTTTGGAAGAGGATCATAATAAATAACACTGGAGAACACGAAATTTCTACCAATGAAGGAAGCCAAGAATATAATTGATCTTTGATCCCAGAATCCAAAAACTGATCTCAGGTTCTATCTGGGTCGTCAGGCTTAAGAAATATCTGAGACTAATGTAATTTCAAACTAATATAATTTCAAGTCATTTTTCATCATTAAGACCATCACCAAATTGAAGTACTGATGTAAAAGGGTTTTTATGTTTATAAAAAAGTTTTTATTGATTCTGTGGCTTGTTCTGAACTTGACATATTTCCATTTTTAGAACGAAAAATGGTGAATAACGACACTCTTCTTTAGACTTGTTTAGAGCTTATATTATAAAAAATACTTCATATTGCTATAGTACCCAATTAACACATTTTTAATTTATATTTCACATTCAGAGCATTTGATTTAAATTTTTCCCGTCACAGTTTCAAACCTTATATAAATTCATTGTTATATATACATGGATAGATTCCTACACAAACTATTCTCGTATAAGGATTAGCTTGGTTTGGTTCTCTTTTAAATTTTCATTCGGCCATACTCCCGTAGATATCGGAATTAAAGCATAATTTGTTGAAGATAAAATATCTTAGATCCCTTCTTTTGTCTTAATTCTTAGAAAACACAGAAGTTTTTTACCTATTAATGAAGATCGATCCAAGAAAATAAAAAAACACTTTAAAATTTGTTTCTCCATTTACTAAATTCGTTTGAATGTTATTTTTAATTTAGTATAATTATATTATTATAGCGTATGCATCATATTTATAAACGATAATAGTCCCGAATCTCAGATCTCTGACGACCCAGATAAAAACTGAGATCAGTTTTGTATTCTGCGCTCAAAATATATTATTGGCTTAATTTCATTGGTTGAAATTTTTGTAAGTATTATTATTTTTAGTATATCAATACTCGTCTGTATAAATATGTTAAGAGTTTTATATTTGCAGCTGACCTTATATTTGTCTGTCTCTGCTTATATTAAATCTTGTGTTGCTACCTGCGCGGCGTGTATTTAAATAATAACTATTTTTCAGTCAATATTTGGTAAGTGAAGATATCAAGAGAGAACTCACTGTACCGAGGATTCATCAATAGAATGGTTTATCAGAAAAAAGGTATAGATTCAGTGCGTGCAGTGTTATCTGATGGTGGTTTAGCCAATACCTTCTGGGTTGAATTAGTGAGAACTGCTGCTTATATTCGTAAGCGATTCTTACAAAAGCAGTTAAAAGGAAGCCCCCTTATGAAGTTTGGAACGGTAAGAAACCTGATTTGGCACATCTAAGAAGAATTGATGTTTTACTCATGTTTTTATAACTAGAGTGAGTCGTCAAAAGCTGGACGACTTCAAGAGTAAAATAATGGTGTTATTAGGATATGGAGAACAAGTAAAAGTCTATAAATTATATGAACCTAAGAGTGGGGAAATTATTTTTAGTAGAGATGTTATTTGATGCAAATGTTATAGGGTTAAATGAAAATGACTTGGATTCTGAGCTTGCCAAGACAGTGATAGTATTTGAGAAATCAAATGATGAAGCAAATTCAGAGGATAGTACCGGCTATTGTTCTCCTTATAACATTGAAGATAGTGTGCAAGAACTCAGAAGATCTACAAGAGAAAAGAAATAACCAGATTGTTTTGGAAAAAAAACCATATCTGTTACACGAAGATCCAAAGTCACTGGAAGAGGCTCTACAAAGTACAGATGGAACAGAGTGGAAGAAGGCTATAATGAAGGAACTTCCATTCCTGAATAAAAATGATGTTTGGGATTTGGCAGAACGTCCTGATAATATAAGTTTTATAAATTTCAAAATGTGTTCTTAATTTGAAGAAAGATGAAGAAAATAGGGCTGCTAGATTCAAAGCACGGCTAGTGGCGAAAGGTTATTCTCAAAGATATGGAGAAAATTATGCTGAAACTTTCAGTCCTGTAATTAGGTTTGAAACTGTACGATTGCTCTAAGTAATAGCTGCTGGTGAAGGGCTTAAAGTACATCAACTTGATGCTAAAACTGCAATTATAAATGGTAGAATATCTGAAAGAGTATGTTGAATAACCTGAGGGATTCAGTGAACCTCGAAATGAAAAGTTGGGCTGTAAATTAAAGAAGAGTTTATATGCATTAAAGCAATCCCCTAGATGTTAGAATTTTCCTCTTGTTCAATATCTAAAACACATCAGTTTTGAGAATATAAAAGAAGATCCATGTCTGTTTACTATCAAAGGAAAAATATTTGTTGCTGTGCATGTAGATGATATTTTACTCATTGGTTCTGAAGACAAGTTAATTGATATAAAGAAGAAGATTAACTCTAAGTTTATGACTACTGAGGGAGAACCTGTGCTATATTTTCTTTGAATAAATATATTACAAGATATTAAAAATGGATATATATGGATTGGTAGTCAAAATTTTGTCTGAGCATACTAGAAAGAAATACAGTTGAACACCCTGTAGCTTTAGAAACAAAGCTGACAAAAATTGTGGATGAAGAAGTAGTAAAACCTGTTGAATATAGATCAATTGTTGGTAGTCTCATTTACTTATCTACTCAAACAAGACCAGATTTAGCATTTGGAGTTGGAACTCTTAGCTGTTATTGTGATACTCTTGGATCCAAACACTGCATTACTTTGAAACACAAGGAATCTTGGCCATTGTTATCGCAAAAGTAATAAAGGAGGGCTCGTAGAATTTTCAGATTCTGATTGGGCTGGATATTATGACGATAGGGAGTCAACTAGTGGTTATATTTTCCTATACAATGAAGGACCTATATCTTGGAAAAATCAGAAACAAAACTCGGTTGGGTTATCGACTATAGGCGCCGAATATATGGCTCTTTCTGCTGCATCCCAAGAATGCATTTGGATTCAAAATTTATTTTGCAATATTGAAAGACCTTGAGATATCAGTCGACCATAAGCTTACCTAAGAACCTCCAATATCCTGGTAGAGACAAGGATGTTGATATAATATATCATTTTACCAGAGAACCAGTTGAGGCAAACAAGATTATACTCGTCTACTGTCGGAGTGAAGATATGGTGGCTGATATGCTAACAAAAGCACCGTCTAAATTTAAATTTGATAAATTGTTAAAGCTTGTAGAATTATTAGTCTGAATACTGATATGTGTACATATTTTTAGAGTTTTATATATGTAGCTGTCCTTATATTTATCTGTCTCTGCTTATATTAAATCTTGTGTTTATACCTGCGTGGTGTGAATATATATACTAACTTTTGTATTTTATTGGATTAAAGGACATTTCAGTAAGAACAATTATTCTCCCGATATATTTTGATATAATCACAATCCAACAATGTTGACACTTTAATCATATAATTGTGCCTTGATGATTCTTTTGAGTTTGAATAAATAGGTATTTTATATGAGCTCATTCATTATAAAGTCAGGATAAGAGTTGAGTTATTTTACTTTTAGGATTTTATGTGTATTATGAAGAGTATTCATTATTAATACCTAAGGTTGTTAATCTTAATCTTTTTGTTATGGGGTACCCCCCGAAAATTACAATTTGAAGAATGTTATACAGGAGAGTAGCTTCACTGTCATGAAGTTCATTTTAATCAGCTGCAAGGAGCTATGAGAGGAAGGTAATAAACACAAATACCACTCCGTATCAAACAAGAATATAGGCAGGTATGATTCGGCACGGTGTTACTCGCTAACACCAAAATACCCTATGTATTTGGTTGTCAGCTGTCGATTCCCTAATCTCACTTGATATAATATATAATAGTTTATATATATTGGCCATTTTATTATATATATTAATAAATTTTGGCTATCATATATGTAGAAAATACAAATTTATAGATACGTTTTCTATAGAATATTATAAAGCAATATTATAATACATATCGAATAAAATACTAAAATAGATTTTAATATTATGAAATATAAATATGTAATTCATTTTAAAGATGGCGAAGAAATAATATGACCATGATAGCCTGGGAGTACAAAATATATGAATGACAGTTGGTATGATTGACTTATTTGTCTAACTACCAAATGATTTTAGGCCTTTTTCTGTTTCTTTTCTGAAGAAAGGTTGAATGATACAATAAAGATAACGACGTGTCGGATGTCAAAGTCCAAAAGGGATTTATACTTATTACTAGTGATGCTTAAAATATGTCCTGCCGATATGTAAAAATAAAAGAAAATCAAACTATAAATCCTGACAATTTGAATGATGTTTGCGAGAAGAACAACTTAGCTGTTAACACGGTTTATTAGATCAGCTGAAATCAGTCGTAAGAGTAAGCGGAATTACTCCGTTGCTAAACCTCAATTCTAGACCGAGTCGAACAAGGACTTCCACTTATAACTCCCGAAGAAATCCTCAATGGTACTCTTCGTCTTTAATGAGCAAACACAGTAGTTATTACTTTATACCGGGTGCAACCAGTTGTAATAGGGTATGTCAATAAAATAACTAATATGATGTCTTGGCTCCCCTAATCATCGATGCAGCCCCTTGGCAGGTGGTCACGGAAGGACTTGCACCCATTGCGGATGTAGTCCTCAGACATGGTATCCCAGTTCTGGTTAGCGGTATCCTTGAGGTTGTTGACATTTGGGAGACGGACGGTGTTCTTTGGTCAGAAAGGCAAGTTCCATTCCAACTACTTCCTTAAAGGAGGATTTAAAGAGTGAAATGAAGTCCCTCTTGAGAGTAGGATCACGAATTTGGGGATCGGCATTCATCTTTGATGTAGTGTGTATGTACGGTATGGAATTCCTTGTGAACTGCCCCTGGCTGCTAGGATTTTAGGTTTTGAGGGTCTGCTCCAAAGTCTGTCAAAAGTCCATCTCTTGGAATTCCTCACTCACTACGAGTCTACAATGAGTCATCTTGTGTCTATGGAGCTTGAAATAAAGATGGATGAGTGCAAGGATATATGAAATCAAAACATAATGTATGAATGTCTTGGATGAGGGATGATCATCCTGTCCTGAAGAAAAGTTAATTTTTGTTTTGAATCCTCAACTATAATTTGTTTAAATGACTTTGATTATCTGAATGCATCAACACTTATCAAAGTTTCAGATATTGATGAATATATGTTTGCCTATAACGAATGGGATGATTGTGGAATTTTCAAGCTATTGAATTTGAAATATGTTAAGTATAATGTGTACAGTTCCATAAATTGTAATTAGTATGCAACCGTTTAAATGAAAATAAATATATTTTATATAATTTGTAATAAGTATATGCCTTATTTATCAACGTATATAAATAAATCTAGATTAAAGCATCTCTTTGATACGAACGAAAATGTCTCTTCGATACAGACTTAGCTCTTTTCCAAAGTACTTAGAAAATCTTATTTTTCATAAACATACATAATGTAATAAGTCAATATATTATTGATTTTAAAGTATATTTATTTAATATATCTTTGCAAATACAGATTAATTTGATATTTTTTAATCAATTTCATCAACAGTGTGATTTTTATATCTAATGTATAAATTGTTTCGATCGTAATAAGCTTTTCCTCGACAGCTTACCTTTTCAATATTTCGTCATCCTGAATTTCTTGGCAAACATTTTTTAAAGCATTTTCATTCAGTTAGTTTAAGCTCGTTTGGTTTAAGTAGCTATACTATTTGCATTTACGTCCATAAATTAGTGAAAGTTGCTATAATCCGAATTATTTAACTTAATACTGCTTAATTGAGAAGTGGTTTATGGAATAAAATATTGTGTCAGATTTAGAAAAAGTTTATTTTTAAACAAATTTTGTTAATATTCGAATCAACCTGAGTTTAAACTATGTCAAAATGTAATACGTTCACCCTTTCAGATTACCACCTATAACATAGACAATTCGATTTGACATGAATATTATAAATTGCCAAGTAAATTTGTACTGAACGCCATATGTATATAATCATAAGATTATAATATGAACCTTGCAGTCTAGGAACATGTCATATAAACATTTGTGCACACATTTGTCATTAATTCTTAAATACTGTTATCCTTTAATTATCATGCCTTCGTGAAAAAAATACCAAAAAACCTTATATCATGGTAAAAATATGGTACATATGAACTTTACTTATAGTCTGATGAAGAAGAAGTTTATATAATTTCTGTCAAGTTAATATTTAACATGTAAATAAATTTCTTAAGAAATCCCAATCTTTATTTGTTTTATTTGTGGTTTACTGATATTCCCTGCAGATTATTGTTGGAGACTGAAAAGGGATCTTACCAGACAAAAATTCCGACGAAAGTACTAGTCACGTAAATTATATTATATGTATATTCATGTAAATATACAAATATTTATATACATCAAACTGAATTTCTTCAGACTTAAACAAATTTCAGCGTATAACTTATATTCAGTAACTGAATATAGCGTTTTCACGTGACGTCAGTAGTGCTAATGTCAGCCATTTAGGGGTCTTTTTATTTGAAAGGCATTTCATGGAGTTTTACCCAGGTTTATTATAAATATGTTCATTTTATTTAATAAAAAATATATTATGCATATAAAGGTTTTTATATACATAATTAACAAATTTATATCAACTTTGAGCACCAAAAATGGTGTCTTCTTCAATTATGATGCAAATTATGACGTCAGTGAAAAGGTTCTATAGAAGTTTTTATCGAAGTGGATCCTCCAACTTTCTTATCTTTATAAGTAAGAGCTGTTATCTGGTAATTTTGTTACCTCATATCAAGGATTCCTCCTCCCATGATGCTGAGATACATCCACATTGATAAATTCAAGAAAAGCTATATTACAATTTCCGCAGCACACCTCCATCCATCATCACAGACCCAACTTTAAACTCAGACAATAGATGTATCATTTTACATCGACTCTAAAATTGATTAGTTTGAGTTTTACTATTCATGTATCCTTATTTCAAGCTCCATAGACATAAAATGACTCGTTGCAGACTCGTAGTGAGTGAGGGATTCCAAGAGACGGACTTTCGATAGAGTTTGGAGCATAACCTCGCAAAATTAAATACTGGTAACCAGGGACAGTTCACAATGAATTTCATACCAAATTTCATACTTCTTTAGTGATGAATACCGATTCCAAATCTGCGATCCTACTCTCATTTCAAACTTTAATTTCACCCCTTCTTTTTTCTCTCTTTTCTCTATTATTCTTTAAGCTATGGCGTGCAAATACATATACTTTTCTAATGAGATCAATTCAAAAAAGATTTTTATTCTTGAAATATTATCGTGGCCTTATCTCAAATTGACAGCAATATTGAGCGTTTTTGGGTAGGTTTAAAAAAAAAAAATTAAATTTCATATTTTCAGCTTTCCAATGAGATAAACTTTTTGAGTATATTCGTCTAGAAGCTATGAGCCTCTGAATAAAAAGTAAATATTGTCAACTTTAAACAATGATAACGCAAGTTATAAGCATTGACGTTGGGCTTTAAAGTATATTTGCATAATTTATTTCTATCTTAAACATCAAGCACTTACAAATTCTTTGAATATTAAAAATGGCTAAAAATAGAAAAAAACAACGTATGTCCATTTTTTGAAGGCCACGAGGCTAGAATAAGGCCATATTTGGAATCAAGGGATCAAACTTGATTAAATTGAGACATTTTGTTCTAGCGTTTTAAAAGAAAGTGAGATTTTGTTTGATAATGTAATCCAAGGCCATTCTGATTAAACAATTAAAATTATTGATAACTACTTGGCAAGATTTATTAGATGTCAAAGAACACACAAACGTTGCTTCAATAATATATATGATAGCTCCACAAGAAAGCCTCAGTTTTACTCTCCGTCTTTCATGAGCATTCTTAGACGTAGTTACTCAACACTTACATGTTCTTTTCTGAAGAATGAAATGATAAAAACATCAACTTGATCGAAAATGACTATGGCCTGATAAGCCAGGGAGTTCTTTAATCCCAGTAATGTGAGCTAAAGTCACATTATATGACTTGATCTTAACGCCATCAATATTTCATTCATTTTTACAAACCGTATGTGTAATTCATTTTCTTATCTTTTTTAAGCTCAAAGTTACATGCAAAATACCTGCGAGTTTCATTAATATGACTTCAAGGTTATTTCTTAGATCAAAAATGACTGTACGGATTACAGACAGATAGAATTTGCTTTATTAATATAATTATCAATAGAAAAGTTAGGTATTGTGCATTTAACATTATATGACTATGAATTGGTTATATATAACACAACATATTTTTGATATATTAGTTTTTTTCTATTAAAATAGAACATATTTTTTGTCAGTATTTATGTATTGTTTAAGTAAAATGTAGTTTCATAAATAAATGTCGTAATAGTAAACGAGTACATTTGTATAATGGTAGATATATATGTTAATGTAGGGCAAAATGTCAAGGGAATAAAAACAAAGTAAGAGGTAAAAAAAAAAAAAAAAAAAAAAAAAAAAAAGGAATCGGCTTAATTGTAATAGCCAAGAAGCTTCCAAATAACAATGAATAGCGTTGTATAGTTCGTTAAATCTTTTGAGTACGTTGAAGCTCCACCCCCATCCTGCAAAAGATAAATACAAATAATAATAAAATAGAGCTTTTGATGTTGCATAGGGCATGAGCAAAATAAAAAGATTATAAATATCTGCAAGATGGTGCAGTAAGTACGACTAATAAACGAGAAAACGTGATATGTGAACAAACTACGGCTAAAAACACAGCCCTCATGCCCTATTCAATGCTTTCCCCTTCTTACATCGACCGCAAATTTGTCTAAGTATTCATCTTCACAAAACATGTGCGAAATTGCGACTTCTGCAATATTATGCTCACGATCATTATCACTCGGGTCTTGACAGTAAGTATCCTTTAACCAATCCTCATCGATTTCATTCCATTCCTCTGTAATCCATTGTCGATACCAACGGAGATTACAATCGCACTCCAGGGGATTACCTGTTAATATATAAATAACAAACATTATTCAACACTTTTCAAAATATGTACGTAGAGAAAAGATAAACAGAAAAGAGACAAACGCTGTTCAATTTGACTTCAGCTGTAAACTTTGTTATAACTTAGGGATGGGATGTCCAACTCATTTTACAGCTTAATTTGATCTCTAGGGGCGGGGGGCGGCCAGTAAAATCATCGCTACTTGTATTAGTTATTAATACTAATCCTTAGTGTAAAGAAGAATAAATCACTTATACACACATTTATTGTATGAATTTTCCTTTTATTAAATAGACTATAACCGACCTAAGAACTCAAAAACCATGTTCAATTGTAACAACACATTTAATTCAGTTTAACATTTATTTAAGTCCGTTATGAATAACTGATCAGAGGGTAGTAACAATGATGCAAAACATCTGTTCACAGCCTTGTGGAACTTTAAAATACTGTTTTTAACATCTCCAATGCACATTCAACAAGTGAATAACTTCCCTAACAATTTGTTTTTTTCAGTTCTCCCTGGAAGCTCTTGTATTTTTTTTTCACTCTGCTGAGTTTCATAATGGTGCCAAATATTGTATTCTTTAAACATCAAAGCTTCTTGTAGTATACCAATTCCATTCACTTTTGTGAACATAAGAGAAAATGATATTTTCTTTATTCACTTCATTTTCTTTGTGTCTACTTTTTTTCTTCTTGACAAAGCCATTCCGCTGATTAGGGTGAGAGGCTAAAGGAAACACATAATAAAGAAATTGCTGCTAATAGATACAAAACAGACTCAAATGGTACCACCTACTGGGGTTAGTTCTGCCACAGTATTACTTTCATGTTGTCTACTAGTACTAAAACACGGCGTCCTTGACTGAGAATATAGGAATCACAGATTAATAAGAAAATAGGGGGCTGGATACGTCCCTCGGATCGAATGTTTGACACCCTTGCGTTAGAGACATATTCGATATCTTATTCGAATTTGAGAAGTGTTTTTTTTTTTTAAAAAATAGAGATGCACCATTTTGAAATGACCTCATACAAGTCATAGTAATTAATTTTACTGTTATTAGGAAAACTGTTTATTTACGGACAGACAAAATCACTCAACAGTCCATATCCATCGCTTTCTACTCTTTTTTTCCTTTTATTTTTCATATACTGTTACAACATTGACCAAACACAACAGTCTATTAAACATATATAAAGATCAAACAATGGTGTATTTAATATCTTTTTTTGTATTTAGTTTATCAGTTGAAAATATTGTTTTGAATGATTTAAAGGATATAAGATGTGCTCAATTAATGGATATTCTTTTTACAACGAGGTTAGCCAACTGGTCAAAAAATAAATCCCAGAAAATAAACATGTTTAATTATACGATAAACTGTTTAAATGATTGAAATTATTGTGTGATTTAAATTTTGTATCAGTTTATTAAATAATTCCTCCATTGTGCACTGGTAAATAAATATCAATTAAAACACTGAAACAATGGAAAATAAAGATTGAAGTATTCTATACTTCTATAAAAACTGAAGAGTTTGAGAAGGAAACATATAATCAAATGTAAAATACATTAAAGGATCAAATCTACTAAATATTTAAAGCACCCTCTGTTGTTAACATATTTATTTGTTATTGCTGCATATGCAACAACTTTTAAGCTGAACAAAATCGCTAAATATACGAATAATGCCTATACAAGGCATTATTAAGATAAATACAGAATATCATATATTCAAAATTACTGTTTGAGTAGTGTTCTAAAAATTATTGACGATACAATGTATATTCAAAATAATTATAAGGTTATGATTTTTGGGGGTTTCCTGTTATATAAAAGATAAGTATCTACGTTTTTGTTCAACCAGGCTACATTTTTATACA
Organism: Lepeophtheirus salmonis; assembly: GCF_016086655.4. Lineage (NCBI taxonomy): Eukaryota > Metazoa > Arthropoda > Copepoda > Siphonostomatoida > Caligidae > Lepeophtheirus > Lepeophtheirus salmonis. The sequence continues at coordinate 1,650,965 of NC_052134.2, read as the reverse complement.
TTATCTACATTGTTATGTTTGATACAATTTTGCCCGAATACCTGATGTGACCATTATAAAAAAAACCTTACTATGAATATCAATGTGCATTAATGTATCCAAAACTGGCTCCATAAGTTCATAGGACAAAGTTTTTAATTCATTATTGTAAAGCTTGATCCATTCAAGACTATGAAGATATTGAAATGCGGGAGCTGGTATGTTATTGATGCTAAGTAAATATTAAAACCAAACATTATTGAATGGATCCTATTGACAAACAAATGAAAACTCACTGATTGTTTTGGAACCATAGATTACGAATATGTTCCCCAAATCCTTGGAAGGAATTTTCATAAATTGTTGTCACACTGTTATCGTCTATATGCAGTGTTGTAAGTTGATGTAGTTTTCGGAGTGCTTCACTGGGAAACTCTGTGAGTTTGTTGCCAGTGAGTGTTAATGATTGTAGATTTTCTAAAATAAAGTGTTAATTAAATTCAAATATCCAAGGAATAGGCGGTAGACCGTGGGAATGTACCTTCTAAACCTATAAACGCATTTTCATGTATTTGAGAAATTTGGTTCCTATCCAAATAAAGAGATGTGAGTCCATCAAGATCTTCAAAATTATTTTCGGTAAGAGCCGTTATTTGATTATCATTCAGAATTAATGTATCTAATTTCTCTAATCCTATGGAAAAAAGAAAAGAAGTCATAAACACAACAAGTTGTGAAGGATGTAAAGTTACCATAAAATTCACCAGCATGAATTTCGTCTATTTTATTTTCGGAAAGATCCAACCGATCCAAATTTTTAAGATTATTAATTGAAGAGTGTGGAACACTTTTAAGGTCGTTCCTTACTAAATTCAGCCTTATTAAATCTCTGTAAAAAATAAATATATAAAGATACTTAATATTGTTATAATTATGCCATAGTTTGTTAAATATAATAATCAAATTATATTTTAATACTGTACATATTAGTTAAAATGAATAATAATAATCAATTAAATACATAGACTGGGAATAGTTTTAGAACTATTTATGACTAATGTTGAAGTATGTAGTAGAATATTAGTATTTGAAAACTCAACACGAAACAAGTCTATGTAAATAAATAGGTGTTTTAATAAAGAAAAAGAGAAAAATATGAAGTATATATGTGGTAGGTATTTGCAAATAATAAGTGCTTTGATGGTTTTATTATAGATGGATTATTATACAGATAATTATATTTAAAAATACAGTTGACGGGTTTCAATTTACAGTACATATAAAGGATAATCAAATAAGTAAGCTAGACAATGATTTTATGTCCATCAACGGATAATTTTAGCAATGTACAAGTGTGTGGAATGTCATAATCCAACTAAAATACTCCATATACATTTAATATATATAATGTTTGTGTGTAGGTATAAACATAAAAACATGCGTTGAATAAATACATTTGTTTAAATGAAGGGGAAAATCGAGAAATAAAGGAGTTGTATATACAAAATCATGCTAAAAGTGCTAGTCCACAAATAAATTGCGATGAATTCCGGATTCCCTTGTTATCTGTAACAATTACTTTAGATATTTCTTAAAGCAGAGGGGTAGATAAAGAGAAAGAGAGAGAGAGAGAGAGATGTTGAGTTTTTTGATTGATGGATAGACATTTATAGGAGATAGTTTGTTACAAATTCAAGGGGTCTTAATGTTGATAAAAAAATATTGCTTTTTCAAATAAAAATAAATAAACAATGAAGAACATGTCAATATTATGTACACAATTGCTTTAATTTTCTGGATGTTGATGACAAGGAAAGGAAACCAATTTGAAATCAAAAGAAATCACAAAATATTAATATATAATTAATACAAAATTATTGTACTTTTCTATAAATTTCTTAGGAATTTTTTTTTAGAAATGAAAAAAGAAAAACATTTCAATCATTTAAAAAAATATGCACTGATAAAAAAAAAGTAAAATTCAAGCAGAAAATAAACAAAAGAAACTTAGAAAAACTATTACAATTATTCTCTAAATGCATTGTAATAAATAAGGCTTCAAATTCATAGTTCCCTGCATGACCTAAATAAAATCGTTTATGACTGTCATCAAACTTAAACATTTTTCAGGAAAAAAATTGATATATATGTGTAGTATTGATGACTAACTTCAAATTAATAATAATAACAATACTAAAAAAAAATAGATAACATCAAGAAACAAAAATTTTGTTATTTTTTTTTCAAAAAAATGTCCATGCTTATGTTAGTAAAAAAAGTTTTTAATTCAATTTTTTAAATTTAAAAATATCCAATGATTTATTCTAATTTAAAAAGAATTTTACGTCCCTATAATGCAGCATTACTTATCATTAATTAAACAACAAATTACAACAATTATACAACACTATTCAGATCTTGGAGTTCACACCGTCTAAAACCCACATTTATGATTGTTATTTTAGTTGTAAAACCCCGAAATGACCATTCAAATCTTCAACCGTATTAAGTTTGGCCTTTGGTGCCTTCTTTTTAAAATCGCAGTTTTTTTTATAATTTAGATTCAGAGGCATAGTTTGACGTTAAATAACTATAAAGATGAAAATTAAGGTAATGACAATTAATTAAATATTCCAGCATTCGAGAGATAATTATTTATCTCTCGTTATCATGAATACAGCTCCTGCAAAATGTGTCAAATGATAACAAAATTAAGTAACATGAATCATCATACTTGAAAAATAATATGTTTTTAATGGCTTTATATCATAATTAAAATTAAAGAAAACAATTTATATAACAGTTCTAAAATATTTGCCCTTAATAAAACTTCAATTTTCATTGATTTTTTCCGTTTAACCATTCATCCCAATTTACGAATATGTAATAAATAAGTAATAAAAAAAACTGCAAGAAAATATCTAAAATTAAATATTAATAAATCGATTAGATGACTTAATCGGTTATATATTCTAATCAAATACATTGTATATAAAATATATATTTAAATTGGAATTAATCTCCTTGCCTATAAAATAAAAATTACTTATTCTAATTAGTCAAATAATCAGCTGAATAGGGCATAAGCGTTGTTTACTTATATTCGTTTGTAAAGAAATCTTCAGAGAGGGGCTTCTTCTTGTAGCAATATAATACACACCTCTCTAAATGATAATATTATTTTGTAAAAAATAACATATGAGTGTTGCTTATAAAACGGATCGTGTGAAAATCTTCTGACTATAACCCATTTTTTTAAAACAAGCTACACAATCTCACAGAAAAAATATATATTTTTAGTTTTACCTTGCCCTATTAAATTTAACTTTTCACGCAACCTTTATTTGTTCGTATTTATTAAAGATTTTATATAAAACTAAAAGTTAAACCAAAAAAGTTGACTCATAATCCAACTTGACGGCAAAGCATTTTAGGTTTTGTTTTTTGTTTTTAGCCATAATAAAAAAAATAGAAAAAAAAATGCAAATTAAATATTAGCTTATTAATAGGTCCATAGACTTAACTTGATTTTTCGCTAATAAGACAGTATTTCTAGGAACTGTATTCAAGATAGCTTGACAAATAATTTATTATTTGAATGCTGGAATGTGTTTATTAATTGTTATGACCTTTGATTTTCATTTATATGGCTTTTTCACTTTATAATACGACTCTAAATCGTAACTACACTCGTGATTTTTTACGCAGAAAAACTCTAAAACAAACCCTCATTGCGGTTGAAGGTTTTAATGTTCATTTTTTTTAGTGTGCTATGGTTTAAATAAAAATAATAAATGTGGGTTTAATCAGTTTGGCAAAAAAGCTGTTGCATATTGCTATGAAACGTCATACAATACATATGATTTGAATCTTTTCTTATTACAAAAAAGGTTTTTTGGAAAAAAAAAAAAAAAAATTGTAAATGAAAAAAAAAAAAAAAAATAGAAGAAACATAACAAAAAAATAACAACTGAATATTAAACAAAAGTCTGAAATATAAAGATGAATATATTATGATAATAACTATACAAGATGATATGTTTTTTTTCTGTATTTACAATATAGGTCGTATTAGTGGAAAATTTAATAACTAAATTATTATTCTACCAAATAATTTGTGATTTATTACAACAAAAGAATTCACCTTGATTTATTTCCTTGTACTTCATTTCGTATAAGCAGACTATGTAGAGATGAATCCGGAACAAATAATATAATAATAATAACAATAGAAAGGAAGAGTAAATAAAAAATAATAAAAATAAATGAATGTGTTTGAAAACCACATGCCTTTTTTCATAGATCAATCTTTATGTAAGATCCCTCAGACAAAAAAAGAAAATAGTTATATGTAGGTTGTAAAAGTTGTAAGAAAGGAAAAAATCAACCAAAAAAGAAAAAAAAATCATTGAATCTTATTTAGGTTATATAATTTGTTTTCTTTCGGATTAAAAATCAATTTCTTTTGATTCTAAGACAAAAAAGAAGAAAGAAAAAAAAAAGCCCAGAAAAATTGGAAAATTGTCAATGTTTGAAATTTCTACAAAAACCAAAAACAAAGACAGCAGCAAGATTTTTAACTAAAAGGATTTTTTTAAATGCTATATTGACTTAAGCACATTAAGTGTGTTGTTGTAATTTATGCATGGGATTACCTATGTAAGTAAATAAATACATAAATCAATGCAGTCTCGTTTGCTCCGCTTGATAAAGATATGAATTTCAGCTCTATATTAATATTTACCCTTCATGCCAAAAAAAGAAAAACCAAAGTTGTAGTTAACAAATACATAAACTTATGTTGTGGTTATCAAAAAAAGTAAAAAAAAGTAAAGAAATAGGATTGAATAAAAAAAAGAAAATATGTAAGAAGCGCGCGCGAATTGGAGTATGGAATAAGAAAAGATACTTTAAAAAAGTTGAATTTAAAAGAAAAAAAAAATTAAAAAATATGTAAGTAACAAGGGATCTTAAGAAAAGATGAAATATAAAAAAAAGGACACTTGAGTTTGATTTACCTTGTGAGACCATCAAAGGCATTGTTTTCGATTTTATGAATTTGATTGTTGTAGAGAGAGAGACGAGTCACCTGGATGGGAAGGGAATATATGCAGATTAATTACAACAAAATCTATACATCAATAAATACGAAGAAGGAATTGAAACCCAAGATTACAACAGTATATGTAAATTTTTGATTTTGTAATCTACAGAGTGCAAAATTTTATATACCGGGTGCGGCGAAAAAATCTTTAAACTTCGTTTTGGCTTAATTAATCCAGGTTTTTGTGAATGCGGTAAAATTGTTCCGTTCAAAACTAAAAAACAAAACTAAATCTACCCAAACTATCTTAGAACCCGATAAAATCCCATCAGAACGTGACCAACGAATTTTGGTCTGCGCACTTTTGGACGCTGGCATAAAACCAACGGAGATTGCATTGTTACCATGTGCCCAGACAAATTAACCGGACATACACGTGGTATTCCTGCAGGATGGTGCACCTGCAAACACGTCCAAAAAGGGACAGAAGGGATTGGAGGAGAACTTGCCTTTCTGGACAAAGAAAAGGTGGCCTCCCTACTCATCAGATCCCAACTCATTGAACTCTTTTTAGGTGCATGTTGAGTCCGATGCTTGCACCGTATGTCACCTAAATATTAACAACCTCAAGGACATTGGGATGTCATGTCTAAGGACTACATCCGCAATGGGTTCAAAACTTTCCTTGGTCACCTGGAAGCATCAATTCTGCCAAGGGGCTACGTCGATGATTAGGGTAGCCAAGGCATCATATTAGTTATTTTATTATATTGACATACCCTATTACAACTGGATAAAGTTGTAGATTGAAAGTGTAAAGATTTTTTTGCCAGACCTAGTATAGGGTGTCCCTGCTTATAAGAGTTTTTGGGGAAAAGTAAAATCCGCTTTATACCAGGACTTTCCAAGCAATAAAACCCTTAATATGAGATAAACTATTTTTCAATGGGCAATTTTTACTTTTCTTCATTTTTTTTAGTATGGTTAGCTCAATAATTTTTGTTTATTCATTATTTTAAATAATGTGTGCATGACAAGATACTTCTAAACTTTAATATTGATTTTAAATCCAGTCATTTCAAACTGTAAAATTTAAATAATCGGAACCTAAGCAATACATATTATTTTGTATAATAGCCCAATGTTTTAAGTCTAGCTGTATCAAATCAAATACTTAATAGACACTAAATTCTATGCAAAGTTATAGACTTTTATTTTATAAATCATCGTTTACCTCTCTACATATATAAATTTTTATCATTTATTATGGTAATATTTAAAAAAACACCTTTATTTAGGGGAGTCAGAATAATTCCAAATACTGTGTTCACATAAATCTAAAGTGTTTGAAACTGTGATATGCGTGTACCTCCCGTATTTTCAAAAAAAAAAAAAATCTCGATAGTTTTATATTTTTTAAAACCAAAAATCTTATACAATGATTTCATTTTGTACTTACAAGTAGTATTTTGTTGGTCTTTATTTATTTGGTTGAGTACAGTCCATTCTTAGGACCTGCCCTTTCAAATAAGATATATGATATATGTATTAAGAACATTGTACATATATTGCAAAAAAATGCAAAAAGTATTAATGTTTTTCTTATATTATATTATTTCAAAATAATAGTTTTTCTTTGTCATATAATTTATTTTAGTATACAACAGTATAATAAAAAAAAAAAGGACAAACACCCTCAATGACGTCACAATAGATTGATTTTAATTTCTTTAAGGACCGACCTATGGGACTAGATTCCACGTAGTTTCTGAAGGACTGTACATACAAGATATTTTATCCTATTCAAAAACAGAGACAAAAATACTAAAAAAAAAGGTACAATTTCTGGAATTTCAAACGGACCAAATTTACTACACAATTTCACATTTCCACTGACAAGGTCAAATTTTATTATTTGTAAAAAGACTGCGGTTTTATATTCAATCCTACCCTGCACGCTTTTGCTAATTGCTCAGTTTTGAGAGTAGTCAAACATTTTATCCAATACAACGTTTGTGTGACAAAAGATATTTCTTCTAACTTAATGAAGACAAATATATTATTTGTAGCTTATAAGATAAATAAAAACACTTCTCCTGTTCACACAGCCGTGGATTTAGCTTCATTCAATATTAAATCATTGATTGCTAAAAAAATAACTATTGACTCTCCGTTACATGTGGAAGAATTAAGTCAATTTAATGAAAAGTGCAGCAGTTCGATATTTAGCACTTTCTCTCAAAACCCCTCTGTCATCATCGTGGGCCTGATCCGGACACATCATCAAATTTGTTCCTTCGAGGTCTGTGCAAAATTTTAATCTTATGAAGTCAATAACAAGAAGACATCATCGTTATTTTATTAACTTTATCTGATGTTTAGACTTTTTTTGAATATTATATCAGATTATTTTACTTCAGGATATTAAATGTGAACTATATTGTTCATTTATGTTTTTTTAAACGTAATTTTCCTGTTGCTTTCTATTTATATGATTTACTTTTCATCTTGATGTGTATTTATAATTTATACTGTTTTGATTGTAGAATATAAATAAATTATTTTAACCAAAAAAAAAAATATATATTTTATAATATATATATATATCGATGTGTCAACTATGAAACATGTATCAACAAAATATATTTTATGTGTTTGTCTTAAATTTAGATTCTTAACTATTTAGAAATAGTGGGTTAAAATGATCATTTGATGTTTTTCTTTTGGTAAAAGCTATCATACGCACACAATTTGATTTCAAGAGCAAAATGAAGTTGAAATTTTGTAAACTAATTTTTTTTTTAAGTAATTGCATTCTGTCTAAAAAATAATTATACTGCATACATCATATGATATGTGCACATTTTTATTCTTTTAGTATGCAAATCATGAAAACGTTTCATTTATGTAGATGACTCATCATGAACAATAGACTTCATTCAAATAAATAATTTATATTTCAGAGAACTTTTTTATTGCTAAAGGTATTTTACATAACTTACCTTACTTAGTCCCTTAAAAGCCTCATTTCGCACGACTTTAATTAGATTGGAATTAAGATTAAGATGCTCTAGTTCTCGAAGACCACGTATGGCATGTGAGGGAATTTCTTCAAACTTATTATCTGACATGACGAGGTGTTTAAGTGTATTTCCTTGAGAGGAGAGTGCGGATCGACTCACCGAACGAATAGCTGAATTATGAATATTGATGAAAATTAATTACATATGATTATATAATACAAGTAATTACATTGTACATTTTTATCATTTATGTGACCCGTCCCAACAAAAGCAAGTAGTTAGAATTAATTACTCCAAATTGACCCCTGATTACTTTTAATTATCTTCTATTGTTTCAAAATATTTTGAATAATCCATTGGAGAAGTGCCGATTTTAGCAAGGGAAGCCATTTGTAAATATTACTGCCCCTCTGTTACAGGAATTTAGTAACTTGTATTATGTTAGAAAATAAATACAAAATATTTCTTCAATTTTTTGCCATTCAATTATTTTTGACGTTATGAGGCGCAGGGGAGGTTTTACAGATGGTGGGACCGGGGGTTAAAGAACCTTTCATTTCTTTAAAAATTGAATTTGAAAATGTATTTATTCATTTTTAGGGGTCTATAGACCCCGTAGTCCCATCCAGCTTCTTTACCACTTCTTTTTGGGGTCTTTGCAAATTACATTTAAAGGTCTTAATTTTTTTTGTCATAACACTATGCAACAAAGCTCAAGTTTTGGAATGCCACTGGCTAAAATCCACATTTATCCATGTGGTTTAACCCGTGGAACACGAAAATGGCCATTAAATCTGTCATAGGTTTAACTGTTCGATACTTTAAAAAAATTATAAGGTTTTTAGAGTATAGTGACGATTCAGAACCATATTAAATAACGTCAAATAACCACTTAGATGAAAGTTTAAGGTTATAAGAATAAATAGATAATATTACATCACTCGAAAGATTAAATTTTTATTAAGTAATCTTGAATAAAACTCCTAAAATATGTGTCTTATCATACAAAAACAAAGTAAAATGAAGGATCATATTAAAAAGCTCATTTTTAATGTTTTATATTATAACTATGATTAAAGAAAAATTACAGCTTCAAAAAATAGTCGATTTTGATTGATTTTTTTAGTTTAACTTTTAATTTTCTTATGAAATATTTTATAAATAGGCAATGAAAAAGATTGTGTGAAAAGTTTTGCAATTAAATATAAAGAAGTTGATTAGATGACTTAATCTGTAATAAATTATAATCAATTACATTGGATAGAAAATATATTTATATTGGAATTAATCTCCTAAACTTTAAATTATGAATTACTCATTACAATTCCTCGCTCTTTTGTAGACATCATACAACTGGATTTTGATAATTTTTTTAATGATAAAATTAGAAGCTAATATCTATAATATGTGAAAAAATTACGCTTAAATTCGCTATAATAAAAAAGTTATAACCAGTTGTGATAGTGAATTTAGTTCAAAAGTTATTAGTAAGTTAAAAAGTCCTCATTCTTATTTTCTCTCAACTGAGAAATAGCGAAAACGAGTTATCACAAGTCTACAAAACAGCGACGAGTTAGTCAAATAATCGACTTAACTGTATTGAGTTTCAAAATATTTTATTTTGTAAGCTTTTTATTTTATATTTTTTAGCCGACGAGAAAAATTGATGATGCGTAGCGTAGTTAACGAAATATAATGATATATATATTTTATTTGAAAGGCCTTATCGGAGTCAAAGAAAGTCTCAAATATCCAATTGATATTTTATACTATAGTAAGCATTATTTTGTATTTTATCTTATCAAATAAATTTAAATATATGGAACACGCTTGACGTAACATGTTCATAATATGTATAAAGTAAAATATTGAGTATGGAGTTTCTTCGTTTCTTATTAAAAATTCAAGATTGTACTTCTCTTAATGCTCCACATTAAGTTTGTAGGGATGTGAATATGGGCTAATTTGGGGTAAGCGTAAAACCCACGCCTGAGAAAATGTGATAAATTTTTTGTTACATTGAGAGACAAAACATTTGACTGACATGAGAATAATTTAAAGTGCACCTCGCTCCCTGATACGTTAGAATGTTCCAAATTGGGAGGAATGATTAATAAAATAATTTATATTCTTTTTTTTTTTTTTAATATACGTTCACTGCAATTTAGACAATATTTACATATCTGCATACCCGTATGTTGATATGTAATATTGAAATATGTAAAAAGGCTCTCATTGGATGGAGAGGATTTTTAATATAAAATAAAATAATAGATTGTTGCCATTTTTTTAAATTTAATTTAATTACTCATTTTCATTAATTATTAATAAAATCATATTTAAATATAAAAGGCAAATAGATTAAGTCCAAAAGATTATATTATTATCAGATAGTAGAAAGGTATGGAATTAAACTTTAATTCTCTATTCAAAAAATAGTAACAACAAGTATATGGAGGGAGATGAAGACATTTATAATTTATTCAAAAGCGTTTTTATATACATTATATAAATGTATGAAATATACGTACATACATAGACATCTACATATATTTAGGTATATAGATATATATATATACCTAAATAAATAATATAGACCTATGTAATTTCGTAATCCCTAAAAAGCTTCGTCATAAGTACTTATCTGCCTTCTCATACCATATGCAAATGTAATTTGTCCATATTTACAGTAGGGATGTAAAACTTATCTTAATCTTCGTGAGTGTAAAATGTGAATAAAAAAGAAAAGGGTATGTTGTTCACTTTGATAGACAAAATATCTGCTGACAGTGAATTTTTTAGCTGGACCGTTATTTGGAATGGGAGGGCTAAAGAATGAATTTTCTTTTCCTTAGCAGTTGTCATTATAATTTAATTCCTGAGTGTTGAACTTATTTTCCTTTGTAACAGCTGATTGTAGCTGATCTTCCTCCAAAACAATCGTCAAATTATCAGGGTAACTATTTTGATTTTCGGTTTTTTTCTCTTAACATTTCCACTATACGCACGATTTCCATCACTAGTTAGAATGCTTTTTGCTCGCTCATACTTTTGAATTTTCAAAATAGGGAGAAATAATTATTAAGAGCACTAATATATTGCAGGTAACCAACTTTTACATTAAAAATCATTATGCTCACAATTTTAAGAAAACTTGATCTTTTTAGAATAAAAAAACAAATAAAACATTTGTATTGAATACTATTAATAACTTATATGTGGTTTGTGAAAATTTCCTTTTAAATAACTAAATTCTTATAATTATTGAAGTATGGATTGTATTAACTACGTCCTTTCAGCTATTGTAGTCACCATAAACGACCAATAAGGCCTGGTCCTAAGACTGAAAAAGTTAATTCAGACCGAACTGACACCGGTAGTGGTTTTAAGTATTTTTAAACCGATCCAACAGATGCAGAAATAAGTAAAACCACGCCATTTTCTTTAGGGAGAGTAAAAGGGAATCAATTTGAATGATTTCAGATATCAAAAGTACAATAAATTGAATAAAATAAAGTATAAAAGGCCTTGCATTTTATTAAATTGAAACTTAATGTATGTTTTAAGTGAGGTTAACAAATAAAACACATTGTTTTAGGGAGGGAGTGAAGAAAAACAACAACTACATAAGTCCTCATGGAGGTTAAAAAAGAACCATCATGTGGCTTATGAGTGGCCCCTCATATATTTTTCTTTCCTTTTTTCATTGTACATATATGACGTCCACGTCTAATTTTTCTGCGATTTTGGACGAATCTTGTAAAATCAGGCATATTAGGGGTCTTTTACTACAACATCCTACTATGATGAAATACAGTCTACATATAATATTTATGCAAAATAAAAAAACATACTTACAACAATTATTTATTATCAGATGCTCGATTTTCAATCCTAGAAATAAGTAATCTTCTAACTTTGGCAAATAACTATCGCTGATTTTGAAATATCTAATATTTCGTTCTTTTGACTTCAATTTAACACAATCCGCCTGTAAAAATGATGATTTATTGATAAAATGTATAGTGACTTATTTTCAAAATAATCATTCTATAACTAAATAATAAAGGGGACTATTATTACTTAATACATATCCTATTTATATTAGAGTCCTTTTCCATTTCTTGCAACACTTTTGCAATATATGTAAATCTATTATTACATTAAATTGAATTTCCTGTGCAAAAATTTATCTATGATTTTTTCATCTACGGAAAGCTCACGGTAATCGTGAATTGTAATTTTGAGCGCAAGGAACGCATCCTGAGGGAAATGCCAAAGTTATTAACTACTTTATTCATAATGGATCGAATGTTAATTTTGGAGATGAAAGTTGCGTTCTGATTTTATCAAGACACTTTCCATCAATAATAAGTCGAGTGACGATCTCCCAGATTTTTTTATATTGACAAATGTAATCCAAATTTGATGTCAACATTTTTTTTTATCAATTCTATGTATATGGTAAAAGTATTATTGTGGCTAAAACCACCTCAAGTGAGACCAAGCTAAGAGTAAGACTATGACCAACACCTGAGATCACAAAAACTACATGAAAGGGTGCGAAAATGCTATGGTAATACAGAGTGGCACATATTAGATTGATCTATCTGTTACTGTCTGATTTGGCTCACGAATTAAAACGTCGTTCAGTGCAGTTATTTTAGTTTTAGAGTAATTCTTATTCACGTGGCTTATTGATTATGATGCTCAAAATAAACAGCTTATACTATTTATAAAAAAGTAAATTGGAATTGTTGGGGGCTCATAAAACAAAACTTAAGATCTAGTTGAATTTTATTATTTCATTTGTCAAGTTTAAATGGCAAATTCATCATAAAAAAATAAACTTTTTATTTTACTACAAACTATGATTACTTATAAAAAAATTAATAACATGATATGGTTTGAAATCAAAGGTATAATTTTTCAATACTTTTAACGTACCTAGATACATGAAACTCATTTTCTAGAATTAAAAAAAATGAAAAAAAACACAACAAAGAAACACATTTTTAGAATCTTAAAGAATATTCCTACACAAAAGTTATATTTAAATATGCTCGAGCCTTTTACTTAGTTCCTTCATGATAAAAAATAACTCTTTACTCTGCATACAAAAAGAGTTTTAAAAAATAAGTACTTAGAATATATCTACTTTTTTATAAAAGTCATGTTCTTGTTTTTTGAAGTAAAAGAAAGGAATGACACAGCATTATAATTCATTGGCAAAATTAACAATCAATGTGCCTAGAGACAAGAGCTGAATAGTTCTTGCATCAATGTCTTAATTTGAGGCAAAAATATTTTTTGAGTAAATGTCTAAAGCAAGAAAACTATATACATACTAATAAAGTAAAATTTCAAAAATCGAAAAGGGCTCTCACTGACCAATTGTTTAGCAACCTGAGGTGTATCTATTCTTTACAAATGGAAAACTTCCCCGAGTAGTCCAGTTTGGAGACACTCTTAGGAAAAAGGAAACAAATATTTCAACGGGCAAAAATTACAATTCTGATAGGCTTAAAATTATTAACTGTGCAATGTTAATCTTTTAACTCGTGTCAATGTTAGATATGGTATTTTTCTAGAGAAACATTAGTATTATTCTCCTTTCCCTCAAAAAAAAAAAATCTTTGTCATTATTTGATCGAATAAGTAAACAGCATTTAGATACACATTTTTTCTTCTTCATTAGTATTTCAACAGTCTTGTGGCCTTTTACCACAGCCTCTCTTTTGTACAGTTGACTGATTGATCCACGCCTACTCAAACTCTCCCAATCAACTTACTTTTAATTTTTCCATGTCTACATCGCGACATGTGATATCCAATCCTTTTTTACGAGATTTGCATTTACAATACATCTCATATTCGGAATTCCCAGGACAATAATTCGCATTGTCTCGAACCCCACTATCCGTGTCCCCTTTTCGGCGTCCAATTCCAAGTTTTACTCCTGAGTCCCGTCTTTCTGATGTTTGAAAGAGGGTTGTACTTTGGGATATTTGAACGCAAAATAATAGAGTCCATGATAAATTCGAAAACACTTTCATTCTTGATTTTATAAGTTCTTAATTTTAAGGTGTCACTGAAGAGTTGAAATTGATTTGAGTATGTAATTATATACCCACATAAAAGCTAATGTCTCAAATAAACGTTTTCTTCGGATATCCAGCGTCAAATGATCTGTAAATATAATAAAGAAGAAATACAATCTGAATATTTGAGGAAATTCATATAAATTTTCATAAAAGCATATTAGAACATAAGAAAAAATATGAATATATGTATTTAACATTATTGATCAAAATATACCTACATATAATTAAAAATGAAAATTTAAGGCTGGACGTCTCAAATAATATTTATATAAATTATGTTGTAACTTTTCGTTCAAGAATAATCCGGATTTATATTTTTGCATTTTATAATTATGCAAAAGCAACAAACTATTCGATCAAGTATGGAGAGTGTCTCGAAACACCTCTGAAAGTTTTAATTGCCTTGGATCTAAGCTTGTGGGAAGGTTTTGCCATCAGAGCATACGATGAACCAATACATCATTACTTTGGAATTGATTATAGGTATGAAAAAGTTTGCAAGTTCTAGCTTACTTGTCAAGTATGTTGACTTGTCTTCGGTCAGACTTGCGAAACTATTTTTTTTAATATTACATTAAAAAAATCAAGTTGATTACTGTGAACAAAGTCGAAACTTTTAGATGAAGTCAACAACACAACCCATCTTTTAGATTCCATATTGAATTCTAATAGTACTTGACAACTGGATCACAAATAAGTAATTTTTTTAAATATCAAATCTTTTTTTTGGTCAATTTTCGTAATAAAATTTATGAATACCTATTTTTGAAGGTTGGAGTCAACTTTTGGCCATGGAAAAAATAACTAATTAAAAAAAAAAAAGTTCTAATTATTTTTGCAAAATTTTATGACTACTTTAAATATGTAATTATTATTAATCTTGCAATCCTGAAAAAATTAAATTCAAAGATAAATAAAACCACCACAGTTGAAGGATTTTGTTTGAAAAGGAATAAGATCTCTATTTTTAAAATTGTTTAATTTGGAGCATAAATAATACGGATTTCATTTACACAAGAGGATTTTGTTCTAGAAGGTCTAGTTTAACTGTAATATTGATTTATTTTTAATTTTATGGGGGTAATAATCAATCAAAAGTTAGTTAGATGATGTACGAGGATAAAACTTCATTGTTTAACTATAAATACTTATTTGCTTTCATTTTTTTTTCATTTGTACGGAATTTAAAGATTTTAGCTCTAAACCTCGATATATTTTTGCTTTAAAATAATAAAGAAAAAATTTAAATTAATTCTGTAGAAACCTTCGCAAATCAAACACTTTTTGACAAATAAAATCCTATTTATGGACGCTTTAAATAAGGGATTTTATTGCAAAATCAATTGAAAATTCAAAGCATTATTCCTTTTCAAGCAAAACCCTTAAAATATGGTAATTTTTCAATTTTAAATTGCATTGCATTGGATGATTGTATAACCAATATAAACACATGTTTAAAATTAAATTATAATTTTCGAAAATAAACTAAAATATATGTGAGTTATTATTTTGTTTTTTCATACTCAAAAGTTAGCTCAAATTTATAAAAAGGGTAATAATACACAAAAATTTCGAATAAAAAATTCTTGAAAACCAGATTTGATACGAACAAAACAAATTACAGATTCGTGATTAGCTTGACTAGTACAAGTACATAGTGAATATGGAATTTAAAGTATTTATTGAAGACTGAATCTTTTTTTCTGCCTCGCTCTCTGGATTTTTTTTTCTCCTCATCCCAGTTGTACAAGTTGTGTCAATATAAAAAAAAAATGGAAACACACTCACAATTCATTTATAAATTCGGCAGGGCCGAATTTTAAATTTGAGTCCAATCAGGACCAATTTTTTTATCGTTAGATCTAGACTGAATTTCATTAAAAGATCAAATTAGTTCCTTCCAACAAAAATTAGAATGTTCTGGGATTCTTAAACATAAACCCAAGCTTAGATCTTAACTTCATCTTATTTATCAATAATTAAATATTAACAGTTTTTTAATTATTTTTATTTCTTACGAAAACATGTTTTTGAAAATTATGGGTCATTTTCTCAATTCAATGGTAATACAAGTTGTTTTTGATTCTTGTTTTTAAAAATTAAATAGATTATTTACAATAATCCGCAATTACATTTTTGAATAAGATTATAAGGCTCTTAATTATTTTCGAATTTAATTAATGTATTATTGAAAAGTGAGTTAGTGAGTCCACTTAAATCAATTCAATTAGGATATTTCAAAGGAAGAACAAAGAAAGCAATTTTGGATGACAAAGAGACAAGACAATATCTACTGGAATGTTCAAGGTTTCTATACATTATGCAGTTGAAACGATTTTCAAAACTACTGTGAGAAATTGGGACAAAATACTACAGCTGATGAAGATCTACCTTGCGAAATTAAGTTGTAAAGACTGGCACCTCCATATTTGATTTGATATTGTAATAATTGATTTTATGTCTTTTATTAGGGAATTATTTTTTAACTAATTGATGTTTTTAACAACAAAAATGTCCTTTGATATATTATATCTTATTGGTAAGTATATTTCTTGCTAATGAGAAGGAAAAAGGCTTACTAGAAGAATTTAAAAAAATAAAATAACTAGACTTTATGTACCAATAGCAATTTAGTTCATCCTTTTTCTATATTAATGTTTGTTATATTCAATGAAAAAATGATATGATAACCTTTAAAAAAAATTCAATTTTTCTCAAGACCCTTAAAGTTTTGTACCTGATATTTAGTGATAGTGCTATATTTAATTTTGAGAAGTTGTTGAAAACAAACAAACAAATAAAAAGTAAGTAGAAAATTGAAAAAAAAAAAATTTTTTTTTTTTTTTTTTTTTTTTTTGGAGATAAGAGTTTTTGTCTCAATGTGGATATACTCATATGTAATTATTAGTTTAATTCAAGTATTTCTTCGTTTGTTCTCCCCTCCCACACTGAAAGTAAGAAGAAAGCTCTCAGATAAACCAGCTTACTTTCTAATAAAATTGATGTAATATATAATACAAGTAGTGGGACATTCTGTATAAGTTAAGTTTTATATGACATTTTAAAATATTAACCAAATAAATGATATAGCTAAAATAATAATAAAAATTTATACAAAAACTCTTTTAATATTTAATAAAACGGAATTAAATATTATGCCATCTATTAAAATAATATGTTAAACAAGATTTCATTGTCTGTAGTTGTACAACATATTACTTTAAAATAATATAAATTATAATTTAATTCCGTTTTATACTACAAATATCTATAAACATATAAATATTTAATAAGTACTGATTTTTTAGTTATATATTTTATAGATATTTGTCGTTTTTTATTTTAACTTTTATGTATTATATTAATTATAATACAGGCGCTTCATAAAAACCATAGTGCTTTGGAATGCCTGTAAATAAATTAAGATTATCTGTAATAGTTTTAAGTTATACCTCTAAAGTATTCTATAAAAAATTGTGTTGAGTAAAAAAGCTGGGAATGAAAAATGCTGTAGAATGTATTGGAGTTCACAATTTTGACTTCATGATATTTTATTTATCTCACTCTATCTGATCCGCGTTACTACCTCAAAAGCAAAAAATGAGTTTTTACCTATTGATACTTCTTTTTTAAGCTAATCTAAGCCCTAATGCTTTAAGAACAACATTTTTGTCTATAATAAATGTATTAAAAAAAAAAAAAAACAATCAATTACTCCGTTTTAGAGTCTGAACATAGAAAAAAAGTAATCAATGTTTAGTACCGTGCCCCAAGAGATTCACATCGATAAATCAAACAGACATAACTCGAACAAATATATACATATAAGATTTTTCAAAAGTGGCAAGTAAAAGGACATTACAGAGTGTTTAAAATTCAATTGCATTTTGGTGCATAAAATATAACCACACATTTGAAATGGATATAAAATTTTGCAACGAATAAACTAATTTTTATGATGATTGCATATTTTTTCTTTTTCTCCAAAATTGGCTCAAACCTATAACAAGGGTAAAAATAGTTCAAAAATACAAATTCAAGACTCACAAATAACAGATTTGATTGTAATGAAAAAATTTAATAAACAATTTGTATTTATCATGTCAAGTACTGATTAAAAAAACAAACTTTTGTTGACTTGGGTTATCAAATTAAAATTGTATTCAAATTTATAATGTGAGTCATGCCAAAAACATAATTTAAATATAAATACATATATAAAATCAATTCTTATATTTTCAAATCTGAAACCGGGGGAAAAATGTGAAAAACTAATCAATTTTCAGCGAATATATTTTTAGAGCAAGTCTAATACTATACACATGATACGATTAGATCTATAGGTTCATGAGTATATTTATGTTTTCTTTTCCTCTCAAATACCTATATTATATTAATGATTTATGAATTTATTATAGTTCATTATATAAGTTACATAAATATATGCATCAAGGCTCATCTTCGTTCTTCAATGCATTTATTTATGCGTTCCAACACAAAAGTTAATCATAACTTTTCATTTCTTAGTTCATTTCACGAATTATCTTTAATATATGCAAGAGCTCGAATACTTATTTTATATTTATTTACAAAAGTAAATAACAGTAGAAATTACTTGAATTGAAAATCAAGACAAATTAAGAACCATCCTATGATTTTTATTAAATACTAGCAAAAGTATCCGGCATTGTCCTGAGTTATTTGGGATGAACGAACGTATAAAAGATATACAAAATTTGCTTTAAAAATATAGGTATGATCTCCCCTTTTCTTTTCGTCTTTAATATGTTGGGCTGAGCTTAAGCTACACATACTCATTGTTAAAAATGAGTGCTCCGTAGACGTAGACACACTTTTACTTTAAAAATATATCAATATGTACTCATCCAATTTAAACACTTAATGAGATTTATTACTTATGTTATGTTTCTTATAGACAACCCCCTCTCTGGAATTGAACTTACTCAAACTCCATTGCCATCGATTTAGTAAATCCCCATGTAGCAGAACCTAGCCTTGTCACTTAATTCACCATTTTACTAATTAGTACACATTTTCACTTTTGCGACAAGTTAAAAAAATAAACTATGTACTTAATTAACTCACTAAGAAGAAATTTTGAGCTTCAAATCACTCATACATTCACATTTAATTATATTTTTATAGCACAGTTTAAATTGCGTATGACTTCCTAACTTCCCACCTTACAAATGAAACTCCACTTCATGGATTACTAAATCTATAGCTTTATTCAAACAACAAGGACCCCTTTCGACTATTTATTTATAGGGATACTACCCAACATTAAGCCGACCCTATTCTCATTTTATAAAAATATAACTTAAACCTCTTCTTACTATAACCTTACACCTGAGGATGTCTTTAAGCTAGTTATCTGAATTTTTCTAGTATTTAAACACCTTAATTTTACATTTCGGAACTTCCCCCATGCATGAGTCCTATTGGCTCATTGACTTATCTTTACGTACGCCCCTAGGTTGGGAAAAATACATTACAACCTTTCACGAAAATTATATGTAAATGAGCCCCCCACAATAGGTTAAATCACCCATTTATATTAGCTACCTTAAGGTAACTTTAAACTCTCCACATCAAAAACTAAAAGAGGATTCATCCATTATTAAAGTAAAAAATGAACATTTTTATTTAATTACCTTTTACTCACTTGTTTGAACAGGAAAATAAGCAAACAAACTTTGCTTGATGATTTCTTTATTTTTAATATGAGACGCTGAGCTTTAGCTCTATACGCTTGCTGTTAAAATGAGGACTCCACAGAGAAGCAAACATACACACTTTGCTTTATCAATAATTTAATTTTCGTTTTTATTATGAGCTATCGCTACACAACCTTGTGGGAACTATGGATGCTCTACAGACAAACAAACTGACAAACGTTGCTTACGTTACTAATGTATATATATTCACTACAAGGTCAAAAAACCATGTTAAATTTTTTTTTATTCTTAAGAGAAAATCGAAAGGATAAAAGCTTAACAAAAGGTTTAATCAAAAACTCCTCCTTATTCTATCCTTTTGATTGATGTATGTATAATTATCTATAATGAAAAAACGTTTCAAACAGATAAAAAACACTCCATGACATCAAACATTTTATTAAAAAGTATTAAATTTGTATATAAACCTACACGCAGTTGGATACAAGACTCTTGAACGAATACAATATACATTATTCTCCACCGTTTTTAATCATTTATTTGTATCCCTTGAATTTATTAGAAAGCAAAGTCATTTAAATAATGTTTTTTTTTCTAATATAATAATGTAGTATTGGGTCCTATTAGGGGGGGGGGAAGAAATAAAAATAAAAAGTGAATTATTATTTTTGACATGGGTAACAACAGGATGTATTTAGCACTTAGGGATAAAAAAATACTCTTCATAGAAAGAATGAGAGAACTTCTATTGGATAATCGATTTTCGATTCACAAGGTTCATTCAATATATATATATATATATCTAGGTAGGTATGTAATCATAAGTAAACCCCTGAAAGGAATTGAATTTGATAATGAATTACTGAGAGTTTTGTTTTACCCTTAACGCAAAAACAATCTTGAACTAAAATTTAAGAAAGGAGAAATTCACAATTTATTTTTCTACATCGTATAATTGTTGTCAGATTACCAATATTTTTCTTGGGGTCAGCTACATAAATTAGAATCGGTATTTCGATACATTTTCGACTACAAATATTTACCAAAAACGTTGTTATGGGAAAATAACTTGCACTTCCAGAGGACTCCGTAGGGTTTTGGTTTGGCATGGTGGGATTAGCTAAAAAAAATGATGACGTTTTGTATTACAATTTTTATTTCGGCTGTGTTTTATGTAGACCAATTTTCCAGCCTATAAATTGGTGCGTTCTCCGTGGGCCAATTTTTTAAATCAAGTAAGAATTTAGTATAACTCCTATCAATATAGTACTAGTATGCCTAGACATGGGCAAAACGTGGATAATCATAAAACTATAGTTATTTTATGTTCATTCTTTGATAGATCGTTATAGTGTTAAAATCTCTCTCTGAAGCACTAAATCCCCACCTACTTTTGGTAGTATTAAGAAAATACATTCTAATGCAATAATTTTTATATTTAAATATAATTTCACAATATTTTCCACACACTAATCCTATTTTAAATGTGGAAGGTTCTCTTCTTTAAAACAATAATACATTTTTCTACCTAAAATAATAAAATAACCAGTTGATATTAACAAGGTCTTACCTCCGAACTACCATAAGTCTTTCTCTCGCCATCTCCCTGCGCTTTACTTAATGCCAATCCCTATCTATTCCTAATATTTACTAAGGAAACTTTAGTCGAAATTAAGCTTTTTATTCTTAATTCATGGATGTCTTAGAGTTGTCTATACAGTTAACGACATATAACTTGAAACTTGCTCCTGATATGATTTTTGAAATAAAATCCATCAATTTCTATTTTTTTCATTATAAGGATGAATGTTGCAACTTCATGTGTAATTTTCTGTCCGCTCAAAAATGTAGTCACGACTTCATTTAGAGAAAAAATATTCTTGCTTATTTTGTGTTTTACGTAGAAATTTGGATATTCTTATGCCAAAACTTAATAAAGTATACTACTCTGATAAAAAAAGAAACTATTACTTACTAACTCTGAATTCAATTATCAAGTTTATTGTTTTTATTATGTGTATACAAATGTCCACCACATTTGTATTCTTAATTTTTTTGACAGATAAAAATGTTTGACGTCTTCTGGAGTGCTCTGGAATTTTCTATTATTAACAAAAACGGTAAGAAAAATCAAGTGTTGGGAAAATGTCTTTAAAATTATTTGAAATATTATTTATTTCCGAAAAAAAGTTATTTTTTTTTATTCAAAATACTAAATTTTGCTATTTTTTTTGTAAAACTTGACTTATTCTTTTTTTTTTTTTTTTCAGTATTAGAAAGCTATCTAAAAGAAACAAAACAATACAAACCTTCTGGACGTGTATCAAGATACTCAAAAGCTTATTTGAAAATTGAATAAAAATGGAACTTTGAATTAGAAACTATCAAATAGTTATTTTTGATCAGACTTCGTAAGGATGTTTCAAATAAAAAATCATAAATAATTTGTGGAAATATTGTCCAACAGACCATCAATAATGCACAAACTATTTAACATCGTGAGAAACTTTTTTTCTATTATTAAAAGGAAACTTTCTTTGGGACTACTCTACGAATAAATTATATCAATTAAGTTTAATGCATTTAATACAACAAATAAGTGGAAAAGAAAACACACTAACAGGTAACAAACTCCCAAAAAGTTACTTCCCTTTGCCAGACCTATTTGAAGTTTATTAGGAATTATAATCTAATACTAACAAAAAGAAAATAGAAAGGAAGTTTGTTTACTTATTTGTTTAAAGTATATTTGTACACCAAGGACGGAAGATAGAAAGAGAGAACAGGCAACTTTTTTTTAAAGTTTGAATTTGAACAACACCGAATATATACACATTGCATAGTTCAAAAACAGGGAACTTTATCAGAGCGAAGGACCTGGATTTGAGTCCTTATTTTAAAGATTTTAGATCAAAATCCCATATTCCAGACTTGATTTCGACTCGTATACTAAATATGGAGACATTATGGGACTTGAACCAACTTTTGAATTAAATTGATCACAATTTTGTCAATTTTTGTCACTGGATATAAATGAACTCTTCTAGGGAAATTTCAATTCAAGTAAGAATATGTACTAAAAAATAATGAATGATTGATTCATAAAATGCTACTTAACAAATAGGAGAAGGTTGTTGAAATTGCTTTAAATTTGTTATGACTAAATAGTACTGATCTGAAAAGAAGTAATTATTAAATCAAAATGATCTCAAAAGAGATTTGATGACTCGAGTTGTAATCAATAAAAATGTATAAGGACTTGAGGGCTAAGATTTAGAGCTTTATTCAAAAATAGACACCATAAGACTTTGCAGTTTGTACCCTTGTAAAATTAAGAACTTTTTCCAACTCTAAATCAATTACCGATATACATTTAGGATAGAAATACGAGGATATTTTCAGGGCTGAATCCATTAAAAATCTGCATATGATGATCCTTACCATCTTACCATTTTTTTTTTCAAAATAGCAAGGTTTTGTGAGCAGATATATGCCGCGTGAGTGATTGACATATTTCCACAATCCAAAATTAATTTGTATTTCCCTTTAGATTTTCTTTTAAAGTCCTTATCACGTCCCAAAAACGTATATAGTGTACATGAGGACACTGACACGAGAAGAACATTAAATGAGTTACAGTGGAAAATTAGATTAATATAACTATATATATATATATGTCAGTCACAAAACGTGATAATTTCCTAGTATAAATTAGTAACAATGATTATGTTCACAAAGCCTTATTATTAGTAAAAGAAAAATTCTCCAATTTTGTATATAATAAATAAGTAAAGTTCTTAGAAAATTATACTCTTATAATTCAAACAATAACATCACTCTATCTGATAAATAATCTTAGCCTTATGATGATGAGGCATTATCCAATGCACTAAGATACAAATTTATTATATATTTGTGCTTCAGTAGTTTCATTCTATTCTTACTCTGAACGTTGATTGGTTTAATTTGAATTAGATCTTATTCATCATTGAATAATTCTTTACTAATAAATTAGCAATAACCAAAAGATAACTAACAATATTGGCGTAGGTGGAACACATAAAATTTCATTCTAAGAGGGATTTGAAACAAAATAAAAATTGAGAGAAAGGTATATTCAGCGTAGTTTTTTTAAAGCTAGGAATTTTTTGATAATCCAAAGTATAACGGTGAAACTTGTCTCCTTTATGAATTTTTAAATGAAAATAAAGATAAACAAAGTTGTTAAAGATAAAAATGAATTGTAAGCTTCTTCTTTTATTTTGAATCAAGCGCTATTCAAAAGGGCAAGGAAATAATGCAATTCAATGCTTAATATTGCAAATCATGCACTTTAATTATTAAAGTAAATAAAGCAAATACGATAAAAAAAAACTTAATTATCTTACAGACAAAACTTCGTTGATTTCAGGCAACTTGAAGAGTTTTATAGGTTTAGTTATAAGTAAGTTAAAAACTAACTAAAAATTAGGCTTTTGGCGACAATATTCGGACTTGTTCAGCTTTCTTTTGTGAAATTTTCCTTCGGGAAATATTCCTCCTTGGGCAAATATCCCCTAGTACCACCTTACGAGTATGATATTTTTTTGTTATCTCATTCCCAATTATCGTGACACAAAACTCTTATTTTTATGTTTAAAAAGAAAAATGGTTTCCTTACACGGAAATCAAAATATGTTGAGTTGATCAAATAAATTTGGCCCATAAAATTATATTGATTTTATTTTGCAGTGCGTGCAGGGCTCTCCTTCAATTAATCTATGAATATTTAAAGCAGTGATTTCACTAGTTTATTTTTTTTCTTCTCAAAAACCAAATTACTTATCGATGGAAGGATATATGTAAATAAATCCTTGTAATCAATTATTCTGTAAAATGTATTTCTTTGAAAAATAAAACCTATAAATAAATAATCTACTTAATAAATGCATCAAATACCACAAAGCTGACTTACATAAGTATGTATAACTATGTTGTTTGTTAGTAAAAACGAGAGTAGGATAAAGTAAAGTAAATCAAATTAAGACAAATAGACATAATTTCACAGATAAAAGGGAAAAGCAAACTTCTCATTAATATCTATCATCATAATGGTATCGATATATTATAACTTATGTAGGAGCTTACATACTATTTGTGTAAATGATGGTATGTAGAGTTTTCTATGTAACATAGTACATACCCTTGGTTTTTTTAATAGAAAAAAAATAATATCCTTTTTTACTTTAACTTCAGATTTTATGGTAATTTGTATCTAAATAAATTATCTGCAACTTGATGATAAGTCCTTCTTAATGCTAAGGAAGTATGTTCTGAGGAGCAGCATAAAAAAGTCTACACACTTCTCTGAGCAATGTTCCCATCTCTGTACCCCTGCTGGGTAAAATATGTAGAGTTACAAGGAGGCTATGTTAACAAATAAACATACACATCCAGAATTCTTTATCACAAAAACACAAACATCAACTCACTCAAACGACGGTTACATAACAGCTCTACTTCCAAAATAGCTGAAACATTGGTAAGTCACTTTTTAACAGATGCCAAATATATGTGACTCGCTTTTATTTGCGAGTGTTTGGGCTATTGGAATAATTGTAATACTATGTAATCAATTAAAGGAACATTAAATAAATTTAAATTCTGATGTTATAGGTTTAAAATATTTTTAAACCCTATTTTAAAACCTTGCTAGTTCTACAAGGAGAATTGATGCGGTTTAAGTTGGGAGCCCCTCCTCCCTAAATGGTTTGTGAATGCCCCTTAGTTTTGATCTTCCAAAAAGATATTTCATTGTTTTTGAAATAAGGAATATAAATGATGCAATTTCCTTAAACTTGTGTATGTCTATCTCTCATTAATATAATTGTTTGCAAAATTAATTATATTGCATTTATAATTCCTCTTTCTTTGTTATTTGCATTTAAGCTCGTTATAGAAAAAAGATTAAATATAGATTTCTATACAATTTTCATCGAACAAATATTGTTTTTGTATGTTTATTTTTCTTGATTTTAAACTGGTGAATAAATAGACGAGATAATAGAAGAAAGGGAAGCGTCAAATTGTACATGACATGCACCCACTAAATTGTTATTCATTGTTGGTTGTTAACAACATTCAAAGATATTGTATATTTGCATAAATATAATAAACCCTTCAAAACAAGATTTTAATAAACTTCATCTTCATTCACTAAAATCTATAATTGTTCTGTCTTTTCAATTTCTTAATGGAAGGGTTGACCATATAATACTTTGACAAAAAAGAAACTGTTATTTTCTTATACCCCACTAAATAATTAATTTCTTTATTATTCTGGTACTTAGGTACACAACTTACATTCGAAATATTAATATTTTTTTGCACTTGGTACCTTTTGGTGTGCTCCACAATTTTCTATTATAGAAAGAAAAAACCAAGTTAGGAAAAAATTCTTAGCGAGTCTTTTGAAAGATTGTTGACTGTTATAAAATACTTTTCTTTTTTTAAGAAAGTGCTAAATTTTACAAAATAAACCCATGTTTTTTAAAGAATTATCCCCTGAATTGATTTTTTTTGTCATTTTTTCAGGAGTAAAAAATTGGCGGGCAGACCACGAGACATCAAATTTTTCTATCTGCCTAAAACAAATTCAAAATGTAATCGTTCTGGACATTTGCACATACATAATAAATTTAATAATTCAATTCGGAATTTCAAAAGAATCGCATTGGAATACACACTTTAAAGGACATCTTTTTCTATCATGTTTGCAATATAAGTTTTTATAGGACCGTGATCCAGTAAAGGGGGATATTGGTGTCCTAGGCATCACCACCATAGAATTTGGCTACAACTCATTACTGGTTTTATTTTCCTCATTTGTGTTTTATGCTAATTGAAGGAGTCAAAGAGTAAAAAAAGGAAAATGTACACAAAACCTCTTAATAATTTTTTTAAACACATTTTGATTGTTAAAAAAAAAATGTTAATTAAAGTTACAAGCTTTAGTTGTGTAATAAAAATACATCAAGATAACTTTAAAATATTCAAATTTAAAGCAATTTTATATTTTCATACTATTAAAAAATATTTAAAAACAACTTTTTTATGAAAAAAATAGATGATACACAAAGTTGAGAAGTGTTCATCGATATTTATACACATACCTTGATCTGGAACATCTTTTAATGATAAGTTTTTATTATAAAAAAGACTTTTCCTATTGAAAATACCTTGGAAAGTATTATTGTTAGGTTTTGAAGGGGAAGTTAGGAAGGTTGACATAATTCCTATCAAATGATAACCACAAAGTATACATGCAGAATAATAACCAATGAAATATTGAACATTAACTTTCTGTAATAAAAATTTCATTATGTTTTATCAACTTTACATTTCCAAACACTTCTTCCCATTGTATTCAAATTCACTTGTATATACTTAGTGTATATTTAGTAATTGATTTTTAGAACACTATTTCTAAATTATTGAACCAAAGCTATTAAAATATCGATTATCATCTGCAAAAGTTGATTAATATACAATTATTTTCAAATGTTTTCGCCGATATATTGTTATATATGTAAACATAGTTTTTGGACTTTCTTTTACAATATGTAATAATCTCTCATGACTCTAAATATTCTATGGAGAGATTTCATTGAAAACCCAAATTACTAGTTTTTATATCTGCCTGGGAAAGGAAGGATTAGTTTAATCATTAAATTACCCAATCACCCATCATTGCTGCTGTTTATATGTAAAGGAAGTACAATTCTATATATCAATATCTATATACAAAGTAAAAAAAAAAAGATTATCGTCATGACCTAATGAGTAACGTACTACAGTGTGCATAAGCAAATCGTAACGTGCGAATTAAAGCACCTTAATGCTACTATTAATTGCAATCGATGTTGAGTTATGCAAAAAAAAATCATCTTCCAAGACCTATCACATTTCAATGGCTGTATTATTAACTGGGATGCGTCCCCAAACAACGACAATGGATGCAAAAAAATATATAACATTTTGCTGATCATCTATGTGCCCTGTAAAGTAACGTGGACATTATGAATATGTTGAACTTGCCTGTAAGATCAGGAGGCTCACTAACAGCTCTCTAGGAACACAAGAAGCTGAGGACGCAGCAAAATTGTGACAGAAGACTTTTTGGCCTATGAAATTGAAGCCAAGTGTAACAATAGGTGATGAGAGAGGTTGTAAAGCCCTAGTTGGATACCATCTACCCCAAAGGGGATTACTGATGGAAAAAGACTCAGCACCTGGTCATATGGCCATACAACTCAAGCTTTTTGCAAGGAAAACCTTACCCATTTCTGGCCTCCCCTCATCAACGGACAGCTTCCCACTGGACTATGGAAAATGGGATTTCGTGGAGTGGATGGTCAGTAAAGTCCCCCACAGCAATGTTTATTCCCTGAATGCCTCTTTTGAGAAGGAGTGGTCTGATATGTCCAATGAATACGTCATCAATGTGTGCAAAACCTTCTGGCCCAGACTATAGGGCATGGTGGCTTCAAAAAGAGGAAATTTTGATAAATAATTGTTAATATTAATGAGTATAATTATAATAAAAACAGACCTAATTGAAAAACAGCTCAGTAATTAAATTAACCACGAAAAAAAACCTTGCATGAGAGTTCAATCAACAAGTGAAAACACTAAAAACTCTTGTAATCAAGAAAGTATACTAAATAGGTAGTTTGAATCTTATTACCCTTGTAATAAGAGCTTCAAATTTGAAGTACTCACAAAGTAGAGTTAATAACCATACTGTTTCACTATTAAGTTGTTATTTATATTAAATTGTCTTTTTTCTATTAAGGTTAAACTAACCAAAAAAAAAAAAAAAAAACCTCTTCGTTTTATTATTTACACTAGGAACTACATATGAAATAGAGTTGAATATATATATTATTTAACCAACCAAAGTGAATTTATATTCATTACTCACCCTTCATCGAAATATATAACTAAAACCAACAAGCTTTTTAATACCACAAAATCAACAAATTTCAAGGTTGATCTTATTTGGACAGGTACTTATGAACATACGCTCTATGTATGAATGTGTGATATAATATTCTGTATGCATGAATATCATTTTTTTTTTGTCAACAAATGAATGATTAAATGCCCTGGTATGGCTTTTTTGTATTTGAACAATGAGCACCATTTGTGTTGCCTTTCATTCCCAGAAATGTTTTCTCAATGTGAGTGAAAAACTCAAGGAAGAAACTAATTAAAACCTTTAATTATGAAAGGCCCTGACGGTATTCTTCCTCAAACAAATCTTTAAAAAATATAATATTTTTTTACTTCGACGTTGAACTTTATTTAGATGGGATGGTTTTATCTAAAACGTAAGTAAATTGATGGAATTAGCAAAGAATTTTACAGGAAATAAGTTTATATTCTGATTGATTTCTGATTTTTTTTTTTAACTCACAAGTTGAATTCAAGCCCATAAAATATATTAATGAAAGTACTCGAAAAGTTATAATCGAAAATGTACAAAAGCCAAGATTTTGAAATGAGTGTACATATCGTACTCGAATGCCAGCGCATCTATATACCTAATATTACTTCGGTCAATCATTTTATCTCTTCAACTAATTCCGGTGATCAAAAAAAGTAACAACTAGGGTTAAACTAGGAAGAAGAGTCCTCACTTGTTTTGAAAGACAGAA
The DNA here is from genome assembly GCF_016086655.4 of Lepeophtheirus salmonis. NCBI lineage: Eukaryota > Metazoa > Arthropoda > Copepoda > Siphonostomatoida > Caligidae > Lepeophtheirus > Lepeophtheirus salmonis. Next base: position 1,621,418 of record NC_052134.2, on the reverse strand, counting down.
TATTTTTATCCGAACCCTGTTTATAGTAGGTCTATTGGAACAATCAGCAGATTATTTTCAGGAGTACTCAAATCTTCCACTACCAAACTACCTCTTATATGTAGGTTGTCATCTCAATTGGAATAACACTAATTACTTGATACTTTTTCTATTTTATCAGTATGCCCTCTGTCATAAAATATTTGTTGTCCAAAATGGGTTGAAATTTTTGTGAGAAACTGTAAACAGATGCTAAATTGATGTGACTATCTGTATCCGCCATTTTGGGCAACAAATATTTAATAATATCCCGATACTAAATGGTGTCCCTTTTCACAAAAACCCTCACGTCAACTGACTCAAACAAATGTGACGTAATAACTGATTGCCAAAAATGTCTAATACTTTGGTAATAACTGTCAACAGTTGCTAGACAGATGGGAATAGCTTTTAGTTAGGAGTTTGGGCATCTTCACGTTGAGGCTGGAAAATGATCAGACCACCATCGTAGTTGATCATTAAAAAAAGTGTTTTGAGGAAGAAAAAGTCTGACATAAGCTCAAGAACAACATCCCCACCCTACAGTATGAAGTTACTTGGAAACATTAATTTACCGGGGTTATTTCTCTGCTAAGGGGAAACGACGACTATATTGTATCGACAAAATGATGTATTGGGACTGTACTGGGACATCTTTGGGGTCTACTAGCACGACAATGGCATAACTTTATTTTTTGATAGCTTGTTTAAACATGCACCAGTTAGAAAAATTCGAATCGCTTGTTGAATCCGTTGTCCCCACATATTTGGAAAAGGTACGGAGCTCTCCTTGGAATACGTACCAGGAGCATCAACAATTGCTCAAATTATTAGATTTGACTGGGGTCCTGGTGACCAATTTCTCAGCCCACGTCATGGTGTTTGGGGGTGGTTAGTTCCAAAGGACAAGACATGCCTCCTCATGTGTTCCACCAAGGCTTCAGTCTCCACACTGATGATTATCTTGACTTGCTAGAGACCAAGGTGAAGTCCTGGATCGACATGGTCCCCAATGGGAAGCATTACTCAGCTCTTCTTCACATCTAAAAAAAAGTCTTAAATGGATTCAAAACAATTTCGACGACTTCATCTAGCCAGACTTTTGCCTCCGAACTCACAAAATCGAATTCGATCGATTTTTGTGTGGGGTGCGATCGAACGAAACCCCAACTGAACCCCTTGCAACACCAAATTCTAACTTGTCAGTCGGATCATGAAGGAACTCCGGGATGTTTTAAGGGACTAAGTGTCGAAGGCCTGTTCGCACTTTCGGCCTCGTTTTGAGACTGTTATTGAGACTTGAGGTGATTTTATTGAATAAAAAAATATCATAATCCATTAAGTTTTTAGAAACTGGTTTTATTTTTTCAATTTGATGACTGGTTGGAGAGAAATTTGTGTTTAAAAAAATACTTTATGCGGCGAAGATAGTTTGCACACCCTGTATACTACATTGAACTGAGAGAATAAAATTATATCTATTCATGTCATGAACAGTGGTTGGATATACTTTCTTTGCTCCTTTGTAAAAAAAGAAAAAAAAACTTGATAGTTTTTTAGAAGAGACAAATTTTAATTATGGCTTTTCTTTTCTTGTTCCTAAGTATTTCTCTATTGGCTGCTTTTTGAAACTATTTGCTTAGTCTGCTTCTGTTCTTGGCCGTTTCTGCTAATGATTAGAATACATTTTGTAAAAAAAAAAAATTATAATTATATATCATATTTTTGCAGGTCTCTCAAGTTTTGAAATCAGTTTGTTGTCGTATTTTTAATCTTACTATATGACACATCCTGAGTTATGAACACACTCTCAATTTTTTTAATAATCTATGGTAAATGAATAATAATAAAGTGGGGGTCGCGGGGTCATGGGGTGCCCCCCCATACCCCCCAACTCGTGGGGGTCGCGGGGTCATGTAAGGCAAAATATTTATGGACTTGAGGTGAAACACTTCCATTTGAAACATTGTGGCTCTTATTAAGATATTTAAAATCATTGGGTGAGACTTGAAAACCCTAGATTTGTTGTATAGTCTAATTTAATGATACAGCACAGAATAAAATGTCGATAATGTATATGTGCTTATGAATAGATTTATAGAACATTGTTCCATTAACATACGACATCTTTACTATGTGACGGACTCATTCGGGAATAATTTTGGGGATGTAACAAACCAAATCTGAGTGTTTTTATTTCTTTGGAAGTTATTTTTATGACTTACTCAGACACTTGGGATTTATTCAATAAATCCCTGCTGTGATTGTCACACATGTTTAATGTTTTATATATAATAATATTCATTCATGCTTTTATAATGCCGCTTATGGTGGGGAGGGGGGAGGGATAAACGTAGATCAGGTTCCTTGAATGAATGCATGAATGGATTCGCATCCTTTAACATATATGTAATTTATTATTTGATCTTTGGAAGGCCTCTATGTAAGTATATGAGCTTAAGGTACAAATAATAGATATATAAAATAGGTATACGTATATTTGCAAAACATCTTCATTTATTAAGCCTTCATTACGGTCCTTGGGGCTTTATCCACCTCAGAAAAACTGGAATATCTCTGTTACATTTCTCTGTTTCCGCCTATTGTTTAATTTATTCTGTTATCATTTACTTAATATATCCATTTTCTTTTAATATTATTAATCAACCCAAGGTAAGAATATGAAGTATGGAGATGGTAGGGGATTGAGATATGTGATGCATCATCATAAAAGCAATATTAAACAAAAAAAGAAAAAAAAAAGAGAATAATTTTTTAAATTCATAATTACAGCCCAATATCTTATAGAACTATTTGAGTATAAGGGTTTTGTATTCAAATTTCTGCCGTAAGTTAAGATACCCAAAAATTTAAACTGTGTGTTTAGAACCTTTATTTGATTTAGTATACTTATATTGACCCCGATATATGTATATAAATTATATCCATTTCACATTTGATTTTGGCTATTTTAAGTGCAATTTGCAGCACACTCAAAAAGTTACAAAATTATAATTTTTACATAGAAAAGGCGGATAGTTCATCGAGAAATACAAAAGTAATACACATTTAGTTTTTGAAAAAAAATGTTCTAGCCTGCCTTTTGCTTTATTCTGTATATAGGATGTATGTTTTAATAATATATTATCTACATTTTACAAATTTTAATATTAGTTTCTCGAACAGTTATTTTAGATTAGGAATTTATTCATAGGTCTTACATATATTGGGAAAAAAAGTATTCAATTTGTTCACTGATGCTTATATAGGTATGTAAGAACTTCTGAGAGCTTTAATTTGCCAAAATATCAATTTTAACCGGGTATTAGGGTAACCCGTATTAGGATTTGAAAAGGAGATACTTTCTTTTATTGTCATTTCAAGGTTAAGTATTCTATTGATTTATTTTCTTTTAATACACAAATTATTATTCCATAATTTAAAAAATTTAATCACTCAACCTCATGCAATTTTTACTTATAAAAAACAAAAATTAAATGAATATTGTTTTTTAACTAGAAACTTTTAGAGTTATATATATGTTGTATTTGAGAAACCAATTTTTACACTTCAAATACATTTTTTTGGTGTAAACATGAATAAAAAACTAAAGCACTTACTCTTATTCCAATAAAATTTATAAAAAAGTAGGTTTTTCTTTACTTTAAATGGTTCTTTCTCTGAGCTCTATTTTCTCAAATCAAATAAAAAACCCGTAGTTGAAAAAAACATAAAATTTTATAGAGAAAGAGTTTATTTTGATAAAGACGTCTCATTTTTGTTTACTCAAATCCATAAAAACAGGGTAAAAATTTATAAAATTCATATCGAAATTTTCAATAACAGATTTAAAACAAAATACTCATTTTAGATTCGTAACTAATGTATAAAATACTTAAAAAATAAAATATTCAACTTGCGAGATGTAGAAAATAAAGGAAATTACGTTGACTTGTAAAAAAAAGTGTGTTGATGAATCAATTTTCAAGAACAAGAAGAAAAAGACGTCAAAAATTTGTTGCTAAAAAAAACCTTTTCTTTTAATTTTAAATTCATATTATGCTTATATTAGTTCAAGGATTTGTGTCCTTGAATATGCTTCAACATTTTCATACTCGGGACTTAATGTTGCTATATATTTGCTTTTATGTTAAAAACACGATTATGGATATTTATATAACACAGTTTACTTTTGTGGTCTGCATATTAAATTTTGATTCCTAGTATATTTTAAATACCAACACTCCTTTTTCAACATGTATATAGAAAGTATATGAGAAAAATATCAAATAATATTTTTTCTATGTTTAAAATATATTTGTCAAAAAAAAATTGTTTTGATTGTTTATTTTTATTGTACATGATCTTTTTTATAAACTTACTCTAACTGGGTGACAGTATTTTTAGCTGTTAGTCGATTGATAAATAAATATGATTTTTTATAAAAAAAAAAAAATTAATTTATACAAATAACATTCTCAAAAAAGTCGTACTTAGTAAAGTTTTAGCTAGTGTAAATTGCTAAGAATATTAAAGCTTATAAGAAAAAAACAATCAGTGTATAAAAGGGAGCGTATTAATCATTTATATTATTCATTTGTATCTTTTTAGTTAGTTTGTTACATACAATTATACAGTTAATTGATAGTAAATGACTTGCAAGATTTCCCTGGAAAATACTTATAGACCTAAAGTGATTATGTAATTAGCCGACAGTTTTATCTTCTCCTCCTGTTTGATTATTTTTGTTTCTTTGTAATAATAGTGTTATACTGGGTGCTGTTTTACAATTAAGAATTTTCGAGACCAGGACATAAACCTTTCTACTTTTTTAATTAGTAGATATATTTACAAATCCATTTATATAAAAACGTAGGGATATTCCATAAACCTAATCATTCAATCCAACCCCCCACAGTCTCAACCACAGGCTCCAACCTGGCTCAGAACCTGTTGCACGCCTTGATCAGGTGATCTTTATTCATATCATGGATCATGGAGGCTCTCAAAGAAACCAAATTGTTGTGAGCACGCTTGTTGGACTCCTTCTCCAAGATCCCCCACACGAAATTGTCCAAAGGACTACAGTCTGCGGAGCTAGGGGCCGCATTTCCTTAGACCAATTTTGCACGCAGATCGATCTGCCTTCTTCCATGCTGTGTGTTCCCATCCCTCCAGACTCCTTGAACTCCTTTGCGACTTTGTACACGGTTGCAGAGGACAACTTGAGAAAGTCGATGATCTCTTTGGGCGTGTGGCCTGCACGGAGGGCGACAATGATCGCTGCACGAAGGACATTTTCAACGCTTTGTCAACGGAACTTATACAAAATTGTCTACTGAATCTGATAAACTGGTTTTTAAAGCTGTACGACTAAGGGTTCGGAAGAAAAACCGAGTTAAAAAAATTATTAATTGTAAAACTGCACCCTGTATATACCTTAACAATATTTATTTCTAGTTTTACAAATCAACGTTCAGAACACTCAAAAAGTGCAAAAATAGATAAATTGAAAATTTCACTAAAAAATATATTGTAGTTATTGATGTTTTGAGGAGACAGTTGTGTTCAATGTGTGTATACATTACTCCTGAAATGAGGCCATTAATGAAAACTTATTTAAGATATTGTTCCCATAGTTGTAATATGATGTTTAAAAAACCCAACATTTTTGGCTTAATGAATGATGCAAATTAGTTATTCAAAACAAGTTTTATAACCATTATGTCCCAATGCAAAATACAATTCTTTAACAAAACTAACAAATTATACCAAATATGAAAATAAAGTCACTTAAGAGGCTAATTTGTAAAATAAAATGTTGAAAGCCTTGATGAGTTAATTTTTGATATATACACAGACAAATATGAATATCAAACAAATCGTGAAAGTTATCAGTTGCTGTTGATATCTAATAAGTATGTATGTATATATACATAACGGTGTCAGACAATTATTTCTCCATCACCTATCAAAAACTTCATCATGATCCACCTTGCAAACTAGGTTGGCTTGAGTCAAACTGTATATTCTAAAAACTTTGATTAATATACAGGGAGTGGGGATCAAATTGCCGCCTACTTTAAACCTTGATAACTTGAAGACGACATTATCAAATAAAAAGCCGGTTACCAAACAGGAAAGCTATTCTTGTCAGCTGACGATACGTAGTTCAGTTAGCATCATGCCGTCATCATATGAGGAGATAAAGAGCTATAAGTGGAACGAGGAGCTTTTGAGGTCCGCCGTAGTCATGGCATTGGTTAATAATGGAGGTGAAATCTCCAATTCAAAGATTGCTTCAACCTTAGGAGTGTTTTTACGGACTGTTCAGCGTATCCGTAAGAAGCTAGAGGACACCTGGGATGTTGATGCCACCATAAAGAGGGCACCCAAGGAGGAGGGCGCCGACAGGAATGTCAGGGACACCGACTTTGTCGACAAGGTGAAGAAGATGGTTGAGGATGACCCTACCAGGTCCATGATGGCCGGAGACAGGCCCTGGGTGTGGCAACAGGACTCAGCACCCTGCCATGTATCCAAAATCTCCATGCAGTGGTTAACCGAGAACTGTTATGACGTCGTAACCTAGGATTTGTGGCCTCCTAACTCTCCCGACCTTAATCCTTTGGACTATTTTGTCTGGGGCTATGTTGAGAGGCATACCAACAGACATCCCCATAGCACCAAGGCCAGCCTGATGGACTCCATCAAAGAGGTATTCGGCAACATGGACAATGAGATGGTCAGAAGAGTCTGTGGCCGGTTCAGAGGTCGTATTGAGGCTGTTATTGATGCCAACGGTGATTATATCGAATGAATGGCTACTCTATACCTATATGCTCGTCATAGTTTTGATTTTCAATAAAAAAAGTTAAAAAATGTATATTTTGTGTTGTTTTTTGTCGAAACATATTTTGGCGACAATTTGATCCCCGTTCCCTTTAATTTATAAATCTTAGTTTCGACTCAGTAATGACCTTCAAAAAGGAACCTGTAGACGATACAGTACTTCTTATCTTTGATTTCTTCTATTTCTTCTCAAGTTGTATTGATGAAAACCATCAGGGAATTATTATTTGAGAAGGTAGAGAAGCTGTTCTCTTTTCATCTTATCTGCTGTCATATTGTATCGAAATTGTATTCACATAAAGTGATGTTTGTCTAATTTTCAGCAATATTAAACTGATTTAAATAGACTTAAATTATAGCATTTTAAAAATAGGAAAATAGCTAGCTGACACACAATATCAGATGCTCCATTGAGATCTGAACACCTACTAATTCAATAATTAATGAAGGTTTAGTGATTGAAATTAATTCATACTTCTATATATGAAAGCATAATCAATTACTTGCAAAACAATACAAACATGTGCTCTCTAATCTACGTACAAGTCGAGAAAATAACGTTTGAACGTAATCAACGTAATTCCAAGAATTTCAGCGACTCAAAGACCTCCATCTACGCCGTCAGCAAGTCCAAAACGTTGGAAAAGAAGAAAGGCTCTGTCATACGGGCCAAACTGGACCCGAAGAAGTTTTAAAAAATAGACCCTTTTTACGCCAGCAATGAAAGAACCCCATCCCTTGCGTTGCAAGACTCTTTTGAATGAGATTTGATGGAGTATTTCTAAACTCTTTTTTTTTTACACTTTTGGGCCTCTACATCCCTGATACCAAACTCTTCGAGTACACCTTTTGGGTGCATGTCAAAGGGAAGGCCCGCCAGTGTCCATCATCCAAACACCGAGGCCCTCAAAGTCACTTTCATCTAGCTCTGGGATGCCATGACAGAAAACTACATCCGCAGCAGGTGGCAGGCTTTCAGCCACGGCCTGGAAGCCATCATTGTCGCTAAGTGTGGCTACATTAATGATTAAGAGACCTCAGACACACATCTATTTCTAGTACTAAATTTGTTGAAATCCTTAGTTAATTAATAAATTATCTGTTCTTGAAGTTTAAAATTCAAATTGTTCATATTTTAATGGACCACTCTGCATATAACTACATATATGTCGTTAAATAAAATAAAATAGTTTTAACGGATTTTATTTCCATTAAATTTCATCTTAACTTGGCTTACATGAAAATTGGACTCCATGATCACCATTACTTTATGCACATTTTCAACAGTTAGCCTTCCAGAGCGTAATATATCTTTGACATAAAAACTGCAAGAACATAATGGACGAAACCAAAGTTACACCATATTGACTGTTACAATATCAAGCCCTTCAATACTATTTACATTTTCAGCTGCTTTGCTTGCATTTTCCCCTTTATCAAAAAGAAAATGTAAAATATGGGGCATTTTGTTTGTGCATTTTTGACAAGCCCTCAAACAATACAAAGTAAAAACTGTTTCAAGATTGTTTAGTAAAACATTTTATTTTTCTAACGCCATCTAGCATAAGTTGATCTCACTTATACAATACAAGGTACAAATTATTAAAGCCATCTATTGGGAAAATAATTGATTTCTTTTTGCTATACCTATAATATTGTTATAAATCGTTTTAGATAAAGTATTGACAGAATAATTAATGGATTAACAATTTTATCAATAAAAATTGATTACTTTCTGAAAACGGTTTGTAGCTTACTGCTTATTTATGTATATATATTCGTAGTGACTGTATATTCTTTTTTTTTTTAAAGAATAAATGACATAAAACCAATATCAGATGAATAAATATTGCTTGCATTTGACAAGTAAACAAGAGTAAGAACGGATCCTTCCTATTCAACTTTTGCTATTTCCTTCTCATTATAAGCATTTGTTTTTCAGGCTATTTTGAACTTCCATTATTAGTGAAATATGAAATAGTAAATATGAATTACGATATAAACATCACATTTATGGTCAAATTGCTTTCTAGACAATGAATTAAATTAAAAAGGAAAGGGATTCAACACAAAACATAACATTTTATTTATTATGTTCATATAGGTTTTTTTTAAATTGAGCAAAGTATTGCTGAGTTTTGAATTTTCTCATATATATAGTGTAAAAACAACACATGGAAATACAACAGTTGTTTTTTTGTATTAAATATGTTTCTCTATCTTCAAATGAAACCTCCAAGGATTTTTTTTTGTGTATTTTTGAAGCACATTAATTAGAATAAACGCAGCAAATAATTGCAAATTATATTTATCTAAGACCCAACAACATGTTAGAAAATTAAAATAAATACAATTACTTCTTTGAGTAGATAGATACATTCGTTTGAGAAACATGTAAAAACTTAAAATTTTGCTACATTTTTTAGTTGTCTCAACCAAAGCCCTTAGACAAAAAGTACCACAGATGACGTAATTTGAACATTTCCCTCTTGATGTGTGCTGCATTTTTCTTAGTGTTACAGAATTTACCTTGTGAATACCATTAAAAGAGTGAACTCACAAAATGTTAGTAATATAATAATTAAAGAGGACCCTCAGCACTCTGAAGATACCAAAATGAATTTAATAACTATAGAAGGAATATCAAATTTGCCAAATACCATCTTCAACCGAGTCTTCCAAGAGATGAATATAATTTTTTTTTGAAACTAGTAATAATCTAATGCTAAGTTCCCGTGTAAATGTTTTGAAAATAAATATAATTAAGTCAATTATTTGACTAATTTAAAATAAGAAATCAATATTTTAGACACAGGGATATTAACTCCAATTTCAATATATTTCATGTCCAATGTATTTGATTAGTATTTATTGATTAGATGTAAGTAATCTAATCAGCTAATTTATATTTAATTTTTGAACTTTTAATAACTTTAAGATATTAATTACTTTTGACAGTTAGTCAAATAATTGACTTAATACTATTTAATTTTGGAATATTTTCTAGCATCCTTACATTATATATTAATTATATTTTCTATATGAAAGCTAAAAATTAAGCTAAAAAAGTCTATGAAAACCGTATTTTTTAGTTTTAGGCACGATATGAAGGAATATCTGCTTTCTCAAATGATCCTTTGATATGATTAGACACGTTTTATAGGTACTTTATTCAAGATAACTAAATAAATACTTTATCATTCGAGTGCTGAAGTGTTCTTATTAATTGTTATTCACCTACAGTTATTCTCTAAATAATTATTTCATTTTGAAATATGGGTCTGAATTTAAATTATGCATTAGAAACGTGATTAAAAAAAAGTCCTGGGGGTGTTATTCGGGTTGTGTAAAAATAATAAATGTAGGTGTTAGCCGGCAGGCGTTACAAGACTTGAATTTTGTTGGATGGTTAATGTTTTCTTTCTATTTTTGTCCTCTCACCTTAAAATTCTCGTTCAAAGAGAACAAAAAATTGTCATAAAACCAAGATTTTTACCCCTACAACATTTCTTCTTACCGCGCTTGGTTTGTTCTCTAAACTTCTTTCTTCAAACGAACTGTATAGTTGGAGTTATAGAAGTGTAAAGTTATGGGTAAGATAATGTTTAAAAAAATACAGCAACTAAAAGGCGCGTTTCGCCACTTATTTAATTGCTACGGGAAGAAATGATTAATAAGAAAACTAACTTTTTTCCAGGGTATAGTCTTATTTTCACACACACACGTAACAATTGAACAAACAGTGCCACCAAATTTTGTAGAAAATGCGCTAAATTTTATAACTTATAAACTTCTATTTTCTTGATGTCACGTTAAAACACTCTTTACTTCTGTATTAAAATTTAGGCTCGTCTGTATTTTGACCTTATAACATTTGGGGAGACCTGCCTTTAAGTAGTCATTAAAATACTCATCTCTGCCACAAAAATAGACTCTCCGCTCACAATACTATCTACCTACCAAAACCAAAGATTGTCATCTTTAAGCATAGTTTCTATTACAGATCGTCAAGCCTTTGGAATGCCCTACATTTCTACTGGGGGTTTGTATGTGAGGCTAACCTCCAGCGATTTTTAGTTAATTCTTTTTTTATGTGTGACACGTATATATACCGGGTCGTGCCGAATGGATGTACCACTAATCAAGTGAGCAAAGTTTTGCACTTCCTGAGTCTCAATTAAGTAAGACTCGATAGATTACTTAAAGACATTTACTAAGCACACAATGACGGATATTATCTATGAATTTGATCTTCATTGCTCTCAATGACGACCTTCAAGCGGCAATGGTGAGTGGGGCATACTCCCTTCTCATGAGCTCCCACTCCTTCTCCAAAGAGGACGTCAGGTGGATGACATTGCTATGGCTGGATCTGCAGGCCTTGGGCTCGACTTACCACCAGATAGAATAATCTGAAGTATTCAGATCGGGCATCTTAGGAGGCCAGAAGTTCTTGGGCCAAAAATCCATGATCTCTTGCATCCAGGCTTGTACAATATTGTCTGTGTAGGCAGGTGCCCCATCCTGCTGGAAGACAGAGGACACCCTCCTCGACTTCTTGGTGATCTTGAGGAGCTACGAGAGTACCTTGGTCTTCAAGAACTCCAAGTAGTCGGACGCCGTCAGCCTGTGCCCAGTCTTGAACCAAGTCAGCGGCATTTTGTCTCCGGTCGAAGCCACAACCTCAAGCATCATCACAGATGCCTGGTGTTTTATTTTGGATACGTTGCGGAGTTATTCAGAAGTGTATGTAAAAGAAACAACTCGATTTTTCGGCTTGTTGAAGACGGGTCGACAGGGAATGTTTTTTTCATCCAAAGTTGCTTCAGTAGCATACGAGGCGTTTGGTCCGTTCCATACGGACCTCTTGTTGCTGTCGAGTCATTAATGGTCTTTTCACGTACCTCTTGGACTTTCTCCCGGTGGCCTTGATCGCCTTAGACACGTTGGAGGGATCCATTGACTTCTTTTTGGGAAATTTGGCCATGCACTTGGTGGGCTTGGCCTCAAACGCCCTCCTTGATCACTTCTAGGTTCAGTTTGACCGGTCTTCCACTACTGGGCTCAATTTTAAGGGGGTTCTCCTCTTTCAGGAGCTTTCTGACCCTGTAGACGATGGGTCTCTTCATCCCAATAATCTTTACAATTTCAGGTGTGCTGTGTCCAGCGCAAATCAAAGTAACAAAATGATTTCTTTTTGCTTCCATTTTTGTTTACAGAAATGATAGAGGCAATTGCAATATCTCATTAGAAAGCTTAAAAAGTCAGCTGTCGCGTGAAACATCGCAAATTTAGGAATTACAATCTCTATACCTTCAAAAATTAATATTTAGAAGTCGTACATCCATTTTGCACGACCCGGTTTATATATATTATTTTCATTTGTAGTTTACTTTATTATATTGTTTTTGTTGCTTTGCACTGCCACGTCACTTTAAAGTTTTTAATATTTATATTTTATATGATTCTCTTTTGTTAAGAATGATAATTTTTTTATTTATGAACCCTTAATTTAAGTCGACATTTATAGGCTTTGTTTATCGCCTCTGGTCAAAAACAAACAAACAATGTACATATATAATTAATGATGTATAAAAGTAATAAAACATTCTTAATATTGCTCCTTACGTATTAAAGTTTAATATAACAAATATCTTTTGTTAGAAAATCGACTGTACATATATTATTTAAGATAAACTTGAAGAAAACAAAGGTGTAATATATAATTAGTATCTCTATGCGTATTTTTGTGAGTTAATCATATTAATCAAGTTTTTTTCCATTTCTTAATCCAATTATAAAATGTTTGAAAAATTTAATTAAAACAAATAAAGTTAACAACGTCAAAACATAAGTATAATATATAATTTCTAATAATATATCTGTTTGAACAAAAAAATTATTTGATAATGGTAGTATGTATACAAAAGTAAACTTTGTAAAACAATCAATTAATTAAATACAATTTTTTATTACTTTTTCGATTCTTTTGGGTAGGTAAATACTTGACTTTTTAAATTTAAAACAAGATTTTATTTCTTTTCTTTAATTTTCTTGTTTCTTATTTTTTTACTTTCATTTCTTGGCGAAAAATTTAAATGACTACTTGAAAAACTGAATTTAAAAAGAAATTAAATATGATTAATGATGTATTTTTTTTTTTTTTTACATATAGAGAAATAATTGATTTAAGTAGATTAAAGCCATGGTTATTGTGAGGCTTTAACTGAAGCGAATTGCAAAAGGGCCCAAATACCAATTTAAACCAAGTAAATTTAACTTATAACAAGGGACGGTTTACGCTTAAGCGTGGTCTTGAGAAAAGTTAAATGGACGGGACTCTGTTTTTCGTGATTTTTTAAAAAATTGAAAGTAAATTTTGCATCTGTTATTTATAGAAAAATCAAATGCAGTCCTACTTGGGCCAAATAGACTACATTGGCCTGAGGCTGGCCCTAGTAACTACTTGTTCACTCAAATTTTTATTATGGTTGGTTTTATAAAAAAAGGGAATGTGTATTATTTTGAACGACTGTCAATCCATAACTCATCTCTTAAAACACTAGAAATATATGGATTTTGGTCCTTGCAAGTAATGGAAAAGTTTTACTCTTCATAGGCAGAGATAAACGCAGTAGTAGAGTCCTTCTACTGACTCATTGGACGGCAATGGATCACATTTGTGTGAAAATGTGTTGCTGGGCTGTACAAATCTAAATGTAGGTATAGCAAAAAAGGTATTTAATCATAAAAATGGAAGTTGGTAATAAAAATGATTGATTATGATGGCTCTAACGTGACTGTACATGAAAAAGTGGAAAACTACGGCAGGGAAGAAGGAGAGCTCGGTCTATATATATATTGATATTTATACTACAAATAAATGTATACCAGTATAAGCCCTTGTCTCTCTTTCTTTTTTTCTTTCATTGACAAATCATTCTCATGCCTCAAACTCAAAGATACATGTACATTAATATAATATTCAAGGTAAAACTCATGGTTGTCATGCGCCATTAAGTGCTAAATAAAGAGGAGGACTAAGAATATAAGTGAAATAAAAGAGACATGAATACGTATTTATACCTTCCTACATAGAATGGGGGAAAGCCCCCTATTTCTCCTCGACTAACAACCAACATAACAACGACTACCTCCAACACCTTTCTCTCTATATATAAATATGCCGAAAAGGAAACTCTACGTATATATAAACGTATCTGCACATAGAGGGGATAATTCAAACAAAAAAATGTGAAAAGAAAAAGGGGAAATGGATTACTTTTTAAGAGAAAGTATGGAGGAAGGGAAGGAGAGAGAGAGAGGGGAAAATAGAACAACAAAAGTTAAATAAAAGGAAATTCAACAAGTATTCACTTAATATCCATGTTTGTACTACATTGTGTTGAGATTTGAAACGAGACCAATTTAAACCGAGTCTAGACCGTAGAATAAAAAAATCGTTTACTTTATCGAGGGAAATTTATTCAGACTCACACTATTATCCGTTTTTTATCAGTGAGTGGCGGTTATACAGGGAGGCCTATGATGTCTTTGTACATTCCTGGCCATCCAATTGGCAACCTTGTGATGGCAAAATAAAACAATCATATATTCATTACGATTCTAAGTACTGACAAATACGTATATATTTTTTTCTTCATATCTATTAAATTATCTCACATATATTATTCTACAAAATAAATGTTGATATCATTAAAAGAAGAGATAAAGTATTAGAATATCACATCTTACTATTTATACTGTGCCTCTGGGTTAAACCATTGGTCTTAAATAAATTTGGCTTGTATCGCCATTGCTGCAAATTCCGGCTATACAGTTTGTACATACAAAAATAATTTAATCTTTAAATGCCATCATTCTGCAGGTATTCAAAATTTGGACACACACGTAACTTTATCAACAATTCATTTATAAATAAGTCTAGACTGAGTTTTAAATGAGATTAATCTGATCACTGACCTCTTTTTTTTGGAATCCATCTATGCTAAATTGTTCTATGTGTGACTAGTCCAGATTAATATTCTTTATTAAATGGTCACATTAGTTCGACCTCAAAAAAATAATGAAGGTCTTAGGTAGACCTTTGATTTCCAGAATTAAATGTAACACTATCCATGCATATGTATGATAAAATAATTCAAGCTAATAGGGCTTAAGCTAACTAAAACATATTATACATATATTATCTGGAATATCTGTAGTTTGGGGCGGAACATAAGTAATTTAAATAGCCATATACTAGTGTTGAACATTGACATGTTTTTAGGGTATTTATATATGTGGATTGGCGGCATAAATTTTATAAAGAAAAAACGAGAAAACTTCATATCTTCATTTCTAGCTATATTTACATAATAAGAAATAATTATGATAATTTTCATGGATAAAAAATATACTTAAGTAGGAAATTTATTAATATTTTGGTGAAATAATAATATAGTCATAAAATTGTAAAGTTTTCGATAACGTATCTTTTGGATTAATTTTATTTATTTAAAGGTGCGTAAATTGATGTTTAAGTCATCTTCACATTAAACACTTGGTAAAAATAATTAAATTCCGTCACTCAATTTAAATAAGTATGTCTGCAGTTGATATTCTTTCTTTCTTTATTTTCTAACATGTCTTTACTAATTAGTGAATACTCATATTATTTAAGAGTTATTGATTATGTCAGATGAGTGTTCCGTCTTTATGCTAGGATATGAGAGACACCTGCGGTAGAAAAAATTCGGAGGGTGTTACCGTCTCAAATCTCTTCTGGAATCGGTCCTATCTAATTCCTGGCGGGAAGGAGGATTAATTATTCTTACTTCAAGACTCAAAATATAATATATATATTTGCAAGGAGTAAATATGAGCTTGAACCTTGCTAAAGTCGTTGGATGAGCTTGGAAGGGATAATTCTTGGTTGGGCAAATTCCGTGCTCACTTTTTGTAATCCCTCTTTTGCCTGGATTCAAATAGTTATTTCATTTTAAGACCCTTTTAATAAAATTCCCCAT
The DNA here is from genome assembly GCF_016086655.4 of Lepeophtheirus salmonis. Taxonomy (NCBI): domain Eukaryota; kingdom Metazoa; phylum Arthropoda; class Copepoda; order Siphonostomatoida; family Caligidae; genus Lepeophtheirus; species Lepeophtheirus salmonis. Next base: position 1,605,519 of record NC_052134.2, on the reverse strand, counting down.
TTACTTAACAGTTTATAATATCTGGCATATCCTCAGAACAATTTTCACGCAGAGTTAGAAGTCTTACTGTATTCACATTAAAAAAATATTACGTTGACATATACGGAGTTAAATGTAAGTTGAGAGCAGAGCAATTTTGTCTACATAAACATCTACATTGTCACCATGTAATTTTCCTTTTTTTTTAGCATACCATTAGATCATATTATTTTAAGGGTTAGTTAACATATAGCTGGAAGTTTTTGCTTAGCATTGGAACACTGGTCATCATATCTCAATAAAAGAATACCTTCTTAAACGTTCGACATACTTAAAATAGGGTACTAGAAAAACTGACCTGGGGAAATGTTCCCGTGGAAGAATGCCCTGGAGAAAATTGCCAATTAGGAAAATTGCTCTCTTAAAATATGGTTAAATACCCTTCGACATCTGATTGACCCAGGGGTAGTTAAAGGGGTTTCTTGGATGTATGTGATGCTTCGGAGGTGGTTTTTAAGGATCCAGAGGTACCCTCAATTATCCATCGCAACCTGAAGACTTAACAACTATTTCTTGATATTAAAAGGGGTTTATTGTATGTATGTGATGCTTTGGCAGTGGGTTTTAACTAGCTCACATTAACCCTGTGAGCCAGGCCAACTCAAGGGCTTTGAACTAGTTTGTTGTGTTAGTGGGATTCCTTGGATGTATTGGACACTACCCTTGGGACACTGGAAATCCGAGAGAGGAGATAATTTAATCATATTTTAAGAGGCCCTAAGATGTCCCCCCCCCCTCCTTCTGTATTCAAATAGTATTACTCACACATGAGAGTGAGTACTCCCTGGGGGGTTGCAATAAACAAATGAAAAAGATATGGGCAATTTTCCTAACTGTTAATTTTACTCCATGGCAATCGTCCAGGGTTAGTTTTCATAGAACCCCGAAAACTTTATCACTTTAAGATGCCACACTATTTAAAAAGCTGTGTTGGATGTAATTGCTATTGGAAAATGGTTGTATGAGCATCTTCATAGAGGAGAACCTAGTATTGTATGAAATATTAAATCATTTTGAAAGTATTTTTCTAATAATATTAAATTATTGTTATTATAGCAGGGGCAATTTTCTTCAGGGCAGTTGTCTGCGCACGTTAAAATAGCTATATGTTAGCGTTGAACATTAAAATGTTTGTAGACTATATGTAGTATTAAAAAATCAAATAATCTATTGAGCTTCCCTTGAATATATGTATGTACATATATCCCTTTTGTCAGATATAGTTAATGGGCCTGTCTTGCACATTGTACACACCTTGTTTTTCTACTTTTTTTTTCTTTCTGTACAGACTATCAACAATAGAGTAACTCCCAAGAGTGTATAAGGTATGAATAGGTATATTTACATGAAACAAAAGCAATCCTGACTTACACACATGAACAAATACCCACATAATTACTAGTTTTTGTCATAAAAATTGGATTATTGGAGGACCTCTCTTTTCACATAATAATAATAGCTGGTGGTTCATAGGTCTTATAAGTCGTTTTTTCTTTTTGTAAAAGGAGGTGGGTCTCACTAATGACTTGGAGTAATGATTTGTTGGCACACACATATATAATTTGTATACATATAGCTAATTATATATGTATGTGTATTTGAGTTCAAATGATATTGATTATTAGGAGGGCCAATCGATTATTCTATTTGTCGGAGATAAACGATAATTAATCGACCAATTGGTCGACTTTTTTTTTCAAAATAAATAACCTGTAATCATTTACGTATAAAAGTATGATATTACTCACTCCGTCCATTATAAAAATAACTTTCCTCATCATCAGCTCAGTAAAAATACTTCTATTTGTCAAGACATCCTGTTATTTTATATCTTGACCATTTTGAAGATATGCTTTCATGGTTGAATAGGGATTTTAAGGAACACATTTAATATTATTGACGGTTGGTAGTTTATGATTGGAGTTTTATGTATGTTTTCAGCCTTTGGACCATAAATAACCAAATAATATTTTAATATTTGATTAGAAATAAAACAGTTAAACGGGTTGCATATATTTGAGCATTAGGGACAAATAGATTAAAGTTAGAAGAGGAAACTTTCAAAAAATGCTGTTCCTTGCACTTCTGGTTTATCAAGGGTTAAGTTACTTCAATACATATGAGTACGTTTTTACTTGTGTTTGCTATAACAATATAATTTAACTTTAGGGGGGGGGGATATGGTTAATAATCTGTAACTTTCACCGATTTGATATAAAACAGCTAAAAGGACGTAGTTACTAACTACGTCATTTCAAATTTTGATGTTTTATCATAATCAATTTGAAATTGGGGAAATACCTTAAGTTGAAAGTGGGGAGTATTAGGCTAAAGCTAACTTCTACCTATCATTAATTCTTTTCTTCATTTCTAGCTAGGATTGAAGAATATATAAAGGTGGCTAGGACCGTAGGATTAAATGACCGATTTATCGGTTCCTGGGACTGATGATGATTAAAATGACCAGATCAATTGAAAAAGGACTGAAAGGGAGAAAAATAAAATAATTGTAAAAAATATTCCTTTTAAAAAAAAAAATTGACTAATTTTTGAATGATAGGACTTTGTAGGAATTGTAATCTATATAACTAGATAATTATTTAGTTACAAACACTGGAATACTTTTTGATTGATTGCTATTACATTTAATTTATATCTATATAGTAATTTCATTTTAAAATATGATTTAACAAAAAGGCTTGAATATATTAGTTGTCCTTTTCGTGTTCTATGGCTTAAATAACAATAATAAATGTGATTTTTAGTCGGCAGACAAAAAAGTTGTTACATAGTGTCATTATTATCAAGCAGTCTATAATTTCCAAATTGATGGACCTTGTCAATATATTGGTTAAGTTCTAATTTGTTCACACATGCAAGTAACATTTTAGTTGTTCCTTTCAATGGCGTTTTGTGTCAACCATAAATTGTCTAATTTTTAAAAGAATAAACTAAGATGAAAGTTATGTTTTCTATATATTTATTTTTGTAATTTGCGTACTTATTTTACTGATTTAGTACTCATTCTATCTTTGATCAAAATAACTCGAAAAACTATACATAAATTATGTAGTACTCATTTTAAGGTAAATGCTGTTTAAGCACTGTACTTTTGTATTTTATTTGTTTTACCTAAAAGTAAGTAAGTATAATTTTAGTGACTATAAAATCTACTGCAATTATTTTTATGTAAAGAGAATCGCAACAATTAGTCTTGCATGCAAATTTAATTAAAAGTCAAATAAATCCAATTACGTTGATTAATTTAATTATTTCAATATTTTGCATGTATATTTATCGCATGCAGATCAATTGTTTTTCTACTTCAGAATAATGGATGTATTTAATCATTATAAAGACCTATTAAAAAGCAATGAGAACGCAGTATGATTAATATACAGTCTTTACATATATTCAATACTAGCCGGAGTATTCGGCATTACTTGGAGTTATTAGGTGTCCCTGAACTTTGTTCTTATAACATACATATATACTCTCCTTTTTTTAAATTTTTTAATATGACGTGATGAGCTATGGCTACACAGGCTCCCTGTCAAAAATGAGTTGCCCACAGAAAAAAAAACCTGACAAATTTTGTATATTTAATATAAATTAATTTTGGGGAGGGATATTTAGACAAAATAAACAAAACACAAATTTTTTTAAAAATAAATTCAATTAATTAACGAGTTTGTTATAACATTTACTTGTTAAAGGTATATAGCTAAAAATAAAAAAAATAAGAGTAATAATGAATAATTACCAAAAGGGTGTTCATTGAGAGTGGTAACATATTGATCGACTCACCTAAAAAAAAGGAGTAACATTATAGATTAATTCATTTGTTACTTTAAAAAAAAAATATACTCCTAAATATTAAATAACATATGAGTAGATATCTTAAAAAATGTTATAATTGTTCCACCTTTACTCATTAATCAATTCGTTTTAACAATTAACTGTAGACCTTCTCCCTCCGCGCTAGTGAAGAATCTTGATGTATGTATCTATAGGGAATCAGTTGAAATGCGCACCTTTTTACTTATCTACGTAATATGTATTTCTATTCATATTGTACACACGACAGCGAGTAAACGGCGTTGTCAAATTATGGAATTCTAGAACGAGTTTTAAAACAAATATCATTTGAGGTGAAATGAAAAACCGGATTTGTGTGGATCAGATACATTGTCATTAGGAGAGGCATGAGGCATTTGCCCCTCAAATAATTGAAAAATTATGAAAAAAAAAAAAAGTATTTCAACTCGCCCTGCAACGGACTATGGAAAGCTGTTTAACTCACTCATCCATGCATTTGCAAAATTATTTGTTCTTCGATACTTCATCGACT